>NC_134086.1:90008585-90318412 GCF_000715075.1 Nicotiana tabacum | reverse complement strand
ACAAAATCATGCATGATTGTTATTGAAACTGCTTTGTTTAGCAACGCTACCCCAATGATATAGACAGTATCACCAGATCAAAGCCGAACGAGTCAAGCAAAGCTAGCGCGGATGCGAACTAACCTCCCCCTTATAAAATTCACCATTTTTCTTTGGATGTGTTGATACCCAATTTTGTCCTACCTTTCTTTTAATTAATTTTCTGGTGCTCCCTAGTCACTAATAATCTAATCCACTAATTTTAGTTATTTATTACTATTATTACTACTATTTATTATAATTATAATAATTGAAGCTATTACTACTATTACATAAATTATTATTTTATTATTAGTACTATTAACATTATTATTTATATTACTATTAATATGACTATTATTGAGTTAATTATTTATTTTAGTATGTAATATTATGTATGTTTAAAGTACTTTTATTGGGTCCAAGTTATTAAGATATGGGAGCCCAATTAAATTAATTTGAGGAAGGAAAAGGCATGATTTCGGCCCAAATCAATCCAAAAGAATATTTTCAGACTAGCCCAAGCAAACCCAAATTTGTTAGACCCCCTTAGTCCCTAAAACACAAACTCACTCTAGGGTTCCTAATCACATTTCTCCTAGCCGCCTCTCTCCCATTTCCCCTCTTGGACAATAACCCAAACCTCCATCACCATTAGCAGTGTTTGTTACTCCATTTTAGTGCAAGCTTTGTACATATTTTCAGTCGTTCCCTAGACCTCCTCTTTCTTCTATTTTCGTGAATGATGGCATATCAAAATCAAGAGGAAATCAATCCCAAATCTCACTGTTTCTAGCTATTCTTGGACGAATCAAATATCAACAACTTTAATCAAAATCTCAAACATTCAAAATTTCAAAATTGTTTGACCATGCTCAAATCTGAAAGGAAATCCCGTCAAAAAATTGAAGCCCTAGACTTTTCTTCCGATAAATACACCTAAAACCTTCAGCCGAAGGGACATTCTGAAAGGTCGAAAAAATCATATTTATACTTTTAATTTTTGTACTCTCTCTCTTTCTCTCAAGCTTCAATTAAAAATCCAAAAGAGTAGATCTGAAACCTCAAAGTCCTTTGTTCACTGCCCCCCACAAGGTCAGTAATTTTCTGATTTTGGTTTATTTTGATTCTGAAGTTTAGAACGTACTTATGTTTTGGTACCTGTTGTAAAATAGTTATTAATTCTCTTCCGTTTCTTATTTTAGATGTCATAAAATAATTATCAGCATGCCTTTGTTGATTTTTTCGCTACTGTTCGGGTTCAAATCATCATTCTCTATATATTAGTTTAGTAAGAAATCATGTGCTAGGCTCCTTCTCTTATTTTTAGTATGAAATACGTATTTACTGGGTATGTGATAGATTGAAGCTCTGTTGGAAAGTGTTTAAAGAGATGTTCATGTTGACTTGCCTAACTTTACCACTAGTTCACTTCTTTTTTATCGTCTTTAGGAAAAATTAATGTGTGTCAATTGTTATTTGTTCATGTAAGTCCAGAAATTAGCGATATTAGTATTTGAAATCATGACTTAGGTCCTTTTCATATCTTGGATATTACAAACTCAAGTATGTAATTTTAAGTTAGGCTTTGAATATTAACTCATGCCAAAAGATCGAGTTCTGTTCTGTTAAAGTGATATGCTCGAACGGGTCGACTGCTCATGCATTTAAACTACAAATTTAGTCTTCCTCATAAAGAGTTGTAATAGATATATTTGTAAAAGTAGGAAAACATTTCTGTAAGTTTCTTCTGCCACCTTATGTTCTTTTAATTTAAAGTGCAAATAGACTGTTTATAAGTATAATATGTCAATTTATGACATCAGCTAATGAGCTTAAATCTTTATGACTCGAGTAGGATATTATGTGAGAGAATATCTTCAATTTACAAGCTGCTATGAATCAAATGGCAATTTGATCTTTCTGCTATTTATTTAGTTTCCGCAGGTTGTTAAGAATCAACTCATCTCTTCTGATTCATATCTCCTTATTTCTTTTGTTATGTACACCTTGGGAGCAAATTGGAGCCTTCATAAGAGACTCTTTATCACCGCTAGGAGTCCTGCTCTAAGACTCGACAATGCCTTGATATTATGTGGAGTCAACATCGTTTCACATTCTCGTGCTACCTGAGACCGCCACAAGAAAATTATCCCTTTAGGATGCTGGTGAAAGAGTCGGACAATTGCTCTTTTGAATTTTCATATTTCTTGTTTCCCATTATTTGTTTTTCATGATTTTTCCCTCTAAATATATGGTCGTGTTGGGACCTTATTTGATATGTGATACTTTATAATTGGCATACTTTTTATCACATAGGAATATAGCACCAAATTATGAAAACTTTAAATCAACAATTTTATTATTTCTTCACCCTTTTAACTACTTATCACTATGGTATAACGTGACAGCTTAGGATAATAAACTGGTTTGAAATATTTGATTGGGTATAATTTGATTACCTCAATAAAATAGGCAAACCCAACTAGTTTAGAGTTCGATCCAAAAGAGACTCAACTCCTTTAAACTTTGTTTTAAGCTAATTATGGCTATCAAATTCGGCATGTTTTGTTAAACTTGGTTTAACTATGTACAAAATGGTTTTTGGTCTTTGAGGTTCATTTGCTTCCTAAAGATTTGATCCACTTCATGATAACTTATTTTATGAGTCAAGTTACTGCTATATTAATTTAATCAATTATATTGTAGTTATTCACTTAGCCTTAATTAATTAACCCCAAGTCCGAAGGTAACCTCGTCTCATGCGGATCTTGAGGGGTGCCTCACACCTTCCCCTTAAGTTAATTTGAACCCTTACCTTAGAATATCATATTTAGTAGACTTTAACGAAGTTTAACTTTACATTACTTAGTTAAAATAGGTGTCCTAATTCATCTTTAAAATAATTAGGTGGCGACTCTTTAATTAGTACTCCCTACGTTCCAATTTATGTGAACCTGTTTGACTGGACACGAAATTTAAGAAATAATGAAGACTTTTAGAATTTATGGTCCTAAACAAATTGAAAAGGGGCCCAGAATATTTGTGTGGTTATAAAAGCATCTCATTAAGGGTAGAATCCTATGTTTAGCTAAATTGTTACCAAATTTAGAAAGGGGTCATTCTTTTTGGAACGAACAAAAAAGGAAATATGTTCATATAAACTGGAACAGAGGGAGTAATAAATTTAGGAATCGTCAATATGTTATACTCTAATTTGATCTGGTTAAAATAGGGTATAACAGGATGGAGACACTAGTTGGAGTACTCACTTTACTCTGTTATACTCTAATTTATCGTCAATATGTTATACTCTAATTTATCTCAGTTGTTATTTACCTTTATTACTCACTGAGTTGGAGTGCTCACTTTACTCCCTGCACCCCCTGTGCAGATGTAGGTATTTATTCACCCGGTAGCGGGTGTTGAGCTGATCGGAGGTTGAGTCATCGGAGTTTAGCAAGGTGGCTGCCAGCGTTCGCAGCACCGCTCTTCTCCCTTTTCTTTCATCAATCCTGTTTTGTACATTCAGACCTTGTAGTCATATTTATACTCTGATAGATGCTCGTGACTTGTGACACCCCGGTTTGGGCTATGTTAGGATGGTTTATACTGTTGTTACCGTTATTTCTGCAAATTATGGTTATTATATCATGTTTTAGAACTACTTATGGTATTTAACTGTTTAAAAGAGGTGGTCTGTTTTGGTCTGGCTGGCCTTGTCTTCACGAGAGGCACCGTCACGACCGGGTTCGGGGTTAGGGTAGTGATAAGTTGGTATCAGAGCCTAGGTTACATAGGTCTCACGAGTCATGAGCAGGTTTAGTAGAGTCTCGCAGATCGGTACGAAGATGTCTGTATTTATCCTCGAGAGGCTGTAGAACCTTTAGGAAAAAACTTCGCATTCTTGAATTCTTATCGTACGTCCTTGATTCAGCTTGAAAAGTAACTCTTGAAATTCCTTCCACGCATTCGCATGCGCACATGAGCGCTCAGTATCAGCTGTACCTTGATGGCTTGTGATTCCCCGATCGAGGGGCGAGATGCGATCTCTGTGAGTTGATGTTGGGCCAGTCTGGAGGACTTGAGGCCAAATCTTTCCCTATGGCTTGAGCACCGAGGTGCTAATTGTGTTAGCAAGTGTTTTTGAACTTATATGTTCGGTATTGTCTCTATTAGTGGGAGTGATGGTTGGGTGTCTATGTGAGGAGCATGTTAGCACTGCGAGATGTATCTATATGACTTGGAAGTGAGAGGAAGGTTTGCTGGATGATAGAAGAACTATTAGGTGCTTGAATTCCATCGCGATTCGAGGTATAGCCCCGAGTTATGGACGTGTGAAGGATCCGTTCATGTTTTCCAGTGAGAGAGTGAAGTAAATTTTATGTTGTGGTACGAGTTCCGACTCAGAAAGACTAAGTGACTGCATATAGTTTATGACGGTGGAAGGTAAATATTAACTGAAGGTAGAGCAGGTGGGTTATCTCCTGCGAAGAGTTCTGGGGTGGTGTGACCCTTATGTGATTGTTAGAAGATCTCATGTGCAAGTGAAATGTAAGTGTTGAAATTTGAATTTTGGGTCACTTGAGAGAGTGGGCTTAGCTGCTGCGAGAATGAGTGCGAGATTTGCCGAAGATTTAGAGTACTAGATGATCTGTATTTTCACAAGCTTATAAAGGATTTGAGTTTAATCTCACTATGGTATTATGGCATTAATAGAGTATAAGTGTTACGAGTCATTGAGTGTATTTTGACCTATGGCTTCGAGCCAAGTGGGGGAGTCTGCTGTGAGTAGATGATTGCATGGTTAGGTACTATGTTGGACCCAGTTTGAGGCGTACGAGTGAATCAATCATGGCTTGCGAAAATTGAGACCGGGGATAGCCCGAGTAAAGGAAAATTTTGACAAGGTTATATTATGCTTCATAGGGTATGAGAATCATGGAATGTCTAGAGTTATTGTTGGTAAAGAATGCTTGGTGCATAGAGAAGGAAGTTGCTTGGTTGTATTAGGATGAGGATTTCACTCTGGGGTGTCAGAGTGCCAATGAGGCACGGGTGGTTCTGTTCGTTGGGTCAGGTGAATTGCAATTTGAATAAGAGTGAATGACTTGCAAGAATGATTCTAATGTGTTCAAAGAGTCTGCATACATCAATTGAGTATTCTAAAGTTGCATATGCGGTTAGAAACTGTGTTTTCATTGGAAGAGGTCAAGACTTGTGGTATTTCTATGTTAATTATGGGATTCTATGTATCATTATCAGGAAAGTAAAGGTAACAGATTTAGATTCGCAGGAAGTTCTGCAGAGTAAAGTATTATGGAATGTGGTGTTTCTGGGAATATTTGAGAGAGTATTCAGCGGCTTATGGGTCTTAGATAGTGTGGTTTTATGCTCGGATCTCGTGTGGGAATCCTGGGTTGAGGAATTTTGGTGCTACAGCAAGAGAGAATATCAAGTTGAAGACGAATTAGAAGGAAATTTAGATAGATGGAGTAGCTTGATAGTAGACCGAATCGGTATGGTAAGGATATGATTAATTCCTTGTGTGTGTTTGAGGTAATAAGTTCTTTCAGGTATTTTGCGGCAATGCTCTTAGGTTTTTATGGCTTTCTTAGCTTGATCGAGTTAGAAGAATTCAGTCCTGACAGGTCTGATTTGTGCAAAAGGAACTCGGAGAGTTCTTGATGGTTTTTACCGAGGTTGGAGATGTATATCTTCTATGGGCATGCGATGTATAGTGATATTTCTTCTAGACGGGACCAATGGAAAGTTTTGACTAGTGGAGTGCATAGTTGTCTGTGGCTCGGAAGGGAGATGAAGTTATAATGTTATCCTAGGACGGTATGGTATATGCGGTATGTTGTGAGGATCGAGATTTGCATGTGTAAAGTTACGGTCAGTTCTGAAAGGAAGTTCATGAAACCCTTAAACAGCGGGTAGCCTCAAGTGATTAAGGAAATGGTACTGCTAATTGGAAGTGATTTGATGAGAGTATATGTTTCAGTAGAAGGGCAATGCGATTAAGCTAATGGCACTTCGGTAGTATTGTGGCACTTTCTTGTTAGATCACCTGGTAATAATCGGGATTTCTTGGTGGCACATGGAAATTTTAGAGTATCTATCGTGGGATGATTGGGTATTAAAGGTGTGGCATGTGTTCGGACGGCGAAATTGGGATCGGATATGGTGATTCATGTTCCGTGTGGATGTGGAGATGGAAGTTCTCATATTCAGGCTATGATGTGGTTGTAGATTGCGTGTATCGGCACTGTTTAGAAACTACCAGGATTTGGAGGCCCAAATGGATCTTTCTTTGCTTGATGTATTATATTTTGGATGTGATGTTGGGGTTTAGACTGGTTGTCTCCGTGTTGGGTTAATCCGGACTATTGCGCTTTGGGCTATGCCGGAAATGCCACAGGTTGAGTGGCGAGGTACGTTGGATTATGTTCTAGTAGAGTGGTTTATATTTTAAGGACCCAGCAGATGGATAGGAAGGATTGCCTTTCTTAATTGGGACTTCGTGATGAATAGAGCAGAGGTTTCTACCATTGATTCAGTTCCGGTGTTGAGGAACTTTTCAGATATGTTTCTTGTGGCTGGGCATGTCGCCGGGCGAGGTTGCAGATTTCTGTATTGATTTGGTGTCGGGCACCGTATCATATGGCTTCAGCAGGAGTTATAGTAGTGGAAGGAGCATCTTCAGGCTTCCTTGGTAAGGATTTCATTGGCAGACCAATGTGGTTGCGTTTTCTAGCTTGAGTCGGCTTGGTTGGTCCCGAATTGTATTGTTGAGGGATAGGTTGATTCGACTGTTATTGAGTTTATTAGTGATCTGGGGAGATCTATGAGTTGTCGTTTTGTATTGAGAGACGTTATGATTTGTTGGTTATGGGCACATATGGTGCAGTTCTATTGGGTTCATAGTGGAAGTCGAGCAGGAAGAGTAATTGGGTGTTGCTCGGTGAACGACGTATTGGTTATGTCCTATAGGGTTTGCGTGGTATATGTTACTTGTTTCACTGTGGGTGTAATGATTTTCTTTGGTTCCAGATATCAAATTGTGCGTGGTTGTCAACTTTGAGCATAGTGACTTAAGGTGTCTCATATGGAGCAGTGTTTGGATAGGGTCCCGCGTTGCAGTGAAACTATGAGGGGCTATGACCTTGCGGGATTTGTCTGTTCTATTCTATGATGTGAGACGGGTTCTCAGCCTTGTGTTGTGGTGGTACTGGTGAGCTTGAGGTGCAACTCTTTCATTTGAGTCATTTTCATGATTTGATATTATGTTCAGACCGTTGCTTATTGGTGCGCGTATTATGCTAGTTGTGGTTTAGGCCTCTATTGATGTGTCATGTCACCAGAGTGGTGTGTTGGATTTGAGGAGATCGTTGGGATCATTAATGAATACGAACGGATTTGATTTCAGCATGTTGGAAGGTTAATATCGAGGGTCGGCTCGAAAATTTGCTATGGTATTTGTCAGAGGAGAAGTGGCTTCATGAATGGGTGATCTGAGAAAATGGTTATGGTTTATTGCGTATTTCATTTATCGTTGGCAGTATATGACAGTGTTGGAATGAGACTTTGGCTGATAAGAGGTTTTCTACCAGTATTCGGTTGTTGTGGACAACTGCGGTGAATAGAAGTTATCGCTACGAGTGTTTGAGTTATGTGGTATATCATGGGATTGCTCCCGAGGTTGTAGGCATAGATTATTACAACTGGTTAGGGCCTATTCAGAGTATATATGTGAGGTTTTGATCGTATTGATGGTTTCAGAAGTGGAAATGTGGTTCTATGGCTTAGGGGCCAGACTGGATTGTGTAATTTTAGTTGCAATGTGTTATCAGACTTATATGAGATAGGGTGACATGGGATCACCCCCGGGTATATGCATGGTAAAGTTATTCAGTTATTGGTTGGCTTCTAAAACAACTCTGGGTACGTTCGAGGACGAACGTGTGTTTAAGTGGGGGAGGATGTAACGACCCGATCGGTCATTTTGAGCTTTTGCACTTTGATCGCCAATTCTCGGGCATGACTTGCCCCATGTGATGTATTATGACTGATGTAAATCGTTGGTTTTGGTTTTCAAGGAAATCAGAATGAAATTAAAAGAACAGTTCTCAGTTGTAGCTTAAAAGTTTGAAGGTTTGACCAAGATTTGACTTATTTGTATATGAGCTCGGATCGGAATTTATATGATTTGGTTAGCTCAGTTGGGTGATTTATGACTTAGGTGTGTGATCGGAATTGGTTTTGGAGGTCCAGAGTAGAATTAAGCTTGAATTGGCGAAGTTGAGATTTTGGCGATTTCCGGTTGGTAGGTGAGATTTTGATCTGGGGGTCGGAATGAAATTCCAAGAATTACAATAGCTTTGTTGGGTCATTTGGGATGTGTGTGCAAAATTTCAAGTCATTTGGACGTGGTTTGGTTGGGTTTTTGATCAAAAACGTGTTTTGGAAGTTTTTGGAAAACTTAGGCTTGAATTCGATGAGTTTTGGGTAATTTGATGTTGTTTGAGATGTTTTGTTGATTGCAACAAGTTCGAATAAGGTATTGGGTCATGTTGGTGTTTTTGGTTGAGGCCCCGGGGGCCTCGGGGTGAATTCGGATGGTTAACGGAAAGATTTTGGACTTAAGAGATTTCAGGAGATTGCTGCTTCTGGTATTTCCGCACCTGCGGATTGGGGACCACAGGTGCGGTGCCGCACATGCAGAAGGGGAGTCGCAGAAGTGGTTTGGGAAGAATAGCCAGGAACCGCAGATGCGGCATATGGACTGCACCTGCGGAGTCGCAAATGTGGGTCGTGGACCGCAGATGCGGAACCTGGTCCCCTAAGTGATTTCCGTAGATGCGGAGAAATGACCACAGAAGCGGTCCGCAGTGCTCGCAGATGCGAAAACCCCTGGGCAGAATGTTTTAATTCGTTTCATCCGCGATTTTGAAGCTCATTTACTCCATAGTTGACCTTTTTGAGAGTTTTTGAAGGAAATCGAAGAGGGGTTCAAGGAGAAATGCTTGGATGTAAGATTTTCGAACCTAAAACTCGAATCTATTGTGAAATCTACCTAGAAATTCATGGAAACTAATCTAAAAATGGAAGAACTAGGGCTTGGGATTTTGAACTTTTGAATTGGGATTCGAAGGACCATTTGAGGTCGGAATTGAGAACTTTTGGTATGCATGAACTCTTGGGGTGATAAGGAATTTAATGATGTGAAAATTTCTGAGTTTCGAGAAGTGGGCCTGGGGCTCGGGTTTTGCTAATTTCGGGATTTTTGATATTTTCGATTATTTTCGCTTGGGTTATGTTCCCTTAGCATATTGTGATGTATTCGTTCTGATTTTGGATAGATTTGACGCGCGTGGAGGCCGATTCGAGGGGCAAAGGCGTCGCGAGTTAGAGTTGTAGCTGGTTAGAGGTGAGTAATGATTGTAAATGATACTCTGAGGGTTTGAAACCCTGGATTACACATCGTAGTGCTATATTGAGGTGAGACACGCGCTTGATGATGAGCATGAGGTCGTTTACTATTGGGGATTGTGACTTGGTCCATCCCGATTGATTATTTTACCGCGTATTTGACTGAAACTTATTTATTATAATTATGATTTGGGCTGATTGCCATATTTGGGCTTCGTGCCAACTATCTGAACCCTTCGGGGATTTTTTATCACTATTTCCTCATTGTTTTTGAATTATTACTTGAACTCAGTCCTGTTGATATCTACTATTTTACAAGCTCAGTCGCTTTACTCAAATTTGAAACTTAAATGATATTTCTAAATGTTGTTTTGGGCTGAGAACTACTATTTTACTAATGCCCGGGGGGCTTGTAATGATTCTCAGACTGAGTGAGGCCGAGGGCCATATGTGAGGATGTACTGAGTTATATGAGGCCGAGGGCTTGAGATACTTTTATACGCCACGAGGTGGCTTGAGTGATATGAGGCCGAGAGCCTAGATTTGATGCCACGAGATGGCTTGATAGTGCGCTTGGGCCGTAAGGGGCCCCTCCCGGAGTCTGCACACCCCTAGTAAGCGCGGGTACCCATTGTGATCATAGAGTGAGCCCGAGGGGCTGAGAGTGTTTTTAGTGTTGAGCCCGAGGGGCGGATTTCTGTGCTTATCTGCACTAATTGTTTTGCATAACTGTTGAAAAAGCCATTTTCAAAAGAGGTTTAAACTGAGCAAAGGTATTTCTAAAGATTTCACAGCTTCACTATTTTTCTCAAGGGTTTTACACCGCTTCTATACAGCATGTTGGTTTGCTTTACATGATTTCTTACTGCTTAGTTGTTATTTACCTTTATTACTCACTGAGTTGGAGTACTCACTTTACTCTCTATACACCGTGTGCAGATGTAGGTATTTATTCACCCGGTAGCGGGTGTTGAGCTGATCGGAGGCTGAGTCATCGGAGTTTAGCAAGGTGGCTGCCAGCGTTCGCAGCACCGCTCTTCTCCCTTCTCTTTCATCAATCCTGTTTTATACATTCAAACCTTGTAGTCGTATTTATACTCTGCTAGATGCTCGTGACTTGTGACACCCCGGTTTCGGCTGTGTTGGGATGGTTTCTACTGTTGTTACCGTTATTTTCGCAAATTATGGTTATTATATCATGTTTTAGAACTACTTATGGTATTTAACTGTTTAAAAGAGGTGGTCTATTTTGGCCTGGCTGGCCTTGTCTTCACGAGAGGCGCCATCACGACCGAGTTCGGGGTTAGGGTCGTGACAGTTACCATTCTGCCTTCCGAGACTAAATGCTGTCTCCATCTACATTCACATTGCATAAGGCTACCATTCTGCCTTCCGAGGTTAAGCTCTACCTCTATCTGTATTCGCATCTTTGCATAAGGCTACCATTCTATCTTCCAAGACTAAACGTTGTCTACATCTGCATTTCTGCATAAGGCTACCATTCTGCCTTCCGAGACTAAACGCTGTCTCCATCTGCATTTGCATTGTATAAAGCTACTATTCTGCCTTCTGAGGTTAAGCTCTACCTCCATCTGCATTCACATCTTTGCATAAGGCTACCATTTTGCCTTCCGAGACTAAATGCTGTCTCCATCTGCATATGCATTGTGTAAAGCTACTATTCTGCCTTCAAATCTTGCATAAGGCTACTATTCTGCCTTCTGAGACTAAACATTGTCTCCATCTGCATTGCATAAGGCTATCATTCTGCCTTCCAAGGTTAAGCTCTGCCTCCAATTTTCTTCGAACTAAGCGCTATCTCAAGCACTATTCATCTTGCTTTTCTAACGGGCTATGCTCTACCCATCAATTTGCAAGACTAAGCTCTGTCTTATTCGCATCATATTACTGCATCCTTCATAGGCTGAAATATCGCCAACCCATCCAGAGGTGTCATCGTTCGGAGACACCATCTTCATAGCCCTAGAACACCACGTCATGGCCTGAGGATCTCTTTCGATCTTTTGCATATCATTATTCAAAGGCATCATGGTTTAGAGGCACCATCCTCATAGCCCAAGAACATCATTTCATGGCCTGTGAATCCTGCATCAAACAACCCATGGCCTAGGACATCATGGTCTGAGGATGCCATTCCTAACCGTCCGAAGACAACATTCATGGTCGAATGGGAACTTGCATCATGTTTAAATTTACGTACAATATATGCTTGTATTGCTTATTTGTATGTAATCCGGCAAGAAATGAATATCCTAGCAGGAGCAGTCCCGCTCCAATTCTCCTAACCATTCCCGTAAACCATCCACTCACCCAGCCCTAGATGTTGCGTCCGTTCTTGAAATATCTTCATCAGCATACTCCGCAGGTGAATCCTGAACTACGTATGACATGATTCTTGTGAAACAAGGGATATGTAGGTAGCTCAAAAGCCAGGGTGCGGCCTTAACCTCTTCAAACCGTTTCGCTCGGTCAAAATTGGCCATCATTTCTTTACCCGACAACTCTTTCATCCATCCCGGGTAAAGAGGGGACCTGTTGATACTTGATTTTTCCCTATATGTTTTTATTATGCAAAATACCTTCAAAATAGCATATGTATGCATATATAAGCATGTCCAAGGGTTTTATTATTTTTCCATAATTTTAAAGGTTTTAAATTGATTTATTTCCTCCCTTTTATCCATAAATCACTAGTAATTATTTCCAAATTTATTATTTTGGTAATTCTTCTATTGGATATCTATATTTAAGCCAAAATATGGCTAAAGTAATTTTTACATATTTTTATAATCATGTTTAGTATTTTAAAGCTAAATTGCACATAATTGCAATACTAGCCCTTTTTAGATTTAATTATGTTTTATACGCATAAAATTGGAAAATGGCTTTAAAATATAGCCAAATTGGCTTTCAATTTTAGCCCAAATCAAACCTCAATTACCCAGCCCAATTTCAATTTAAAACCGACCCTAACCCAATTTAAATCCTACTCGACCCAGACCCCCTTCTCATCCTAGCCGTTGATCTCTAAGATCAACGACCCTTATTTCCTATTACCTTTTTTTAACCTGAACGACCCCCTAACCTAATTCATTTCTTACCAAACCACCGCCCTAGAATCCCCTTTCCTCTTCAATTCTCTCTGAGACCTAAATCTAACCCTAGCCGCCGCCACCCAAATTAGCCGAAATCCCCTTCGATCCTCACTCAATCCATGGATTCCCATGGCTGTTTCAGATGTATACTTGTCTCCTACTTCTCCTGGTTTCCCGTTTTTGTGATTTCGTGGAAAGATCTCGAAGAGATCTAGTCCAGATCTTGTTCAACTTCTAGCCATGGTCTTTTATGCTACTTTTCGACCATCCATGGCTGTTCGAGTAAGATCCATGGCCTTTCCGGCTAAAACCGGTAACGATCTAATGCTTTCTCATCTTTTTTGGGTTCTCTGAAACCCTAACCCTTGAGATTTTTCACTTTTCTTTAGATCTGTCTTAGATCTAAGTTTTAACCATGAGTTCTTGCTATTGTTCGATTCTTCTAAGATATTTCTAGATCTGAGGTGATTCGAGTATTGTTAGGGGTTTCCCTTGAAAAATCTCATGTTTTAACCGACTATTTCAATTTTTAAACTAGGATTCATTACGAGTTGTTTTTCAAAAGGTTTTCTGACTTTTAAGTACTTAATCGACTCTCCTTTTATCTTCGTGACTGACTTTTACCAGAGTGTTCAAACCTTAGTTGATATTTCAATTTTTTCTAACCTTTGCCTTGATTCTGGGTACTTTCTATGTTACCAGTCATATTACTTTGCCCTATTTCTGGGACTTAAACGTTTTCTTTGTCAATTCCCTTATTCTACAATTTTTTGCCCTAATTAATCTCTATTAGGGTTTGCCTCGGTTTTCCAGTTAATTTTTGTATTTCTGTGAAGTTTGCTTAGCCTATTTCCTATTTATGGGAGTTGATATTTCTTTCCATAAATCAGTATTATTTTTGAAATTTTGGTTGTCTGGTTTGTTTTGTTAAAGATTTATATGCATGAACTTTATTTGTTTCCTTATTTGTAATCTTAATTGATCACACTTGCCTTAACTATCCGTCAGCATGATTTTGTGATTTTTACTTATCCTTTACTTTGTATGATTGGGATTCTTGCCTTAGTTAAACTCTCTTGTTATTACCGTTAATCAATTACCCCTAATTAAAGGGTCTATTCCTGACTCCCCTATGTTAATTGGTTATGTGATTAGTTGATTGATCCTTAATTGATTGAACTCTGATTCTCTTTACCTTATTAGACTTACTCCTAAAGTGCTATATATACACTCTTGTTTTACCTCTCAGCACAAACACAGTTTAAAATACACACACACACACACACACACTCAAACTCTCTCTTCTTTCTCTACTACTTGTGCTACTGCTTGGCTGAAAGCTAAGGCTAGGCTGTGGAACTCTACTGGCTTTACCTTTTTGCACTTTGTTTTCCTTAACTGGTATGTTCCTAATTCAATTTTGAAACTCAACTTCATGTGTTCCATGCCTATACACCCTTGCGTGTTACTGTACTAGTTCTTCAATTTGTTCCTATGTTTTGCTGTTACTAAGCATGTCTAAATTCTGGCCTTATGTGTAATCATCATATCAAACTTTGCTTAGTTTTTGATACTTGTCTAGCATGTTCACTTAGTTCCCTTACCCCTTCCCTTAACTGGTATAACCATGTAGTCACTTAGTCTTCTAGTGCATTCTATTGGCCCTAATAGTATGTCAAATTTTGTTCAACAAAACTCTTGTCTTCAACATGATCCTGCTGCATCCTTCCCCTTGCTTTAAATATCTGTTATCATGACTGATTTGCTCAGTAGACTCAAAGTTGTTTTGTATGCTTGTTGTGTCAAATGTATTCCCTATCTATGTGGTTTTAAACCTATATGTCCCCAATCCACTTACTTCCCTGCTTGTGAATGTTGAAATGATCCTATTCTTTAAATTTGACTTGGGTGTGCTGGTTTGTCCTAAGTTGTTGTTACTCCTATTCCCTCCTCCTTTCAAAACTGGTTTTCACTAAGGCAAACTCTTCAATTATTTTGCAAACTTATTTCAGACATGTTGTTCACAACTTTTTTCCAACTCAACTCTTTTAAATCTATGTTAAGAACTCTCATATATACTCTTAGACTACTAGGTTCTTCCCCTTTTGTGTGAGCCTTGCCTTGGGACCCTAGAGCTCCCTCTGAACTTGGACACATAAGAGCTGGCCTTTCCACACTTTACCTACTCTATCTTGACTATGAAAATCTAGGTGTGAGCACTGCCGGGGATCCCTTGAGGTCCTTAGGGAACTCTAATACACCCTGGTATGAGAAAGGCTATGGAACAGTCTTGGCACTTGGGGTGATTGATTACATAACTCAGAGAGGAATTCCTAATCAGGCTTCCTATAGCGTAACTTCTTATTTTCATTATGTAATTCATTTCAATGTTGGTCTGTAATATCTAGTTGTAAATGAGTACTGGGGTTGGCTAGTGAAAATAGATGGGGTAAATATGCATGCTATAGTTGTCAAGGGTAGAAAACATGTTATTAGGTTTATGTTCCTAATTGCGCAATAGAAAACATGCTTAGGGCTCATACATGCATTAGAAATCCTATGTGTCTTGTATGTCGCCTAGAATTTTATCTTTAAACCTGAGGGTCCACCTAGAACCCTCCCCCTTAGGATAAGAGTCCTAAATTCCTCTAGGACTAATAGGAATGGACGGGTAATAGCATGCAATAGGAGTCGAGACCAACCTTCGCTTTAATTACCTTCACAGGGTGGGAAAGGGTAGATATGGATATGATGACCGGTGCGTTAATACCACGTGTAGCCCCTCTCTGAGGAATGTCATACTGGGTATTGCATTAATGTGATCCATATTACAAACAAACCTAGGACACCCCCTTTACATTCATAAGCATACTTTAGATTGTAATTCTTCTTAAAATTTTGCCTTTCGCTAATTATTTTCAATCACTTGTGTATTTAAACTCAAATCCCCTGCTATTTGAGCCATACTTGTTTATTTGCTAATTGCACAAATTCACAAAAACTGTCTGGCCGGGAACTACACTAATGGATCCTGAGGGGTGCCTAATACCTTCCCCTTAGGATAATTTCAAGCCCTTACCCTATATTTAGTTACCAAACATAGTTGCAGATGAACCCTATAGGTGCCCTAATGTACCTTAAAATCGTTAGGTGGAGACTCTTCAAAAATTGCAAAACCCCTTTCCAAAAGGAAAGAGTTGTCCCAACAAAATGTCACGAATCCGATTCCGCGAGGAAAATGGGGGCGCGATACTTATCACAAGCTCTTTACCATTTGAACTAATTCCCTTAATTAAGGGAAGACTTGGACTGATTTTACTATGAGTTCTACAATTACTGAACAATTTTGATTCTTACCTTATTTACCTAGCTTTCAAACTACTATATATATTGCTCTCTTCTATAGTATTACGAACACGAACTCACATTAGTTCACATCTCTCATACACTCAAAAGCTCTTCTGCTTTCTTTTGTTACTTACTATTGTTACTAAATTAGCCGGCTGCAAGCCAATGCTAATTATTACACTCTCCTGTTCTTCACCTTATATTTACTCTCTTTACTGGTATGTTCTGATTTTAAATTCAAGCTCTCAAACTAATGTGTTTCCTACTGCTTCAGTTTATCATATTCCTAATCTGTTTCTATCTGTTATTTTGTTGTTCAGCATGTAATTGACCTATTGCTCCACCTAGCTTGTTAGTTATGTCCTACCCTTTTTCTAGGATCAGCATGTCTTATGACCTTGTAGTCTGTCTAAATTTGGCTCTACCCTATTTTTTGATTGTTGGTTTACTTGCTATTTAGTCTCTAGTATGAACCTTTCTTTGCAAAGCAATTTTTGTTACCCTAAGTTCTTTGATTCTATGTTGGTTCTGAAATTCTTACTGTGTTGTATCATTAGCTATCCCCCATCCCATGAACCTCCCTAAAGCACCTCTGATTCTATAACTATGTTCTAATTAGTACCCCTGAATCCATGTCTTACTGTTTGCACTATTAGCTACCCCCTTAATTGCAAAGACTTATGTTTACATGTGTTATGTGTTCCCAGCCCTAATTACCGCTGTGTGAAGGGTTGTTATTTGAGTGTTGCTGAACCTGTTTTGGATCTATGTTTGATCTGTTGTTTGTGTGATTACACAACTCTTGTAAAAAAACTATTTTACTGAACAATTCTCCTATTTTATAAAACTATTTCAACTGAGTCTTTTTCAAATACTGCTTTCCGATTAAGACCTTTTCAAAACTATGTCAAACACTCTCACTCTACTCTTAGGTCCTTAAGTTCTGCCCCTCCAGTGTGTGACTGCCTTGGGATCCCTGTGAGATCCCTCTGAACTCTGATGCACTGGAGCTGGCTCTTCCACACTGCACTTACTCAGTTCTGGTTATGAAGTCCGGGTGTGAGCAATGCCCGAGATCCATGGGGTCCTTAGGGAACTCTGACACACCGGACATAAGAAAGACTATGAAACTTTGGCATATGAGGCTATGGACAGTTTGGTATATTTGGGCCTGCTTCAAGCTCCTTATAGTATAACTTCTTCTTTTCCTTTATCTATTTATGTAATTTACTCAGTTGGTCTGTAATAATTATTTATAAACGAATATTGGGGATGACTAGTAAAATGGGGAGGGTAGTTATATATTTTTATCAATATCATTGGGGTAGAAAGCATGTTATAGGCTTTACCTATTTATGCTTGCATTAGAATCCCTGCTTTAGGACCAATACATTCAAATCGTGTCATGCACTAGATATCATGCTCTTAGGTTTCACGTATACTGCTTCAGCATCTCATTTGATACTAATACATGTTTATCACTTAGAAATCCTGCTCCTAGGTTAATAAAACAACATTAACATAAAAGATGTTACTCCTGCACATCCTGAAATCATGTCTTAACAATTCTGTACCTCTTTTTTGTGCATTTAGAGATCATGCTTTAGGAATTCTGTTAATTTAAAAATCATTGTCATAAAACTGTCATTTTTGTGCATTTAGAAATCATGTATTAGGCACTCTGTTTGCATTTGCTTAGCCACGCCTAGTTAAACTACTGATTATGAAAGGATGTAAAAATAGTCTCACATATAATCATCTTATTTCAAAGAAAATGGGTAACAATCCCTGTATTCTCAGCATGCTTTAGCTAGGAAACAACTCTTGAACTGCTAATGATTCTGTAACTATTATGCATGATCCCACGCCTAGGCAAGCCTTAGGTAATCAATATGTGTAAGACTGGAGAACTGGTTTTGTTTGTGTTTGCTGCTTAACGACTTGCAGGTTTAAAATCTGTAGGCAAACTGATTAGGACCTTGCTGTCGAGTTCATAAAAAACAAAGTTGCATATTTCTGTGTATTTACATCCACTTAGATATCCTGTTTAGGTCTTTTCTCTAATAAAAAAATGCTCTTGTTTGTGTTTGAGACGTGCTGCTTATGTGCATTACTTGTGGAGGTAAACCTGGGACTCTTAACTTCTTCTTTCTGCATTTATATATTAAGTCCTATGTGTTCTTGCATGTCGCCTAGAATTTTATCCTTTTAAAACATCTTAGGGGTTGTCTAGAACTGCCCAGATTTAGAGGTCCTAAACTCCTCTGGGAAAACAAGGAAGAGACGGGTAACAACACGCTTAGAGTTTGTTAAATCAAAAAACTCGCTCGATAACCACTAAGAGGCAGGGTAATGGGTAGAAAGGGATATGATGAATACGCGCTAATGCCACGCGTAGCCCCTCATTGAGAAGTGTTTACCAGGCATTGCATGGGGTGATCCTGTAAGCTAACCAACCTAGGACCCCTCTTCCCAACTCTTGTTGTTTAAATGAATTTATTTTTCTTTACATATGTGCAAATCATTCAAACCTTTCCTTGTTTTCATTACTTAAATCATACATGTACTTATAATGTCAAAATATGCCTTTATTTACGAGTACGTGTTGAAACTGTTTATTTGGACTAATTCACGTAGTTTAAGATCGGTCGGGACCCACCGTTGTGGACCACGAGGGGTGCCTAACACCTTCCCCTCAAGGTTATTTCAAGCCCTTAACCTAAATCTCTGGTAATTCAAACCAATCTAAGAGTTAATCAATCTAGGTGCCCTAACGCACTATAATCCGTTAGGTGGCAACTCTTCAAAACCCAAATTCCCAAAAAGGAAATGAGTTATTACCCCCCATGAATATCGGAACTCAGACTTTCTCCGCGGAGGCAAAAAGGGGGCGTGACAGATGTTACTATTATCTCTCTTCTTTTTAAAATATTCTATATTGTCGATTTTATTGAAAAGAATACCCTAACACATAGTGTATTTATTACCTGACAATTTTATCGAAATAAGAGTAATATATGGCCTATTTGCTAAGCCGGTAGTTTCATATTCTTTTCATAGCTTCGAATGATCATATACCATTTAAAAAAATGATTGAATACTCCCAACTTTTGATTAAGTTAAATATTTTCAATGTGTATGTGTCATGACCTAAATTCCATTATAGGTCGTGATGGCGCCCAACACTGTTGTAAGGCAATCCAACCCTAATCAACTAGTAAGTTCTCATTTATTTTACCAAAACAATCCCAATATTTTAAAATCTTAAACTTTTCAACAGTTGATAATTAACAAGTTTATAACAATAGAAATTCATTCCCAAAATAATAGTCTACAATGTATGTGCCAGGAACTATACTCACAAGTACTAGGGCAACAAAAATACCACTATCCTACTGCAAACCCTAAATGTAATAGTTAGAATAGTTTATATTCTAACTATTAAACTAATTTCCCAACCCTAAATGCAAGGTTTCTAAAATTCATGCCCGGGCCCACGTCCCCGGATTCCTGAAATTTTTGAAGAAAGTCGTTACCCATAACCTAAGGATTAAGAATATATGATTTTTACTTCATTCCATAACAAATTTCGTGGTTAGATCTTGTTTTTATCAAAACTCTAAGTTTTTCTCTAATCCCATAATTTTTACTATTTGTGTATTAATCTACCCAAAAACCAAGTATTAAGCTCACATTAAGTAGAAATAACTTACCTCACAATGCTAGGTTGAAATCTCCCCTTTGGAAGCTCCCATATCGCCCAAATAATGAATGAAATGTGTTAAAAATGACATATTCCTGTATTAAATGAAGGCACTGCCTTCAGCTGTTTCCGCACCTACGGTTATGGGACCGCATCTGCGGTCTCGTTTCTGCGAGGGGAGGTCCGCATCTGCAAAATTGGGTTGGGCTAGTTGGGGCCGCATCTGTGGTTCCTGAGCTCCTCCCCTTGGGCCGCACCTGCGATGGATAGGCCACTTCCGCGATCTCGCACCTGCGGCTGGCCAACCGCAGGTGTGGTTATGACAGAACTGGAGCTTCAGCTCCTTCTAAAATTTTCTAACTCAACTCGAGCCTCGTTCGATTGATGCTCAGGGCCCCCGAGGCCCCGTACGAACATATCGATAACTTTGAAATGATAAAATGGACTTGCTCGAACCCTCAGAATGCCCGAAATAATGCTAAATCTAAGAATCACCCCCTAAAACCAATTGAATCAAACTTATGGGCTTCAAGTTCTTCAATTTATTTCCAACGTGCCGAAACGTACTTATACTACTCAAATTGACACCAAATTTTGCGTGCAAGTCTTAAATGACATTATGAAACTATTTTCGATCTCAAAATTCTTTTCGGACCTCGATAACACAAAAACCTACTCCAAATGAAATTCAAAGAACATTTAAAATCTTCAAGAATCAACTTTAACTATTATGCATTAAAATGCTCACGAGTAATCCAAATTACGACCCGGACATACGCCCAAGCCTGAAATCATCATAAGAACCTATTGGAACCGTCAAATTATGATTTCGAGGTCGTTTACTTAAAATATTGATCAAAGTCAAACTTGGCCTTTTAAGCCATCCTTAAGGAACAAGTGTTCCGATTTCAACCCAAACTCTTCCAAACCCCGAATCAACCATCCCCGCAAGTCATAAATCTGT
Source organism: Nicotiana tabacum (assembly GCF_000715075.1). NCBI lineage: Eukaryota > Viridiplantae > Streptophyta > Magnoliopsida > Solanales > Solanaceae > Nicotiana > Nicotiana tabacum. Next base: position 90,297,828 of record NC_134086.1, on the reverse strand, counting down.
TAAGGCAAGTACGGGAAGTCCTATTTAAGGAAAAAGGATTACAGAATGCAAAATGACCAGTTAGGTCGTTACATGACACTCCTTAATACTTTTGATTTTTTGGATATGGGTTCTTGGCTCATTTTTATAATATTAGAACATTCTCAATTTTTAAGTGTACGATCTTATTAAACTTCATATAGAGAAAAATGTTTTGTTGAAGGTTTTTTTTTTGGAAATATTTTATATTTAAGAAAGTTTATGTTAGTCACAATGTTGATAGAGATACTGGTCACAAACAAGGTAGTATATTTCACATACTGTTTGGTGTTACTCAATATTTCTAATTTATTAGATATTGGCTCATAATTAATTCATTTTTTACAAAATTAGAATATTCTTAACTTTGAAGTGTCCAAGCTTGCAAATTTGGGTGAGCTTAATATGGAGATAACATATTCTTATGATAAAAGGTGCGAATCACAAACAAAGCATAATTTTCAAATACTTTCAATTTTAGTATGCTCTCTGAGTATTCTTATTTTAAGAAAATTTTCTTTTGTATTAATTGACGTTGGATAAAAGATAGTGGAATTTATATAAATTATGAAAATCTTCAATAAATTTGTAATGATTGCTTATGTTGTAGTGATTTTGGACTTGATATACAAATCAAGTACAAAGTGATTTTGGTAATTGTATACAGATGATCCAGTTTTTAACCATTACTTTGTGTTTAGAGTTGGTATAAATACTACATGCATGTAATTATACTTTGAATGTTCATCTTCATTAGTTCAGTTGATATCCAATCATCTTGACTTCAATAATTACTCATCACACATTGATCGTTCACATAAATTTGTACTTTATTCTTTTATATGCAATAATCATGCACGACATGACTCGGCATATACATGCAATGCACGTGCCGAGAACTAGTATACATGATAAAGATAAAGAAGAAAATCTTATCAGTTATTACAATCCAAATGTCAAATCATCCAAATATCAAATAAGCTCCACCCCATCGAATAAAAATAAGCATTGTTCCCAATGCTTAACAAAATAAGAATAAAGAACGGTAAGAGTGAAGACGACTCTCTATGTGGCTATGTCCATAGCAGCATCACTCCCTCCCTCTCCTCTAATTGGATCTCATCATCCTCGGCTCTGGGGGGTAACTGGGTGTGTGAACATCTGGTGCACCACCTCAACAGTGTCGGCAGCCAGGTTTGGCTCCTTATACTGGCCAGATGGTGCTGCTGGATCTATCTCCATCAGCATATCAAATGGAAGGTCCCCAATGGCTACTATCTCGGTAACCTCTCTCTTCAGTCTGTCTACTGATTTCTTGGATGCCTAGGATTTCTTCATCTTCTTTACCTGCTTCCTAAGCTTCTCAATCACTGCTCCATATGCTACTAAAGTGTTCATGATGGTCTGCTGGTTCTCCAAAATCTTCTTCAATGTATCCTCTATTGTTGGAGGAATCTAGGGTGACTATGATACAAAAACACTGGATATGTCGGATAGCTATGCAATTGTCACGCCTCAAACCTGGGGCTGGACGTAACACAACACCCGGTGGCTGACTACATGCGACCGAGTGAACTAATTGGCTAGCTGAATCAACATGTGATATTATAACATACTGAATACAGAAGATAAACTAACAAATGCTGATATACTAAAAGTCTGAATGATATAAATCAATGTGCGGAAACACTAATATAGTTCTGAAACATATTTGTAGCCAATATTGTAAAACATGAAATGCCTGTGACTCTATCTAACTGTTACTTTAGTCTATGAAGCCTCTAATAAAGTACTGAAAATACTGACTATCTGAAAATACTGAAGACTATAAGATAATGATAATGCCCCAAAAGAACTGGGGATGACCATATAGCTGGTACGAGAATCTTAGCGCTCTGAATCGTCAACCTGTAAATCATTACCTGCATTATTAGATGCAGGCCTAGGGCAAAAAGGACGTCGGTACATTTGAATTGCACTGGTATGTAAAGCAACTAAAATAAAGAATTATAAATGCTGAAACTGAAACTAAGCTGACAACTAAGAATTGATAATTGATAATTGAAATGATAACTATTGAAACTGAACAAAGTAAGTAAGGATATGAATACTCCCTCTTCTGAATGATGAACAACCTATTTATCTGAATAAGCTATGGCCTCGGGCCCAATATATATGTGGACAAGCTACGACCTCAGGCCCAAGTATACGCATACATAACTACGGCCTCAAGCCTAACAATACATAAAACATAAACTACGGCCTAAGGCCCAAACATGCATAAAGCATAAACTACGGCCTCAGGCCCAAATACGGGTGTTCAACATTCAGGTACTGAGAATCATACTAAAATACATGATGCTGAAATACTGAACCATAATAAGCTACATGATACTTAAATGCTGAATAGAATTAGACTAAGACATGTATTCATGAATGATAATGAAAATTGAAACTTCAACTATTTATGACATGCTGAGTAATCTAGATTGAGACTCATGGGTATCAAACCCAAGTCTATATTGATTAGCACTGATTTCACAACGTTTAGAATAAAAGTCATGAACGAGTTACGAAGCTAGAGAATAGAAGTTCTGCAATTATTCAAGGAACTAGGCTTAATTATATTTCTGAGGCAATTAATAACGTGGTAAAAGAAACTTAGTGTAGGGAGAACATTACCATTCCCAAACATAGACAGTTAGCCTCACATACCTTACCTTCCTGTTCTTGAGCGTAATACAATATTCACCAACCCTTTCAACTTTAATCTATATCAATACAAGTCAAAAGGATTCCATATTAGCAATAATACACATATTTTGGTCACATAGCATTTTGTCAAATACTTAGTGAGTTTAAAGCTTCATAGCCTTCATTAATGGTGTTTCTATACCCAAAAACCCATTCTCTTGCTCCTAGATAAATTCTAAAACCTCAAATTGCTATAATCAATACCATTCTTTATCACCCATAAGGTAAACAACAACCTTAACAAATAATCAACAATCAACAACCCAAACCTATAACCGTTCATGTTGTTCTATCAAACCCATCAACTCATATCTTATGAACTAGAGTGTATAATCATTAATCCAATGCTAGAATCAATTAGAGGGTGAAGACATTACCTTTTTGAAGTTCGGTCCCCTTGAATTCGAGTTCTAGGGTTCCTTCTCTCAACAATGATGTCCTAATCGAATATCTAATGATATGGAGGGTTTACCCATGTTAATAAGATGTTGGAAAATTAAAATTGTCATAGAATCACCATTAGAACTTACCTTGGATGATTGAGGGACCTTTAAGGAGTTAGGTTCGACCTTTAAGGAGTTATTTCAAAGGCCTATCACTTTTGCATTTTGGGGTTTCCCAAATTCCTTACAAAATTTCATTAAATCCTACTGTAAGATAGACCTTTTGTAAACATAGTTGATTTTGTCGAAACTTATATACCTCACTCTCCGTCTTGATTCCAAAATAACTATTTCCAACAATACTCATCCCTGTAGGACTTCATGTATCTAAACTATCAAATTAATACCCATTTAACATATCCACACCTAGTCCTAATGTATGGGGTGTTACAGCAGTAGTTGTCTGCATCTAGTTGTTGAGGCTCACCAATATCTAGGAGACTCGCATCGCTGATAATGGATGAGTGGGCATGGGCACCGGCCTCAAAGCCGAGGTGGAAGGAACTGATGCTGAAGGCTCCGAAAAAGGAGGTGGAGGCATGACATCTACACTGGTAGAAGGCATACTAAAGTGAAAGGCATGTATGCTAAATCTGCAGCTACCACCGAAGGCTCATCAGACATGCCTACTATAGTAGTCGGGTGACCCTTTTTCTTCGGGTTCCCCGGGTCCATAAGATTATACCAAGTGAAAGGTTTCTTTGCCCGAAACTTTGTGTCAAAATCCTTTGGCTCCACCCCCGCATCTGTAAGGTACTCCATAATAGTGTTGGGATACAGGTAGGAGGTGTCACTTTGACTGGAAACCAAAGACATGTTGGCCAACATTACGGCACCTACATTGATTGGGTACCCGATCATGATAGAGGCGACTAGTACTGCCCGCTGAATAGGGAGATTTGTTTCATTCTAGAACAGATCTAGTCTGTTGTATACGAATGTTTTCCATCCCTTTGCCTCGAAGTTCAGGGTGTACCAGTGAATGGGAAACCCTGCTGTGATCCATGGTGTTGGTGGTCCCGGGGCTGCCAGAATCTGAGCTAGCCATGGGTGAGCTGCATCTCCCATGGCTAGGTTTTCCAAGTACTGCACCAGCTCAACATCCTCCAAACTAAGTATTGTCGCACCCCTTTTTTCTCACGAAATCGGGTTTATGACATTTGGGAGGACAACTCGTTCCCTTTCGGGAATTGGGTTTGAATTGAAGAGTCGCCACCTAATTATTAAAGTGCATTAGGACACTAGGAGGGGTTTGTTTTGAGTAAGCAGAGATTGGTGTAAGGTCTTGAAATTATCCCAAGGGAAAGTGTTAGGCACTCCTCAGGATCCACTAGTGTGGTTCCCGTCCAAACTATTGTTGTGACTTAAATGCACACAGGCAAGTAAAGGCTTCAGATAAGAGGGGATTTTTCATGTAATGGTTACAAATAAAAAAAAGTAAGAAAAAGGAACTAAAATGAGTTGATGTTCTTGAAAGAAATGGTTTAAAAAGATTTAACAGAAACAAAGAAAATAAAGGAAAGGGGTGTCCTAGGTTTATTAATAATATGGATCACCCCATACAACATCCGGTAATCACTCCCCAGTGAGGGGCTACACGTGATATTATTACGTGGTCATCATATCCATATCTACCCTTTTCCACCCTGTTAAGGTATTAAAGCGCGGAATAGTCTCATTTACTTATTTCTTGCTATTACCCGTCCCAATCCTATCAGCCTCGGAGGTACTTGGGACTACTAATCTTAGAGCGAGGAGGTATTGGGCTTATTTGTGGTTTCAAAAGGTAAAATACTAAGGCAACAAACAAAACACATATAGCAAGTTTGGGGGAAACATATAAACAAATAAAAGGGCTCAAATAGACCTCCTTTAAATCAAAGAAAGCACATAATGTAGCATGACTTACATGTATTGTTTAAGGTCTGACTAAATCTTAAAGGGTTGAGGTAGACTGATTTATTACATAGTTCAGATAAGAAGCCCGAATCAGGCCTGCCTATTGGTTGTAGCTGATAAAAGAATCTGATTCAGTTTATAAGTTTACCCTATGGCTTGCCTAAGTGCTGGACGAGGACCTATAGACATGATATCTACTGATTCCAGAAACAATAAAGTAAACATGAATACATACTGATTTAAGAAAAATCGTCTGTTATTAAAGAAAGGCAAGCTTTAGCAAAAGAGCATGCGTCACTGTTACTGGTTTTAGACTAATAAGCGAGTGAAACGATTCAGACTTGAATAATAGCTCCTATAGGCATTCTTTCTACGCGTTGTTGATTTTAAACCCCTTTTAACAGACATGGTAAAATGCGGAAACCCTATAAACATGATATCTATGTGTTGAGTTTCATTTAAGGCCTATGAACATGATATCTAATTGCGGTTGATTGATTAAGACCTATAAACATGATTGCCTAATGAAGAATGTAGATGCAAGATTCAAAAAGACCTATAGGCATTATTTTCTATATGCATATGCAGGATTCAGATTTCCAGGTAATTATAGACATGGTATCTATATGAGAAATGCAGAATTCAAGAAGTAACCTATATGCAGGATATCTACCCTTCACATAGTTATCCCTCCCTTTTCAGTAGCCATCCCCAAGAGTTTATTACAAAATTTTTACAGCCCAGAAAAAAAAAGAAAAATACATCAGAAATTAAAAGGTACAACCAAGGAGAGCCTGGTTCAGACTTCCTGTCTGAAATATGAAGTAAACTAATTCCAAGAGATCATACCATTTGATGTGTCAGAGTTCCCTAATAATTTCATAAGAACTCCGGGAAGTGCTTACACCCAAATGTATCACCAGATTAGGATATAGTGCAGTGGGGAAGGGCCAGCCCACAGGTGTCCAAGTTCAGAGGGAACTCAAGGTCCCAAGGCAAGGCTCACCAGAGGGGGCAGAACTTATGAACTAAGAGAAAGTGCAAGTGCAAAAGTAGAATTCTGAAAGGGGAAAGGCAAAAGGGGAATAACTTAAAATCAGTACACATAAGGGTTTAGGGGAATGGGGGAATTTGCAAGAGCAAAAGAAAAGCAGGTTGACGGGCACACCCAGCAATGGGAGATGATGTCACACCCTCCAGCCTGTTTACTTAAAGGTTAAGACCCCATTGGTTCAAACTTAATTTATGGGCAACAACTCACATTGTCATGCCTCAAGTCACAACTCTCAAACACATAGGGGTAATGTGGGTAGGGAGCAAGGATTCATAGCAGAAACAAGCAGAAAGATATGAGAATACTAACTTAAATATTGAACTTTACAGAAACAGTACAGTAGACATGGATGTAAAAGCTGTAAATGAACACATTGTGATGATGCTAAGAATTAAACCTGGACATAACAGTTTTCAGGGAAACAAGTAAAGAAAAGCAGTAGGTCTTGTAAAACAGGCCATAGCGCAGACAAGAAGAGAATATTATTATGAGAGAGTATGAGTTCAGAAGGATTCTGAAAGTGTGTTCTGTCTGTGAAGAGGTTCGTGCCCCTTATAGTGCTAAATCAGGCTGAAATAAGGTAAGAAAAATAGTTGAGGAACTGATTGTCAAATAATAATCAATTACACAAGACTTCCTTAATTAAGGGATTCAGATTCAAACGGGTAAAAACCATTTAAGGAAAGAAATTGAGTAAGCACTTTGTGCACAACATGCAATTAGGGGAAATACATAAAAGGTTATTTTAAGGACATGGTTTTGAAGTATACGGTTGTACAAATAAGGTAAGAAAATCAATCAGTAGCCAGTAAATAAAATGGTCAGGGATCTTGTAATTACTGATCCATGAATGAACCAAGTCAGAAAAGATGAAGAAGGGTTTTAACTTAGGCCGAGTCACAGAGAAAATCAGCAAACAATGGAAAGAAATCAATCAAGCAATATTCAGAAGGAAGTTTAAACTAATTGCAAATTTGAAGTCACTTGAGAGGGAAGTGCATCATATATAAGGAGCATGTGAGCATGTTAAGCATGAAAGAAAGAAAAAAAAATTGTCGTGTCATTGTGAAATCAGTAAGAAAATCCAGTGTAGAAAAGTTTAGTAAAAAACCAGAATTGTATGAAAACAAAGATGTCCAAACTCAGTTCAGAGACTCGAAGTTAGTCTAAAAGAATTAGGTTTTTTTAATAAAAGACCCTAGTCAAGCAAACCACAAAGCAGAGATGAGAGGGCAAGCAATTGAATCGAAACATGTTTAGAGGTTTCAGAAAAGAACTGAAACTTCCAACATGCTTCTTTCAGCAACAGAACTTATGAGTAACGTGCAAACACAGTAGAAGGGTTTAAAGCAAATAGAGTGAAGAAACTAATTCGAAGCATAATAAGAAAAGACTGATAAGAACAGTAGAAGAAGAATGCTTAAGAAGATCTTTTAGAAGAAACTTAAACAGAGCTCAGTAGAAGGAAAATAGTAAGAACACTTAAGAACATAGTAGAAAAAATATAGTAGGAGAACATACCAGAACATGGTAGAAGAAAATACCAGAACACCGTAGAAAAGCATACGAAAACATAGTATTGGAAAACATAGTAAGAGATGCATACAAGAACATGGTAGAAGAAAATACAAGAACACAGTAGAGGCAAATACCAAAACACAGTAGGAAAGCATACAAGAACATGGTAAAAAAAATACAAGAACACAGTAGAGGTAAATACACATGAAAGACAAAGAAAGTCAGAAAAACACTTAAACACTTTCAGAAAAACCCTAGATCAGAAAAGAAAGATTTTAAAGGTAGTTTTTTTTGAAATAAGAGTCAGAAAAATCATTTGAAAACTCAAGGAAAGCATAGATACACAACGGATCTAAAGGAATCGGAGAAACCTTGAAGGGTTAGGGTTTTAGAAGAACCCTAGAAATGAGAAAGGCTTTGAAAAGCCACCGATCTGAGTTGGAGAGGTCAGAATCAAGCTCACACAACCATGGTACGCTGGAGCAAGGCTGGAGATGACCGTGGAACTCGAATCAACAAAGGTCTGGACACAACCCTTCATGGTCGAGTCATGGAGCTTCAGTTAACCAGGCGTAAGGAGCCATAGGTGGATGGTGGGTGGTGAAACCACCATGGATCTAGGTTAGAGGGTGGCTGGAGAAGGTGAAAAGGATTCATCGGAGAGGAGGGGATTGGGGAAGGTTCTAGAGAGAACCAGGGGTTAGAGAGATAAAGACGAGTGAGGGGAAATGAGGGGTATTAGGGGGGTCGTTTGATTAAAAAGGTAAGGGCGAATCTAGACCATTGATCAAAATTGATCAACGACCAAGATCTGATCCAGGTTGGGCCGGGTAGTTTTAGGAATTGGGTTGGGTGATTTGGAAATGGAAATTGGGTTAGATTAGGGGTGCAAATTAGGCAGAAATTGAAATCTGGCTAGGTTTTAAATAGCCACTTTTCCCCATTTATTTTATAAAAAATAGTAAATTAATTTTTGGAAACAAATTAAAGGTATTAAATTAATTTATAATATATAAATATTAAATTAAAAATACTGAAATCAATTTTGTAAGTATAAACGCAATTAAATCTAAAATAGGCTAATATTGCAATTATATGCAATTTAGCTTTAAAATACTAAATAAATTTGTAAAAAAATGTGCAAAAATTACATTAGCTATATTTTAGTATAAATATGAGAATTCAATAAATGAATTACCAAAATGCCAATTTTGGGAACACATATTGGGGTTTTCTTGATAAAATAAGGCAATAAAATTGATTTTAAAAGACTTTAAAATTAAGGAAAAATAATAAAAATATTTGTAAATACTTATATATGCATACATGTGCTATTTTGAAAGTATTTTGCATATAAAAAATATACAAGAAAAAATTGGGTATCAACAGCTACCCCTCTTTACCCGGAAACGATGAAAGAGTTATCGGGTAAAGATATGATGGCCAATTTTGACCGAACAAAATAGTTTGAAGAGGTTGACTGTGCTCTAATTCCTGAGCTGCATACATATCCCTGGTCTTACAAGAATCAGGCCATATGTAGTTCAGGATCCGTCGGTGAGGTATGCCGATGGAGGTTTTTCAAGAACGGACACAATGGGAAGAGCGGTTAAGGTCTAATAGGGCTTGCGGGAATTGGAGCGGGACTACTCCTGTTGAGACGGCCATTGCTCGGTGATTTACCTGCAAATAAGCAATACAAGTGTATATTGTACGGAAATTTAAACATGATACAAATTCCCGTCAGACCATGAATGTTGTCTTTGGACGGATAGGATGACGTCCTCAGACCATGATGTCCTGGGCCATGAAGCGTATGATAAGGGATTCGCAGGCCATGAAATCATGCTCTCAGGCTATGAGAATGATGCCTCCGAACTATGACGCCTTTGAATAATGATATGCAAAAGATAAAAGGGGCCCTCAAGCCATGGCAGGGCGTTCTCGGGCTATGAAAATGGTGCCTTCGAACAATGATGCCTTTGGATAGATTGGCGATCTTTCAGCCCATGAGATGCAGAGGGTGGCGATCTTTCAGCCGATGCAAGATGTAAATGAAGTGGCGCTCTTCTAGACGATGCAAAATGTAAAAATAGTGGCGATATTTCAGCCATGCAAGATGTAAATAAAGTGGTGATATTTCAGCCCATGAGATGCAGAAAGTGGCGATCTTTCAGCCGATGCAAATGTAAATAAGGTGGCTCTCTTTCAGCCAATGAGATGTAGAAGGTGGCGGTCTTTCAGTCATGCAATATGTAAAGGTGGCGATCTTTCAGCCAATGCAAATGTAAAGGTGGCAATCTTTCAGCCATGCAGATGTAGAGGTGGTGATATTTCATCCATGCAGATGGAGGTAGAGCTTAACCTCGAAAGGCAGAACGATAGCCTTATGCAATGCAGAAAATGCAGATGGAGACGGAGCTTAGTCTCGGAAGGCAGAATGGTAGCCTTATGCAATGCAGAAATGCAGATGGAGATAGTGCTTAGTCTTAGAAGGTAGAATTGTAGCCTTTTGCAATGTAGAAATGCAGATGGAGACAGAGCTTAGTCTCGGAAGGCATAATGGTAGCCTTATGCGATGCAAAAATGCAGATGGAGACAAAACTTAGTCTCGGAAGGCAGAATGGTAGCCTTATGCAAAACAGAGATGCAGATGGAGATAGTGCTTAGTCTCGGAAGGCAGAATGATAGCCTTATGTGGTGCAGAAATGCGGATGGAGACAATGCTTAGTCTCGGAAGGTAGAATGGTAGCCTTATGCAATGCAGAGAATGTAGATGGAGACAGAGCTTAGTCTCGGAATGGTAGCCTTATGCAGGAAGTAAAAAGGGCAAACGACAATAGAGTTTTTTTAGCTGATAGTGGATTACGGTATCATGATTGCTGGGGATATTATGTGTGCCGATAACAGTCGCGAGTAAGTGCAACAGTTCGCAGAGTTATATTCCTGAACTTTATGAGTGAACATATGGTATATTTGATGATTTTGCAACTCAAGTGCCTGCATCCAAAGAAAATTGTGCGTTTTGTAAAGGGGGAGGTTAGTTCGTATCCCCGCTGGCTTTGCTTAACCTGCTCGATTTTGATCTGGTGATACTGCCCGTATCATTGGGGTAGCGTTGCTAAATAGAGTGATTTCAGAAATAAACATGCATGATTTTAGTAAAAAAAATGTAACATAAATACATAATTGAGAATAGTTTTCTTTAGATGAACCGACGACTGTGACGTGGTTCAACACATTGCAACTTTGCTCTGGAATTTTGAGGGTCCTCCTCAAAATTCTGCCCCAGTTTACTGGACTGCTGCTTACAATATTAAAACCTGCAAAGATATTATTAGATATAATAAATTATGTAATAAAGCTTTATTAACTATAGAAAATGAAATTGAATTTTATGAAGATAAACTTGAAAGTTATCAACACAGAAAAGAAATAACACTGAGAAATATAGAAACCATGGATATATGTATCAAAAGGTATACATCTCAGTATTAATATGAACAAATCAAAAATTGATAGTTACAAATATTTTAAGTACTGGTTAGAAATTCTAAAACATATAAATATGTCAAAAATAATATTAGAAAAAAATATAGAAGAATATCAAAAAACTAAAAATATTAAATACTTAGAATACATACTTGAAAATATAAAAGAAATTTCAAGGTTAATTTCGTTAGCTACAGATAATCATGAAAAAGCATTTAATTCCACAACTACATAAAATAGATCCTATGAAAAATAAGATGAACTCAAACAACCCCCCTCAAAATGTTCATATTAATACTGAGATGTATACCTGTTGATACATATATCCATGGTTTCTATATTTCTCAGTGTTATTTCTTTTCTGTGTTGATAACTTTCAAGTTTATCTTCATAAAATTCAATTTCATTTTCTATAGTTAATAAAGCTTTATTACGTAATTTATTATATCTAATAATATCTTTGCAGGTTTTAATATTGTATTTAACACAATCTATTTTTCTATTTATGTTACTGAGGTTTTTAAGAAGTTTCCATTTCTGGGTATTATAGAATCTTATATAATGAAAAGTGTTATGTTTCATTTATAAACAGATTTTATTAACTTGATATGTGATCATTAGTCTGAATATAAATCTAGTTCATATAGATCTAATATATCTATTTCATGTGATACAATTAGTTCCGTAAATGCTTGTTCCATTACATATATTATTTCAAAAGTAACTAAAATATCGTAAATTTTTTTTAACATCGTTATTAAGTCTCTTAAAGATATATAACATAAGTATTTTGTAGTCAATATTTTCTTCTAATAAATACGTGTGGTTGTTCATTTAGATTTATTATTTATCCTTATCATGTGTTTACTAAACATATTCCCTCTAACCTCTTTGTTTATCATAGAGTTTATCATATTTTAATAAGTTATACTGAACAATCTTTTCTGGTCACTACCATGTTTTTCATGCTTCAATCATTTACCCTAACAGCGCCTCAACTCTGTGTACTCCCCTAAACGGCTTCCTTGCCTACTGGTTTCCACTTTAGGATGGCATAGTCTGGGCTTAACTACTCTCAGCATTATTAGACAGGCAAACTTTCTCAAGATGTTCTTTATAACAGTACTATAACATGATAAACAATTATGATATTTAAGAGATTATAAGGAATATAAGAGTTTAGTTAAACATGATTATAAATAAACTTACCTGGTTTTGTAACTCGTTTGAATGCTCCATAGCTGTTTTAGATACTTGTAAATAACTCAGATATTTCTTACAAGAGAGAAGATAAGAGAGAATATTAGAGAGAGAAGGTAAGGGTGAGGATGTCTGAGGATATCCTTCCTTCCTCGGATTTACATTCTATATAAAGAAAATTAAAACGACTCTTACTGTTTACAAATGACTCCTACTATTCATGAACGACCTTTACTGTTCATGATTATGACATATACTATTTACTTTATGACTCTTACTATTCATGAACGACCTTTATTGTTCATGATTATGACATATACTATTTACTTTATGACTCTTACTATTCATGAACGACCTTTACTGTTCATGAATGCGACTAGTACTATTTACTTTACATTATATGTTTCCAGTAGCTGTCTTCTTCTTTTGTCTTCTTGTTGATACCTTTCATTCTAGTTGGACTTCTGGTACATAGTTATCATCTCCGTTGCACTTTGAACATATATGGTCTGGATATTTGTGTCCTACTAGTTTGCAGTATCTTGTTAATAACTCGTTTGAAATAAATTCTTTTTTCAATGCTCTGGTAGTTGGTTGCATTTCTGGTTTTAATAATGATAAAATCCATTTCTGGACTTCATCCATATCTCCTTGTCGTAGTTCCTTCGAGTTGGCATATATCATCAACTGGTCTCTGGAATAGTAGCTCCAGATAGCATTTCCTTGTAGATAATTGTTAGCTAGTTCTTGAATAATAGTTGCTATACCAATTATTCTTTTATTAGCATAGAAACTTGGTATCTCCATTTTCTGTATCTCCGGTTGTTTCTCTATCTCTTCTGGTATTATCATATCTCGTGTTAGTCCTATCTTTATCACCTGTATTATGGGTTTTATTTCATCATATAGTATTTCCGCTGGTGCTGTATAGAATTTGATGAAGAATAGGTTGCCTTTTGTAATTCTCTTGAAGGTGACAAATGCTTTGTATAGCTCTGGTATTCCAATTATTTCTTCTCCGTCATGGGTATATACTGTGCTAAGTAGTCCGTAGTTGTAACATGTTTTTACTAGGTTTGCTTTTGTTTTTGGCTGGGCTATAAGCCTATTATATCCCTGTAGTTTTTGGGTTACATAATCTTGTGTTGGATCTGTAGTAGTTGTTGATATAGGGTTTAGGTTCAGAAATGTCTGGATTTTATATATATTCTCAATATATGTTTGAGTAATATGGTTATATACCTTTTTGTTATGGTGTAGGCTATTAGCATAGGTTGAAGTTTGTGGGGCTATAACTATTGCTTCTCTTGGCTTTTTTGATGTAAATGGCTTATCAAATACGGTATTTAGGTTTACATTGATATGTGGCTTTTTGCTAACTTGTTTGCTTGTACCTGCAGCTTTATATAAAGCAACTGTGTTATGGGTTTTTTGGAGTTTCCCAACGTCTCCTTCTACCTCTTGAAGTTTAGAGTCTTCCGATCGACTTAGCTCCGCATTTTTATAGTCATGCTGCTGACTTTCTAGCTGTTGTAATCTTTTTCCCATACTCTCCATCTGTAAGGATAGAGTAGTAAGGATTGTAAATATGTCTTTTGATTCTTGGCTTTCATCTGTTTGGGTACCTTTGTCTTGATAGGTAGTCTGCAATAACATTCTTGTCAGTTCGTATTACTTCAATTGTAAATGTAAAATTTTGTATATTTAATACAAGTCTCCTTATTTCCTTTGTAGTTACTGAATCCTGTACTTTCCGAGTTATCCACCATTTTACTTGTGTATTATCTGTTCTTACTATAAATTTGTTATAAACAATATATGGCTCAAATGCTAACAAACATTTATATAATCCAAATAGTTCTTTCCTATTTATTTCCCATTTTAATTGTGGTTCCGTGTATGATCCGGAATAATATCTACAATGGTGTTCAATTTTTTCATTATCATATTTATATTTTAGAACTCCTCCGTAGCTGTGATCACTAGAATCAGTTTCTACAATATATGTAAATTGTTTCTTTTCATCTGGAAAATATAGTTTTGGTAATTTTTTACACATATTTTTTATCTTCTGTATATGTATTTTATCTTTTTCGTCAAAATGATATTCTATGTCCTTTTTTAATTTTTTCTGTAATGGTTTTAAGTTTTCTGCTAATTTAGGAATATATTCTCTTACTTGGTTAACCAATCCTAAAAATGATTGTAACTTCTTTTTTGTATCAAGTGTTTCATTCAAGTTAATTATTTTTTGTACTACATGGGTTTGCATTTTTATCCCGTTTTTATCTATTTGTATACCTAAAAATTCTATTTGATTTTTCATTACTTCTGCTTTCTTTTTACTTAAACTTATTCCTGATATTTCTACAATGTGTATGAATTTTTCTAGTAGTTTTATATGTTCGTTCTCTGTTCTAGAATATAGCAATATATCATCTATATATATTATACAATTTTCTAATTGGTTGAAGTAATTATCCATAAAATGTTGATACCTACCTGGTGCATTTTTATATCCAAAAGGTAATACGTTCCATTCGTAAAATCCTTGTGGTACTGTGAATGCTGTTAACTTTTTAGATTCATCTTCTAGTTTTAAATGGTAAAATCCTTATTTACAGTCAAATTTACAAAAATAGTTATATCCTTGTATTTGTCTAATTTTTAGTATTTTATTTGGTATCAGATAATTATATGTTTTTGTTTTTGCATTTAAATTTTCATAATCTATAACCATACGGCTTTTTCCTCTTTTTTGTTCACTATGCTTATTTACTATAAATGCTGGGCTAGTATGTTTACTATTATTTTCTTGTATGTAGTTATTATCTAATAATTCTTTTATATGCATTTTAAATTCTGTTAAATCATTAAAATTGTATTTTAAAGGTTTTTGTGTTATTATGCTATTTTCATCTATTAGTTCAATCTTTATTTTTGTTTGATGTTTTTCCCATCCTTGGAGTGGATTATCATTATATAGTAATTCTAGTTTATCTTGTAGTGGTTTTATCTTATTTATTGAGAAAATGATTATCTCTATATTATGGTTACTTTGTATTACATTTTCTAATTTTTGGGTAATCTTTTCGCTTCCTTTAATCCAGAGTGTTGTTTTTCTTACTTTATTATTTACTCTTTTTGCTCCTAATTTTTGTTTACATGGGGTAGTAAACCACCAATGTGTTTTTGTTATAATATGTGGGTATAATTTATCTAAAAATGGCATTCCTAATAATATATCTTTATTTGTGAAATCGTAACTATATATTTCTTCTATGGTTAATATTTTATCCCATATTTGTATTTTAATATTTCTTGCTTTATATGTTATCATACTTCCTTCATTATTAAATCCTGTTACTACTATGGGGGTTTTTAGCTTTTCCCATTTACTTTCTGGTAAACAATTATGTCTACACATATTAGCTTCTGCTCCTGTATCCACCATAGGTGTATAATATCTATTATAATATCCTTCTACTATTATTTTGGCAAGTATGTATATCTTTGGCATTATATCAAAGTTCTTTTTATTATTATTTTCTTATTTTCATAACTTATTGTTAATTGCCTATCTTCTAATTTATATGGTTTGACTTTTTCTAACCATTTTATCCCTAGTGTAATATTTTTATCTCCTTGATATATTTTAAAATTTATTAATATTGGTATTCCTCCAATAATTAATTCTTTTTCAGTTGTTTCTTCGTTTTTTCTTAACGCTTTTGGTAGTTCTGAATTTTGTTGTTCTATTGTTACTATCTCTTGTTCTGGTATTAGTTCTCTTATAACATAATTCTCTTCCTGCCCTGTATTTATTAGTATTAAATATTTTCTTTGGTCCATTATTCCTGTTATATAATAATGATGTGGGTTTATTTCTTCTATTTTTTGTTCTATTAATTTTTGTGGAGTGGTATAATTTATTCTTTTTGATGTACTTCTTGATGTACTTCTTGATGATGTTTCTGGCATTTCATTATTTATTCGTTTTGATGTGCTTAATCTTTCTTTTACTATTTCTAAATCTTCTTCCATGTCTATTTCTGTATAACTGTAATCATTGTTGTCTATAACTGATACTATTCTTTCGAATGGATTTTCTATTTTTATTTTATTTATTTTATTTTTAGCTGTTATCTTATGTTTTGTTGTTAAGACATATAGATTTTTACATTTTGCTGTGAATATTTTACTTCCTGGTGCTAATTCTATTCCAGACATTTTCCAGTATAATACTAATGATTTATCTATATTTTTATCATCTACTGCTACTGAATAGTTAGCACTTACTATAAATTTAAATTTTTGGTATATTAAGTTACCTCTTACAGCACTTATTATACTCTTTTCTATAGGTTGTACAATCCTATCATCTGCCAAGTATATTTCTATAGGGGTATCTATTCCTTCCCTAAAACATGCTTTTATTAGGATCTCCGTTCCTCCTAAGTGTACATATTTTATTGGATTTTTTGCTTTTATATCTTGTATTTCTTTATTTAGTAGTCTTTTATTTAAAATTGGTATTTGTGCTTTACCTTTGATGTATTTACAATCTATTATATGTTCTCTTTGGCTTACTACATAGTATTCTTCTTTTTGTCTTTTAAACCAATTCTTTATTGTTGGTACTTCTAATATTTTGTCTATACTTAGATCCAATTCTTTTCCTTTTATTTGTTCAAATATATTAGCGTCAAATATTATTTTTTGTTCTGAAGATTGTTCATCTTGGTGTTCTTCTTGTTGTATAATTTGTATATCTTTTTCAGTCATAATTTTCTTCATCTGACTCTTCTATATCCTTGTTTATTTCATTTTCAGAGAACTCATTTTCTGATATCTCATATATGCTGTCTTCACTGCTTAATTCATAATCTACATATTCTATTTGTGTATATTTATCATTATCAATTAGTATTTCGGTAATTTGTTTCTTCTTTGGGTTTTTTGGTAATTTACAATCTTTGGCTAAGTGTCCTAGCTTTCCACAATTATAGCAAGTACATTCTGTTAGTTTTTTCTTTTTCCTATATGGTTTTTTATGTTTATAGTTTTTTACATAATATCTTCTTCTTGGTTTCCTATATTTATATTTTGAATATTTTGATTTAAATTTCTTTTTCTTTCCTTCTTTTTTGTAATATTTATCTGTGCATCCAAATTGGGGTGCTATTCTACTTTTGCAACATGCCAAATTTTTTACTAATATTTTTTCCATTTTCATGTTTTCTTTATATTTTTCACATAATTCTATAAACCAGTTTTGTAGAAATTTTATCCTTGCTCCTAATGTATCTGCTAGTCCTGCTTCGTTCCAATTTTTTATTATTTTTGAGCTAAAGGGTTCTGGTAATTTTGTAAAATATAATTTTCTTATCTCTTTACTTTCATCTGGACTATATGTTCCTTTATAATAATAGTCTCTAAATGCACAAGTATATTCATCTATATAACACATATTACATATTGCTAATTTTGTCATTAAATTTCTATTTGTAATTTTTTCTTTATTTTGTTCTTCTACTTCTGTTGTCATACTACTAAATTCATTTCTTATTGCTATTTTATATTTATTTAATATATCTGTAACTGTTGTTGTAGTTGTACCGTCAAGTTTTTTATTACTCCTTAATGTGTCTAAGCTTTCACTTGATAAATTTTGTAACCATAATTTTACAGTTCCTATTAATGTTCTTTCTATATATCCTGGTGTTTCCGCTATTGTTATTTTATTATCTATTAGTTGTTTTGAGATATATCCTATCCATAATTGTATTGTTTTATTTATATCTGCTACACAATCTAGATCTAAAAAATTATATTGTTCAGTTATCTGTCTTGGTGCCCATTTCTTATTTAACCTTTTATCCCATAATGTTTTGTTTCTGTCATATGCATCATAACTTACTCTGTAATAGGTTGGGTTTAATTGTTTTGGATTTTTTATTCCTGATATGCTTGGTTTATCTTCGTTCATATCTCCTGTATTTATTTCTGGGTTTATTTTTATCTTTTCTGTTTTTTCTATAAGTTGTGTGTATGTTTCACTTGTTTCTGAATAGTTTTCTCCTAGTTCTGTGTCTTTATCACTTTGGTCATTTATTTCGTTTATACTTATTTTGGATGGACTCTCCTGTACTTCTTCTAACTGTAATTTGAATCTTTCTATCTCATTTGTTAGTTTTAGTTCTTCTTCTTCTTCTTTACGTTTTTCCTTTTCTTTTAGTTTATTTGCATACATCTGTTTTAGCATCTCTAATTCTTTTTCTAATTCTGTTATTTTAGTGTTTTTTACTTCCTCTATCTGTTGTATTTTTTCTTTAGCTTGCTGTTGTATTTCTTTAATCTCTCGTTTTTATCTATTTCTTCGTTTTCTTTTGTTATTCTAACCATGGCGGTTAAACTATCCTCTAGTTTTACAGTTTCTTTTTCTAACATTAAGTTTAGGTTATTTCCTATTTTTTTATATCTTCTTCCTAAGTTGGAAAATATTATTGTTATTTTTAATCCTTCTGGATTCTCATATGTTTTCTCTTCTAATGCGAATTCTTCTTTATTCATCTTTTATCCTTTAGATAACAAACATATTTATATTCTATTTTAGATATTATATCGATTAATTTGGACAGCCTAGCTTTGTTTATTTTTGTGATACTTAAGTATTCATATTCTATATATAGTTTCTTTAGTTTCTTCCTAATTTTCTGCGATTTCTTAGTTATTTTGATTGTTTCACTGTTTTGCGGGTTTGTACTATTAATGTCAGTGTTATTTTTCATGATTTGCTTCTTAATATAAATGTTTATTTTTCATAGCTCTGATACCATTTTGAGGGGGGTTGTTTGAGTTCATCTTAGGATCTATTTTATGTAGTTGTGGAATTAAATGCTTTTTCATGATTATCACTCCTATAGGTAGGCAACAAAAGCATGCAATTAAATCTGCAAACTTCGTTAACTTTGGAATCCTATAGGTAGGATATCTACGTGAGAAAACAGAGTTTAAAGGCAATTTTATTAAGGCCAGCATTAAGACCTATTTGTTTGCCTACTGATTTTACTCAGCATGGATCTGGGCATTTCAGGCAGTAGTATGTCATGATTTCAAAACCAGAATCATTAGTAAATCCTACATATACGTTGCCTAAGTGATTAACAAGAGCAATTGAATTCAGAATCGGTTAACAAAATCCTATAGGCATGATTTCTATGAGTTTATTAATTATAGACCTATAGACATGGTTTCTAAGTGTAGCATTGATTTTAACATATAAAGACAAGTTTTTTATTCCTTTTAGTTCCTTTAGGCATGCTTTCTAATTGTTGAATTAATTTAAACCCCTATAGTCATAATTTTTAATTGCGAGGTTGATTTAAACTACTACAGGCAGGATTTCTAAGTTTCAGAACTGATTTCACCCTATAGGCATGATATCGGTAAGTTTTAAATCCTATAAACATGATTTCTAGGTTTGAAAACATATTTTTATTCCTATAGGTATGATATCTATTAATCGTATTTGGACAGAAATTAATAGATTGTCATGAAAGATAATCAATAAAAATCCTATAGACATGGTTACTAATGCACATTGGGTTGAAAATATGTGTAGATCCTATGAACATGATTTTGAATGCAGAATCAAGGGAAAAGTCCTATTGAGCAGGATTTCTAGCATGTAAGCACAAAATCAGGAAAATCCTATAGGCAGGATCTCTAAACACAGTACAACATTCACGCAATTCAATCAACATAATTAAACCTATAGGTAGGATTTCTACCCAGTTTTAACAAAGGTATAAGAACCCCCCCCCCAGATTTTACTAATAAACTCCAAATATGTTATTACAGAGGCTATTACAGCCCAAAATATCGAATGAATTACATAATAGTAACAATTACACTATAGAGAGCCTTCATAGGCCCAATCTAAACCTGGGACCATGTCTTTAAACACAACAACTCTAGAGCATAAAAGTGATCCATCCATGGCACATAAAATTAGGTTTCCAATGTGTCAAAGTTCCCAAGGGCCTTAGGGACCCCGGTCAATGCTCACACCAGAACCACATTCAGAAAAATAACTCATAAAAGATTGGAAAACCAGCCCCAATGTGTTAGAGTTCAGAGGAGTCTCAAGGACCCTAGGCAGTGCTCACACTGGGGGGTGGTGAGAACCTAAATGACTAAGAGTAGGAGTTTGAAAACTAGTGTATAAAGGGTTAGGGGAAAGTTTATTTTTCAGAGGCAAGCAAATTCAGAATACAAACTTACAGACAGAACTTCACCAAGAAACAAACAAAGTTCACGTTCAACACATAGTTCAAACAAATTGGCATTTGATTAGGCTAAATATTAAAGAAAACATGGCCTAAACACAGAGATAGAATCAGACTGAACCTATAAATTAAACCACAAACATATTTGATTACATGCTTACAGTATCTGGCAAGGATTAGAAAGAAAAAAAGACTGAATATTAAAATTAACTTAGGAAAAGGGGTCACATTATTTGAAATATCTTAGTTTAACAGTATTACTAAATGGGATCATGTAGTCACATAGAAAGTAGAATCATGCTGAGGATTGAAACAGACTAATTGAATAAAGTATAGAGAACAGAATAGTAAGAGTTAAGGCAGACCAGTTGAGAAGAAAGCAAGTAATAATGCAATAGCAGTTAAATTCCAGAGAGTTTGGCCTTGGCTTTCAGCCGGCCAAATAATAGCCACTTATTGCAGAAATCAAAATAAGAGAATAAAGAGAGAGCTTAAGTTTTTGTGAGAACAGAGAGTTTGAGAGTAGTAGAGTTGTTCTAAAGGAAGTGGGGAAGGGGGTTTAAATAGCACCCAATGAAGTAAATAAGTAAGGTAATGAACCAGTCCTACCCAAATAAGGTATGATAATAACTTAATAATCAATTAAGGTCGGCATGAATCAATTAACAAGACAGAATCGAGTAAAGTTAGTCTAGTATGGAGTCAATCATTAGTCAAGTACTAGGTTAAATGAGGTAAGAACTAATTCCAAAATCAATTAGAAGCCGATTTTAATAATTAGAACTTAAAATCCGGACAATAAGGTTAAGTTAAGGGAAGTAGTACAAATTATTAATCAGACATTGGTCCAAATAAAGTAAGAATAGGTAACCGCATAAGTAAACACCAGTACTGTACAGAAAAAGGAAAACTGATTTCAAACCCTAATTTAGGTAAATAAAATCAATTAGCACTTAGTCGCCAGAGTTAAAGGCAAATGGGCAAAAACAGTAAGAATGAACAAATAATCGGAACCCTAAGAAAATAGGTAGAAATACAAAGACATATAACAAGTAAAAAGAGTAAAATAAATAAGGAAACCCTAACAGATATTCAGAGATAAAAATGTTTAAAGGATAAAATATTTTTTTATTTGCAAAAATCTATTGAAATCAAAACCCTAGTTCTAGGGTAAACAACATCAGTCAGGAATAATAATAGAAAAAGACTAGAAAATATAGAGACAGAAGTATAATAATTTTAAAGGAGAAATACCAAAATGAACATCTTCGTTTCAGATTTAGGAAGATCTAAATAGATTCAACCAAAAGATAGCAAGGTTCGTAAAATATAAACAGAAGTCAAACCAAATCTGGTTTGAACCAAAGATTTGAAACCCTAAGATACAAAAATATTCATACTCACAGGTATTGGGATGAACATACACGGAAATAGCCAAGATTTGAGAGACATTGAACCAGATCTAGTTCGAGTTTCTTTAGATTCGCTTGCCATTTGAGGCAAATGAATCAAGTGACATCAATATCGTGTAGCCAGTAAAGAAACAAAGCCAAATAAGGCAGGGAATCAAGGGAAGATCCCATGAATCGAAAGGGAAAGTGTGACGGTGGGCTAGGGTTTGAAAGTGAAAGAGGTGAGGGGATGAGAGGATTAGAAGACGGCGGGTGGGGGGAAGAAATGAATTAGGGTTTAGGGGCGTTTGGTATATGCATGCGGTAAATCCAGGTACCCGATTTCCCCGTCATTAGGTCATCTCGTGGTAATGCTCCTCGAGGCTCAAAGCCAAGGTCAAGACCCACCCTCCGGGGTCGTTAGGTACTGGCCCCGGAGGGCATTGCGTACTAACAACTATAGTACGCAAGAGGTGAATTCCCAAGGCACACGTCTAAATCTGACAAAGTTGACCTATCCGGGGCTTGTCTCAAGGTGTCATATCCAGCCGTCCCATCTCCATGCCTTTACAGTTAATGCATATTGTACTATAATGGGATTCCCCTCCAATATAAAGGGGATCTCTATCACTTTGTATGGCTCGGTTGCTATTGCTCCAACTACTCTACACAAGATCAATAACAATTCTCTCTCTTTTCTCTCTAACTTGCTCGCTCGAGGCTACTCTTCCCATTTATTACTTTCATATTTTTTCTTCAATTATTGCTTGATATTGGCCATAAAGAGCATTCTCTAATTATATACTAACTGTTATTCCCTACCCGGCTACCCCCGATAGCTCGAGCTCAAGCCCAGGCATCGACCTCGAGGCCTTTCATCGATCAGCCTGAGGTCCATATAGCAAGCCCCTTGGTTTTGATTACTGTCCCATTTTATCTTGTATTTCGTCGTTAAATTTCACATGCCTAGCATCAACTACTCTAACAACTAGCACAAAAATAGATCACGTATTTTTAGAGTCCCATTTACAAATTCAATTGTTATTACCATTTTCATGATAAATAGTTTGGTGCCCACCGTGGGGCTAAAAATAATAGTGCTTATTTTCTTGTTGGTTTCGTTAAACAACGCAAGTTATCTTTCATGTTTTTTCTTATCCAAGATCTTCAATTTCAGGATAGAGCGCCTACCTCAGTGAACAAAATTTAGAACCAGAACCTTGAAAACAGCAGAGAGAAGTACACGTCTGCTCCAGATGTCGGTACACCACCGAACTCAGCCCGGGCGGAAGGGAAGGTTCTTCGACATGACGTCCACATGATTATTGGGATAACCGATGTTCCCCAAGGACCCTGTTCAAACGAACGAGAACATCCACTACGGGAGAAGGACCGACCCGAAATAGCGTGCTCGAAAACACCCTCGTATTCAGTGAGGAGGACCTCTAGGCCATGATAGGACTGCACAATGATGCACTGGTGATATCGTTTCTATTAAACAATACCAGGATAAAGTGTGTGCTCGTGGATCTAGGCAGCTCGGCCAACATAATTAGATCAGAGGTAGTAGAACAGCTGGGGCTGCTCAATCGAGTTGTTCCCATCCCTCGAATCCTCCACGGCTTCAACATGACCGGCGAAGTAACAAAAGGAGAGATCACCCTCCCGATCGACACGTCCGTCACGATTCATAACACTGAGTTCCAGGTCATCGATGACGACATGAGGTACAATACATTACTCGGCATGCCTTGGAAATACCGCATGACGGTAGTACCCTCAACCTTACATCAGGTAATAAGGTTTCCCATGAGGTATGGCATCACGACCATACATGGAGAACAACGGGCAGCAAAAGAAATGTTTGCGGTCCACCATGAGGCACCCGATCCCCACATGCCCGATCTCGGACAAGGATAGAAACACACAGGCCCTCGAGGATGGCGAGGAATATTTCTTCGCATACCGAACCTTCGTTGCCCCCGAAGAATCGGATGCGACTAAATCGACAGTCAAAGAGTTGGAGCAGACCATTTTAATCAAGCACCTCCCGGATCATAAGGTATACCTGGCAACAGGGTTGATCCCCAAACTCAGGGTAGGGTTTATTCAATTTCTTGGTAACAATATCGATTGTTTCGCCTGGTCCTACCTAGATATGATAGGAATCCCGCTGGAAATAACCTCCCACAGGCTAAGCATTGATCCTAAATTTAAACCCATGAAGCAGAAGAGAAGACTGCAGTCTGAGGTAAAGCATGCCTTCATCAAAGAAAAGGTAGCAAAACTTCATAAAATCGGATCCATTACAGAGGTAAAGTACCCCGAATGGCTGGTCAACATAATAGTAGTGCCCAAAAAGGGGAACAAGCTAAGAATGTGCGTAGATTATAAAGACATGAATAAGGCGTGCCCTTAAGATTCCCTCCCATTTCCTAATATCGATCGTCTGATCGATGCTACGACCGGCCATGGGACCCTCACTTCTCTCGATGCCTACTCGGGGTATAATCAAATCCAGATGAAACTCGAGGGCAGGGAAAAACCTCGTTCATCATAAAGTATGGTACATACTAATATAACGTAATGCCCTTTGAGCTAAA
The DNA here is from genome assembly GCF_000715075.1 of Nicotiana tabacum. Classification (NCBI taxonomy): domain Eukaryota; kingdom Viridiplantae; phylum Streptophyta; class Magnoliopsida; order Solanales; family Solanaceae; genus Nicotiana; species Nicotiana tabacum. The sequence goes on along the minus strand of NC_134086.1, from coordinate 90,273,165 downwards.
AAATGCAGGGGCAACGTACCAGCGCCTAGTTAATAAAATGTTTGAGCATCACGGAGGTAAATTAATGGAGGTATATATTGATGATATGCTAGTCAAGTCTCTACGCGCAGAGGACCATTTGACCCATTTGCAAGAAACTTTCGACTTCATCAGAAGTTATAACATGAAACTCAACCCCGAGAAGTGTGCCTTCTGAGTGTGTTCGGGCAAATTCCTGGGCTTCATGGTTCAAACATGGGGATTGAGATCAATCCCGACAAGACAAAGTCTATCGAAGAAATCACGGTTGTGAATTATGTAAAAGTCGTCCAACGGCTAATAGGGCAGATAACGTCCCTAGGCAGATTCATATCTAGGTCATCAGAGAAAGGTCACCATTTCTTCTCTCTACTCAAAAGAAAAAGCAACTTGAAATGGACTCCAGAATGCCAACACGGCCTAGAAGAACTGAAACGATACCTGACTAGCCCACATTTGCTGCACATGCCCAAGGAGGATGAATGTTATACCTGTACCTGGCCGGGTCTGAAATAGCAGTAAGCGGCGTACTGGTTCGAGAGGAGTAAGGTACATAATTTCCTGTTTATTATGTAAGCGGAACCTTGGGGGACGCCGAAACCTGGTATCCCCATCTAGAAAAATTGGCTCTCGCGCTGATAAGCACCTCGCGTAAGTTGAAGCCTTATTTTCAGTGTCACTGTATCTGAGTTCTGTCAACGTACCCCCTCTAGAGCATACTGCATAAACCCGATCTATCGGGTCGTTTGGCCAAATGGTCCATTGAATTCGGAGGGTATGATATCGAGTATCAACCTCGAACGACCATCAAGTCCCAAATTTTAGCGGACTTCGTGGCCGATTTCTCGCCATCCCTCGTACCCAAGGTAGAGAAGGAACTTATATTGAAATCAGTCACGTCCTCTGGGGTATGGACCATATTCACAGACAGTGCCACAAACATAAGAGGATCCAGACTCGGTATAGTCCTAAAGCCACCCATTGGCGACATAATCAGACAATCCATAAAAACCACAAAATTGACTAACAATGAAGCCCAGTACAAGGCTATGATTGTAGGTTTAGAATTGGCCAAAAGTTTGGGAGCCGAGACTATTGAGGCAAAATATGATTCACTCCTCGTAGTGAGCCAGGTGAATGGGAGCTACAAAGCCCGAGAGGATAGGATGCAGAGGTGCTTGGACAAAATCCAAGTCACGTTACATCGCTTCAAAGAATGAACCTTAGTCCATGTACCTCGAGAGCAGAACAGCGAGGCTGATGCCCTCGTGAATCTGGGATCTTCTACATAAGAAGAAGACCTACTCCCTAGAGCTATTGTCCAATTGATTAAGTCAGTGGTTGAGGATGGTCACGCGGAGATTAACTCTACCAGTCTGACATGGGATTGGAGAAATAAATATACTGATTATTTATAAAGACAGGAAGCTACCCATAGATCCAAATAAATCGAGGGCCCTGCGAACCAAAACAGCCCGGTTCTCGCTCGACGAAAATAGTTCTATGTACAGGAGAATTTTTGATGGCCCCCTAGTGGTATGCTTAGGACCAGGTGACACAGATTATGTACTCTAAGAGATCCACGAGGGCACCTGTAGAAATCATTCCAGCGCTGATTCCTTGGTCCGAAAGGTGATCAGAGCGGGCTACTATTGGGACAGCATGGAAAAAGACACCAGAGAATTCGTCCGAAAGTGCGACAAGTGCCAGATATTCGCTCCCATGATCCACCAACCCGATAAGAAACTATATTCCGTTTATAACTATGGCCATTCATGATATGAGGAATGGATATCGTCGGCCCTTTGTCGACGGCGTCAGGTAAGGCTAGATTTATTTTATTTATGACTGACTACTTTTCAATATGGGTGGAAGCATAGGCCTACGAGAATATAAGAGAGAAGGAAGTCATCAACTTCATATGGGATCACATCATATGCCAGTTAGGAATCCCATCCAAAATAACGTGCGATAACGGGAGGCAGTTCATCATGAGCAAGGTAACACAGTTCCTTGAAGATAACAAAATCAAGAGAATCCTATCAATGCCTTACCACCCATGTGCAAATGGCCAGGCCGAATCCACAAATAAAACCATCATTCAGAACTTAAAAAAGAAACTGGAGAGTGCCAAGGGAAAATGGAGAGAAACGCTGCCCGAGGTGCTATGGGCATATCGAACAACTTCAAAATCAAGCACCGGGGAAATACCTTTCTCTCTAGTGTACGGCACCGAGGCATTGATACTAGTGGAAGTTGGGGAGACGTGCGCCAGATTTCAGCACACTAATGAGGGCTGAAACAATGAGGCCATGACAACGGCCCTTGAGCTACTCGATGGAAGGATGGAAGCCTCGTTAATTCGGATGGCTGCCCAAAAGAAGAAAATCGAAAGATACTATAACAAGAGAACAAATCTCCGACATTTCAGGATTGGGAACTTAGTCCTAAGGAAGGTTACCCTCAACACCTGAAACCCTAATGAGGGAAAGCTGGTCCTCGGGATAGATGGAAAAGGATCCTATAAGCTTGGCACCATGGAAGGCGAACTGCTTCCGAGCAACTAGAATGTATTGATGCTTAAACGGTACTACTGCTAGGGCACCCGATCGGAAAATTCTGCAAAAATCGTCAAGCAAATGTTGCACTCTTTTCCTTCGACCGAGTTTTTTTATCCCGAAATAGGTTTTTGCCGGCAAGGTTTTTAATGAGGCAATGTCCAGGCGCTACAAAATTATAGGGTTTCCTTCACAATCAACACTGTCCTAGGAAACAACAAACGATGTTCTAATAGGAAATGATGTACCGGGCCAAACGGTCGAACGAACCGTGTCCGCATGAGCCTGGCTTACGGTAGCACAACGGCATGTATTTACGCCAAACAATCAAAGAATGTCTTTCGCCAAAAGCATCTCGTACTCCAAAGAAAATTCATCATGTTCACAGCAGGGATCCCTCCATCAAGTACGCCCCGAAATACTCAAAGACTATCATCAACAATTTGTCACCCACGCGACCCCAAGGTCGGAACCTCCAAAAAATATAATCCCTCAAAGAGGCAACTTCAAGCTCACGTGTGACGTCCCTCGAGCCTAAGCAAACTCGATGACTCAGAAACTATCGGCAATCTCCATTCATTAAAAAACTCGGGACCGTAAGACCCCAAGCAGACAGACTCGGTCTCAAATGAAGACTCACATCGAGTACCAACGACTACACCTGTAAGACCTCAACAGGCATGAAAAAACTATAAGACCTCAACAGGCATGAAAAAACTGTAAGACCTCAATAGGCATAAAATTTTTGTAAGACCTTACTACAGGTATAAAACTCAATCCCAAAGTTTAGGCTATATGTCGCATTTGTAAGACTCCCGACAGGGTATACCCTCTATGTAGACACCTAAACTACCACACTCGGGATCAAAAATGGCTCCGGCCAAACACAAATGACTATGGTCAATACGATTGCACCAGCCAAACTAACGCGACTCGAGGACGCTCGACCGTCGCTAGCAAAATTGCAGGCCATTACTTCAAATCTACTTCGAAAAGAACCGGTTAAAACAGGCTACCCTCGATAGGCAAACGAGCTTCGACCATGTCAACTCCAAATCACAAAGGCTTCGAGCTACTCAGCCTATGAGCTAAACATTTCGAGGTGCTCGAACATCGCCGCTAATGACTTGAAATCAAGGTTCTTCCCAAACCAACGACGGGTCAGCAAAATCATTTCAAAAAGTCCTTAACGAGAGGAAAACAATGCTTACATACGCCTAAGAGCAAAAGCGTAAGATCCATTGTCGCCAGCCAAATGAGCCTCAGGGCCACACACTAAAAGGTCGCTTCGACCCAAGGCATATGAGCCATTGTTGCCAGCCCATGCAAATGTAAAGCTTGAGGGTCAAAGTGAGCTCGAGTTGTAACCCGATTCGGAGGCCGAATCTAAAATAGTGAACTATACATGCCTAAGGTCAAGAGCATAAGAGCCATCACTGCCAACTTCATGAGCCTCAGGGCCGCATACATAAAAGGTTACTTCGACCCAAGGCATAAGAGCCATTGTGGCCAGCCCATGCAAATGTAAAACTTGAGGGTTGATTGAGCTCGAGTCGAAACCCGACTCGGAGACTGAACCCAAAACTGTTGAGCAAAATTATAAGAGCTCTAACGGCAGTTTACATTAAAGGTCGCATCAACCAGGCATGTGAAAGCCCCGAGCTTTCCTAACGATCCCCAGGGCCATATCACAGATCTAAGGTTTCTTGCCAATTCTTGCTGGATACCGGGCAAAAAAGGGGAATAGGGGAAACAAAGCCACAGGATTCACTTTATACATATTCTAGTATGAAAGTACTATATACAAACAGGAAGATCGACAGGAAAATCGGCAGGAAAATCAACAAAGATCCTAATCTATTGCCAAACCTGCATCCTTAATGGTTCCCCAAGGGTTGCACCCTGGCAACTACGATCCCCCCGATGGCCCCTTCTCAACGACATCTTTTCTCCCCGGGGATCCACCCTCATTTTTAGCACCACCCGAGCTCCCTTCCAATGCACCCCCAAAGGTCTGCTATCGGGAAACCGGCTAGGCACGATCCGTAGCTCTAGGTAAATTTGGGCTAGCCCCCTCAAACACCTTCCCAACATAAGAATCTGCAACGATAGCTCCCTCCCCATGCGAGGATACAAGCGCCTCGGCCTCGGCATTGATCTGAAACAATGCAGCCACCAGTTTGGAATGAAGACCTTTGTACTTGTCACTATCCTCCTTCGCATTCTGGATCTGACGCTCGATCAAGGTTACCTTCCCTGAAGGGTGTCCATCTCAGAAGCCATTTCGTTTACGTATCGGCTAAGCTCGGAAATTTCAGCATCTTTGGCCCGAAGCTCCCCTCTCAGCAGGGCGTTCTCCTTCTCAAACTGCACAAATTAGGTCCAAGAAGTTAAAAGCGGTGGAATCTCACAAGGATTCAAATAATAGTAAAAACAGGGGATGAGTAACCTACTAGGTAAGATAGGCTTTCTCACGCTTGCGGCGGCTCACCTCATCCTGGTACTGGAAGAAAGCCTGGTTATAAAGCACTTTAGCCTGAAGCCACATAAAAAGACAAATTAGAAAAACAAAGACCGAACAGCCCAGAGCGGCGGACAAGGTTAGCAAAAATTACCCGCTCGCAAAGTCTGCCCATCTTGCCGAAAATGAATGAGGCATCAACCTCGGGACCTCCCTCGAGAGTGGTCGGTGACCTTTCAAGTGCATCTTTGCCTTGACTAGTGCCCCTGTCTCAGAAGACTCTTCACGCGGGGCGTCTTACACTCTATGAGACAGTAGGATCTCTCCCTAAGGAGAATCAACAACAACCAAAGGTTTAACAGGATCAGTCAAAATATCTGCCCCTTGTTTACCCTGGATCCCAGATCCAAGCCCCTCCGAACTGCCCACCAAGGGCGTCCCAGCTCGGGAAGAATTCCGGCCACCTGCCAACTCGGGGGTAGAGCTCGATACTCCATCCATTGCCTCTCCACTATAAAGCTGGGCCACAGCGCTATCAGACTCCGGTTCGGGAGCATCCATCCCCACGACCCGAGGGTCGGCCGAGCCTATACGCTCTTTGGGGGCCGTTGAGAAGCTACTTTCTCCCTCACCTTCAGCTCGAGGGTTTCCCACCATCTCGGAGGTCAATCCTTCTGGGTCAACCTTGAAATCTTCCCTCTTAAGCCTCTTGAGCTCCGGAGGACCAACCGATAGACTCCCTTACCTTCTCTTTTTCTCGCTGAGCACCAGGGCGTCCCCTCCAACAGGTGGTGCCTCCTTCGTCAAAGGGATTTTCCCCCAGACCTACATGAATGCAGAGGTTAAATACAAAGGATGAAGAGCACTACTAATGGCGATCTACGTCAAAGTATGCGGATATAACAAGCCTCGGGGCTTACCACGGTCTTTGGCTTACCACCGAGCTCGGGATAAATATCGTCAAAAAGAAAGCAAAGGAAGACCCGACAACATGTTTATTTACGCCCAGCGTTCCACTTCTCAAGGAACGACATCATTTCCATTGGAATCAGGTCAGACATCCTCACTCAGACGAATCGGCTTACCCATCCCTCGTCCTCGAGCCCTCGGTGCAGACAAAAAGGGATCCCGGGGCCCGATAGTGAAGCTTGATTAAGCCCCCACGGAGAAGACGGGGATTATATATCCGGATTAGATGATTGAGGGTGAAGGGCATCTCCTATATCATGTTCGAGTAATGCTTGATCATATAAACCATGCGCCAGAACGAAGGATGAATTTGGCCCAGTCACTTGATAACTCCGTCAGAAGTCGAGAATCACGAGGTCGATCGGGGGCGAGGATGGCCCCACCGGCCCCAAGGTAAATGGGTAGCTGTATACGCTCAGAAAACCGGTTTTATGAGCCGTAATATCTTCCTCCCGAGAAGGAATCTCCACAAGAATGGTATCCCCCCAACGAAAGTCATCCCTCACTCTCTCGACGTCTGTTATCGAGCTGATATACCGAGTTACAGGCTCGCAACGCCCTGGCTTCGAGGAAGGTCTCTCGACCTTGAAATCGGAGGTCATCGCAAAGGATCCTAGGACGCATTCCTCAGCACAATGAGGAGTAGCCACTTCGCCTTAAGAGAAAAGCGAAAAGGATGAACCCACGACCTCCTGGGAAGCAGAAGTGGAAATTTTTGCCATCCCTGGAAGATTCTAAAGGAAGAAAAAGCGTTGCGTTCCTGAAAGAGAACAAGAGCAAAGGAAGAATAAACCTTATTAGGGGTTTTGGGCACAGGATGAGGTATAGAATGAAAGAAGGGGAGTATTTATAAAAGCACCGTGTGCACATTGAAGAAAGCCAATCACCGCAGTCAATGCGGAAACTGCAGGAATAGCGCGTGCGTTGCATCTTGGCACATTGTAGCCATCGTCGATTGCAAGAACATCGAAGGAAGCAAAATTCAGGATCGTTTCTTATCATTTCTTACTGCTTTCACTCTAAGAAATGCGGAGACTATTTGTATGTGGTAAATCTGTCTGGGGGCCCGATTTTCCCGTCATTAGGTCGTCTCGCGGTCATACTCTTCGAGGCTCAAAGCCAAGGTCGAGACCCACCCTCGGGGGTCGTCGGGTACCGGCCCCGGAGGGCCTTACGTACTAACGGCTATAGTATGCGGGAAGGGAATTCCCAAAGCACACGGCTAAATCTGACAAAGCTAACCTATCCGGGGCCTGTCTCAAGGTGTCACGTCCAGCCGTCCCGTCTCCACGCCTTTACAGTTAATGCATTTTGTACTATAACGGAATTCTACTCCTATATAAAGGGGATCCCCATTACTTTGTAAGGCTCGGCTGCTGTTTCTCCAACTACTCTACACAAGATCAATAACAATTCTCTCTTTTTTCTCTCTAACTTACTCGCTCGAGGCTACTCTTCCCATTTATTGCTTTCATATTTGTTCTTCATTTATTGCTTGATATTGGCCATGAAAAGCCTTCTTTAATTATATCCTAATTGTTATTCCCTACCCGGATACCCTCGATAGCTCAAGCTCAAGCCCAGGCATCGACCTCGAGGCCTTTCATCGATCAGTCCGAGGTCCGGGTAGCAAGCCCGTCGGTTTGATTATTGCCCCATTTTAGCTTGTATTTCGTCGTTAAACTTCACATGCGTAGCATCAACTGCTCTAACAACTAGCATAAAATAGATCGCGTATTTTTAGAGTCCCATTTACAATTTCAATTGTTATTACCATTTACATGGTAAATAGTATATTTAGAAGGGGTGAATGATTTAGGGTCGTTGATCTTCTGATATCAATGTCAAGATTAGATTTTAGGTGGGGGCGGGTTTAATTTGGACGCATATGGGTATGGGTAGTTGGGTTAGTGTATTGGGTATTGGATTATTGGGTTGGATAGGGTATTGGGTATGGGAATAATTCCAAAAAAATCAATTAAAAAGGGCTACGTTTTAAATACTCATTTAAATTAATAAAATAATTTATAAAAATAATTAATAAATAATAAAAATGCTATTTGTATATGAAAATGATTTAAAATAATTACTTAATATTATTAAAATACAAAAAGTTATTTTTCGTATAAATTATATAATTATGCATATACATGGGCTATTATTGCAAAATATGCAATTCTAGCCTTAAAACTGCAAATGTAAATATAAAAAAATAAAATTAAAATATTTGAGCACTATATGGGCATAAATGATAAATTTAGATGATTAAATCATCCTAAAATAATATGAGGGATAATTATTGGATATTTGTATAATAAAAATGAAGAAACAAATTGATTTAAGAACTTTAAAATTATAGGAAAATTATAAAAAACACTTGGGCAAGTTTGTAAATCTAATAATAATGTATGTACACTGTTTTGAAGATATATATGCATTTTTTAAAATATATGAGGGAAAAAATGGGTATCAACAGCTACCCCTCTTTACCTGGGAAGGATGAAAGGGTTGTTAGGTAAAGAAATGATGACTGATTTTGACCGAATGGGGTGTTTTGAAAAATATAGGCCGTACCCTGGTCTCTGAGCTGCCTACATATCCCTAGTTTTATAGGAATTAGGCCATGTGTAGTTCTGGACCCAACGGTGAATGAAATCGATGGAATTGTTATAGGAATAATCGTATGTTTTCAGAAAAGGTTTTTTTTGGAAGGATAGTGTCAGATGGGTTTATGCGGAGTTATGAAGGCAAATCTGAATTGTAACGGATGTATCACAGGGCAGGTATCTGAACGGTCATGGAGTAAAGGCGAGTAATTGATGGGAATCAGTTACGTTTGAAATAACGGCGAGGTATAAATGGTATGAGCGGAAACCAGAGCGAAAGTTGCTCCCGTTTGAAGAACGGCTACCGCCTGGTTTTCCTGCAAAACTTAAAACATGATGTATGCAAGTGTATAGATTACTGTGAGAACTTAAACATGATGCAAATTCCCTTCGGACCATGAAGGTTGTCTTTGGACAATAAAGAATACGTCCTTAGACCATGATGTCCCGAACCATGAATCATGAGATAAGGGATTCGCAGGCCATGAAATGATGTTCTCGGGCCATGAGAATAGTGCCTCTGAACCATGACGCCTTTGAATAATGATGTGCAGTATTGACAGATCCTCAGGCCATGACATGGTGTCTTCAGGCTGTGAGGATGATGCCCTCGGACTATGACGCCTTTGGAAATGTTGGCTATATATCAGCCCATGAAGTGCAGAGACATGATACCAAATGTAATAACAAGGCAGAGCTTAGCCTTGTGCAGAATTTTGGGGCAGAGCTTAGCCCCGAGAGAAAAAGGTAATGCAAAGTCTAGAGCATCATTTATGCAGAGGGAGACAAAGCTTAGTCTCATAAGAACGCAATGCATATCCTTATGCAAATATGGAGGAGGACTTAGCCTCATGCAAGATTCGAGATAGGGCTTAGTGTCATGCAAAGGCAATGCTTAGCCTTACGCAAATTGGGAGGCAGGGCTTAGCCTCATGCAAGATTCGAGACAGGGCTTAGTCTCATGCAAAGAGAAGGCAATGCTTAGTCTTATAAAAATATGGAGGCAGGTCTTAGTCTCATGCAAAGAGAAGGCAATACTTAGCCTTATGAAAATATGGAGGCAGGGCTTAGCCTCATGCAAGATTTGAGACAGGGCTTAGTTTCATGCAAAGAGAAGGCAATGCTAAGCCTGATGCAAATATAGAGGCAGGGCTTAACCTCATGTAAGATTTGAGACAAAGCTTAGTCTCATGCAAAGAGAAGGCAATGCTTAGCCTTATGCAAATAGGGAGGCAGAGCTTAGCCTCATGCAAGATTTGAGACAGGTCTTGGTCTCATGCAAAGAGAAGGCAATGCTTAGGCTTATGCAAATATGGAGACAAAATATTTCTTAGTTGGAGATATATTTGCGCTTGGCGGTTCGGTTGTTACGAAGGTAATGATTTTAAGGCGCACGCACTTGTGGTTATTCCTTGTCCCTACATTCAAAGAAAAATTGTGAGTTTTACATAGAGGCTGGTTCGTGCCTTTGTCTGCTTGCTTTGCCCTAGAGACCCTGTTCGAATTACCCTAGGTAACACCTGGCTGTCAAAGAAATAAAGTTTTTGAAAATATACACTTATTGATGAAATAGAATCATTTTGGAAAATCTTGTGGTATATAGTATCAAGTAAATTAGATGAACTAATGATTGTGACACTTTTAGAGACATTGCGGCTTCTTTGCGTTAGAATTTTAAGGGTACTCCTCAAAATTTTGCCCCAGTTTAATAAGTGATACTTCGGCCGTTCTGCATGTAACGAAGTTTGTTGGATCTGCTCCAGAATTTTGAGAATCCTTCTCAAAATTCTACCCTAGTTACTCAACCGATTTTTGACTATCTTGCTTATGATGGCGTCGGCTGGACTTGTTCCGGAATTTTGAGGGTCCTCCTCAAAATTTTGCCCAAATTTCCGATTCTGGGGGAAATGTAGATTTTATTAAGATGTGACCGAACCCACAGGGCTGCCTACATATCCCCTCTTAAATGGGAATCATGTCAAGTGCAGTTCAGTTACATCAGATGAAGGAATGTAAACAATCTAGACATAATATCTCGTGACTGCGTCTAAATTGATAGGTTTGGCCAAACTTCTCCGTCCATCTCTGCAAGTACGAGTGCTCCGCCTGTTAGTACCATATGAACCATGTATGGACCTTGCCAGTTAGGTGAAAAATTCCTTTTGGCTTCATCCTGATGTGGAAAGATCCGCTTCAGCACCAGCTACCCCGATGTGAACTATCTTAGTCTAACCCTCTTGTTGAAATCTCTACACATTCTATTCTGATAAAGTTGATCATGACACACTACATTCCTCCTTTTTCTATCTATGAGAGCTAATTGCTCATAGCGGCTATTTATCCATTCTGCATCACTAAGTTCGGCTTCTTGTACGATCCTTAAAGAAGGAATTTCTATCTCGGCGAGAATGACAGCTTCAGTACCATAAACTAGCAGATAGGGAGTTGTCCCGATTGATGTGCGTACTGTGGTACGATATCCCAATAAGGCGAATGGTAACTTTTCATGCCATTACTTGTGATTTTCTACCATTTTCCTTAGTATCTTATTGATGTTCTTATTGGCAGCTTCCATGGATCCGTTTATTTGAGGCTTGTACTATGTGGAGTTTTTGTGCTTGATCTTGAAAGTTTCACACATGGCTTTCATCAGATCACTATTGAGATTGGCGGCATTATCAGTGATGATGGACTCGGGAATCCCGAATCGACAAACAATACGATCTCTGACAAAATTTGCGATGACTTTCTTGGTCACAACTTTGTAAGATACAACTTCAGCCCATTTAGTGAAATAGTTGATGGCTACTAAAATGAATCGGTGCCCGTTAGAAACGGTGGGCTCGATAGGGCCGATGACATCCATTCCCCAGGCAGCAAAAGGCCAAGGTGAACTTATTGTATTAAACTTGTTTGGCAGCACTCATATCATGTTTGTATGTATCTGGAATTGGTAGCATTTTTTAACATACCATATGCAGTTTGTCTCCATGGTCATCCAAAAGTATCTGGCCCTGAGAATCTTTTTGGCCAGGACAAAGCCGTTCATATGTGGGTTGTAGGTTTCGGCATATATCTCCTTGAGCAATTTGGAAGCCTCTTTTGTGTCAACACACCTTAACAATCCCATATCAGGAGTTCTTCTATATAGGGCTCCTCCGCTTTGGAAGAAGTGATTGGACAATCTCCGAAGTGTGCATTTCTAAGTATGGTTTGCATGCTTCAGGTATTCTCCTTTTGCCAAGTACTCTTTGATATCAAGGAACCAATGTTATTTGTCCGTTTCTTCTTCAACATGAGCACAATATGCTGGCTGATTATGGATCCTCACCGGAATAGGATCGATGGAATTCTTGTCTTGATGTTGTATCATTGATGACAAGGTTACTAGTGCGCCTGCAAATTTATTTTGAATTCTGGGAACATGTTTGAATTCTACCTTTGTGAACCTCTTCATCAGTTCTTGCACAAAATACAGGTATGGTAGTAACTTGGTATTTTTCGTGGCCCATTCTCCTTGACCTTGATATACCAGAAGATCTGAATCACCAATTACCAGCAACTCTTATATGTTCATGTCGATGGCCAAATCGAGCCCCATGATGCAAGCCTCATATTCTTCCATGTTGTTAGTGCATGAGAACCTAGGCTTTGCAGATATCGGATAATGTTGACCGGTCTCTGACACCACTCTTTTGAAGTTTGAGGCTACATCAAAAAACATTCTCCAACCGTCACAGGCTTCAGCAATGTCCTCTCCTACGAATGACACTTCTTCGTCAGGAAAATACGTTTTTAATGGTTTGTATTCTCCTCCCACAGGGTTTCAGCAAGATGGTCTACCAACGCTTGTCCTTTGACTGCCTTCTGAGTTACATAGATAATATCGAACTCACTTAACAATATCTGCCATTTGGCTAACTTCCCAGTGTGCATAGGCTTCTGAAAGATGTACTTCAGAGGATCCATTCTTGATATGAGGTATGTGGTATATGCACATAAGTAATGCCTCAATTTCTGAGCCGTCCATGTGAAAGCATAGCAAGTGCGTTCTAGCAGAGAGTACCGTGCTTCGTAAGGTGTGAACGTCTTACTCAAGTAATATATGGCTTGCTCTTTTCTTCCTGTCTCGTTATGTTGTCCCAAAACACAACCGAAAGTCCCATCTAGTACGGACAAATAGAGTAGCAAAGGTCTCCCAAGTTTTGGCAAGACTAGGATTTGTGGCGTGGACATATATTCCTTAATTTTGTCAAAAGCCCTTTGATAATCTTCAGTCCAACTGGTTTCAACATCCTTCCTCAATATTTTGAAGATGGTTTCACATATTACTATGGACTGTGATATGAAGCAGCTGATGTAGTAGAGGCATTCTAAGAAGCTCATCACGTCCTATTTGCTCTTTGGTGGTGGTAACTCTTGGATAGCTTTAACCTTTGATGGGTCCAACTCGATTCCTTGGCGGCTGATGATGAATCCCAACAATTTTCCCACAGGAACCCCGAATGCACATTTTGTGGGGTTCTGTTTTAAATTGTACCTTCGTAGTTTGTCAAAGAACTTCCTCAAGTGTGCTATGTGATCTATGGCCCTTTAGGATTTGATGATGACATCGTCAATATATACATCTATTTCCTTGTGTATCATATCATGGAAGATGGTCATCATGTCTCTCATGTAAGTGGCCCCAGCATTCTTTAGACTGAATGGTATAATTCTTTAGCAGTGCATTCCCCACGGTGTAATGAAGGCTATTTTCTATGTGTCATCTTCGTCTATCCAAATCTGATGATAAACCGCGAAGCAATCTACAAAGGACTAGAGTTCATGCTTGGTGAAATTGTCGATCAGAATGTGTATATTTGGCAGTGGGAAATCGTCATTGGGGCTTGCTCTGTTTAAATCCTGATAATCGAAATATACCCTGTCTTTCTTCGGAACCGGTATGATGTTGGATAACCAAGTTGGGTACTCAACTACCCCAAGGACTTTGGGTTTGATCTGCTTAGTGACTTCTTCCTTGATTTTTAGGCTCATGTCGGATTTGAACGTTCTGAGTTTCTGCTTCACCGGCGGACACACTGGGTTGGTGGGCAACTTATGAGCCTCTATGGATGTGCTCAGGCCAGTCATGTCATCATATGACCATGCAAAAATATCCTCATATTCTTTCAGGAAACGAGTGTATTCTTTCTTTTTTCTTGACGGTGATAGGTGAATGGTTATGCGAGTCTCCTTGACGATTTTGGCATCTCCCAAATTGATTGCCTCGGTTTCGTCCAGGTTGGACTTAGGTTCATTCTCAAAATTCTCAACTTCTTTGATAACTTCCTCATGTATTTCATCCTCTTCTTTTGAGTCACTATCCTTCTATTGTGTTATCTCATTACATGTCACAGTCATCGATTCATCAGGAAAAGTAATAATAATGTCGTAGAGGAAAAATGTAAAAGATAATAATAAATACTAAATAACAATGCATTAATTAAATTTTGAAAATATCCAAAATAGGTACGTCTCGATGACTCGAGCAATTATTTCAAAATAAAATGCGTCTTTAAAACAAAATACTGGAAATATCCTAAATGCCTAAATGGCTATTAAAAATAGGTTAGGCTAATTACCAAGCTACCTAGGAACTCGACGAGCCCGGGATAGTGCAACAATTCAATTCTTGAGAACAACTCCCTTCTCCACGCGCCTTCTTCCTCCTCCTCAATTATCACATTGCAATCCATATCCTCATCTTCTAGAAACAAGTTCCTTAACCTAGCCAAAGCTTCCTCCGCAGATCCTCATATTGTGTCGGCTTGGTGAAACGTCTAACTCAGATGCGGCACTAGCTACTCAAGAGGGTAATAGGAACCACGCCATGGAGGCGGCCAATCATCATATTCTTGCCATGTATACTAGTATTCGAGCTCGAAAGTTGTGCCATGATGTTTCAACTGTATCGGTTTGGTAATGCCCTGGAGTTTCTTCCCAAGCCCTTTGTCGGGTCCATATCCTGACCATGCAAGTATGTTTTCTATTTTGCTACTCTACCACTTATCTTTCTCAATTGCATTGACACGCTCGATGCGGTGATAAGTTTCTCCACCCAGCTTTCTTCTATTCTCGACAACCGGGACAGTTTGATTGGTGTAAATGGGATTGCTTCCATCTACGTGAATGATTACCTCCTGATGGTTCCATTCGAACTTCATGGCCTGGTGTAGCGTAGAAGCCACAGCCCCATTAGCATGTATCCAAGGTCGTCTTAGTAAAAAATTATATGTAGCAGATATATCTAATACTTGAAACTCAACATCGAACCAAGTCGGGCCCATCTGCAAACAAAGGTTAATTTCCCCAATAATGGCCCTTTGTGACTTGTCAAATGCTTTCACATTCATACTCTCTGGTCGTATCTCGTGGAAATCTTTGCCCAACCTTTTCAATGTAGTTAGTGGTCAAATGTTGAGTCTCAAACCGCCATCTATTAAGACTCTAGCAATGAATTTGTCCTCAAACTGTACTGTGATGTGTAGTGCCCAGTTATGACTTAATCCTTCAGGTGGTTGTTCATCTTCGTGGAAGGTGATCTTTTGATTCTCCAGTACTTGCCCTGCATGTTGGCCATCTCTCCACTGGTGATGCTGTTGCGAACATAAGTTTCATTAAACACCTTTATCAAATCATTCCTATGCGCCATAGAATTTTGCAACAGCGACAAGATGGATATGTGGGCAGAAGTCTTGTTCAAATGATCAAAGACAGAGTTTTCTCCTACCTGTACTTTCCTCCAAAGATCGTCTGGACCAGTTTCAATGACAGTTTATTTGGTAGCAGCTTCCTTGCTTGTTTCTCCCAAATTTTTGGGTATATAGATCCTTCCAGTTCTGGTCATCCCCTGTGCGACACCAGATTCTTCCATCTTTGCTTTTCCCTTTCTCTTAGCTTCGGCAACGTAATCCCAGGGTATGGAGTTGGTCTTGAAAGGAGGTAATGTACTATTGACACAGTAAAGGGTGTGGATACTTCTACTTTAAAGGGAGCTGGTGTAGTCGCAAGTGCTATTACTTCAATTTCAAACGGGACTGATGCGGTTACTGCAACTTTGATTGGTCGTTGTATCTATACCACGATAGGAGTAAGTATGACTGTAGGTTTAGTGTAATTACCTTCCTGAATAAGCCCAATTGACCCCTCATGATCCCATTCTTCATCAATTTCTATCACATTTACTCCTTTACCGCTATGATCTGGGAGGGGATGCGGTGTGGCTTCTTTTGCTTGTATGACTTTAGTATCAATTAGGGTTTGAATCTTGTCTTTCAAAGTGCGGCATTCATCAATAGTATGCCCTTTCATGCTTGAATGGTACGCACATGTTTTATTTGGGTTGACCCATTTGGAGGAGTTTTCCATGGCGACAGCAGGAATGGGGGTGACATATCCGGCAACCTTCAGTCTTTTATATAGATGGTCAATGGGTTCAACAATAGGGGTGTTTTTTCTTGTCAGCCTACAGTCAAAATTGGGTCTGGGTTTTCTAAAGTTTTGATCGGTTGGAGGTGAATGGTAATAGGCTGGTTGGGTGTTATAAGTATGACAGCCGGTAGTGGGTTGAGAATATCTGGGAGGTGAGGGTTGGTATGTAGGTAGAGGTGTTTGGTATATGAGTGGAGATTTTGGACATTGGGCCACCATTACTGCCCCTGATTCTTTCTTCTTTGATATACCCCCTGACTGCAATGCTTTGTTCGTGTCCTGCAATGCCTCGAAATTGGTTACCATCCCACTCTTTATCCCTTCTTTAATCCTTTCCCTGAGTTTGATGATGTCGGACAACTTATGATTTTTGATGACAATACATTTCATAGTATTGTGGATCCTGTGCCCTGACGAAGAATTTCTTCATATACTCTTCCTCTGCCTGACTTTTTCAGCTTCTGACCTCCATCGAGTAGCATACTCGCGAAAAGTTTCCATTGGTTTCTTCTTTAGATTCTATATGTAGAAGACACCTGTTGCATTATCTATGTTAAACATGAATAGTTCCATGAAGTCCGATGCCATGCTTACCCAATTGACCCATTTCTTGGGATTTTGACTTATGTACTAAGATAGGGCGTCTCCAGTGAGACTCCTCATGAACAGCTTCATGCGAATTCTTTCATCTTTCCTAACTCCCACGAGCTTATCACAGTATGTTCTCAATTGTACCTTCGGGTCACTCGTTCCATCAAACATCTCGAACTTGGGAGGTTTATAACCCTCTGGCAGTTCCACGTCTGGCTGAATGCACAGATCATCATAATTGAGACCTTCAATTCCTTTGCCTCTTTCAACCCCCTAGACTCAGATTGTGAGCTTCTTGAGCTCCTCTGCTATGTTCTTAATTAGCAGGTACTTCTTGGCATATTCTAGAGTGTATAAGATTTGCTGAGTAGAGTGGGGTAGGGTTTCCGCGTATATGGGATTATTTTTGTGGGTGTTAGGGGTTGTAGTGTAGTGATGATCATTAGTTAAATTTTGCGGATCAGGGATAGGTTGTGGGATATTCTGAAGAGTATGGTAAGTGGTTTGTGGGTATTGAGTAGGAGGATGTTGGTGTTGAGGAGGAGTGGGTATTGGTGGAGGATTGGGATTTTGGGGAGGTGTTGTGTATTGATGGAGTGTGAGAGGATTTTGTGGACGTTGGTTTGGTATGTTCTGAGGAGGTACTGGGTTTTGAGCATTTTGTTGGTTAACGTCTGGGACGTTTATGGTGAGGTAGAGGTTTGTCACGTTGCGGACCTGCTCAAGTTCTCCTCGCAATTCTAGTATTTTTTGTTCCAACCGTAGGACCAAATCATTCTTGGCCGGAGTACTCCGACCGTGTAAAGTTTCAATATTTTTAGCATTTTCTTTTCGGATAACACTCGTATCATCCATATTAGCCTTTCCCTTTCTTTTCAGATTACTTGGAGGAGGAGGAGGTGGAGGGCCTCTAGATTTGGTGTGATATGTTGATGATGCCAGTATGTGCAAACCAACCTTAAGGGATGGGAATAATCAAAATAAAGGAAAAAGGCAAAAGTTAAGCAAGTCAGTAAGGATTTTGAAAAGAAATTGCAATATTTAAATACGTATTGCGGGAATGTAAATTCGCGTTCTAATTTGGGAAACCTCGTTGTACCCGAGGTAGGCCTAGCGACAAGTAAATTTGGAGATATTTAATGCTGATAAATGCTTCATTTCATTAATGTAATAAATAAGACGAACTTAAAAATGATGACAAATAAATGAGTTGCTAATGGCATTTGCCTTATTAGATTCAAATTCCAAAATGACTCAAAACAAATAAACCTAATCTACTTGGTCCCAGAGGGACCTTCCCCATATTTGGCCATCTACGCTACATCAATCAGATTCCCCAGGTCGTGCATGTCCAGTAGTGGGTATGCCCTTGCTAGGTGTCCACCTTCATTGCCCTATGCATTCTGACAGTCTACGACCCTTTTCCTCATCTTCCCCTCCAGTTCCATCAGACCCTGCTCCAAATATTCCAACCTTTCTATTGACCTTGTAGACATTTCCTTCCACTCGTTAATTGCCTCCATGTCTAACTTGTGTTGTTCCAAATGCCTGGCTTCGGACTCAAGGACTCTTTTGCGCAGTCTCTCAAACTTCATCTATGACTATGTTTCCTTGACCAATCCCTGGCTCGACCATTCCTACTATGTCATCTTCTAACAATAATGGGTAGAAGATGACATATGTCATCTGCTAGGCCTCACATTTGTAAGGAATGGCGTCATCTTGAAAATTTGCTCAGTAATGACTCATCTTGGAGACTCGTGGTATGACTTGTATCCTACTAGCTTGTCTCATGACCCTGATAGGAACATAGGGATGTATTCCCCTTAACCCAATTAGCACTAAGTGCAGAACATACCTGGATCTGATGATGAATTCATTAGTAGGGAACCACTCGAACATCCACTGAACCTGGTCCTCAATCAAATTTCTAAAAAACTATGCCCATTCTCCGATTGCACAAATATGTCTGGGATAAAGGTAATTCTCTTATGATGGTGGAAAACTATGTGATCGTTCCATGGTCTTCGTGGGAACTCTTGTCGGTATTGACCCCTCTAAAGATGTTCTAACAACCAAATCTATAGTAGTAAGTTGCAACCTTCAAAATGATTGAACCCTTTGTTGCAACGATCCAGAGATGGTATATGTCTGCCACAATCATCGAAACAATAGCATAGGTTTGTCCCTCAATTCCCTCTATTAAGGCTTTGGTTCTCAAGGCCAATCTGGTGTGAATTCTTTCCCATTGTCTTGGAAACACTATCATACCCAAAAAGTAGACGATAAATACAAAAACCCTACGGTGAGTCCAACCCAGAGAAGTGATGGATAATTCATCATAAAAAATACGATAAGATTTAATGTGTCCATATCATTCATACTGGAAGTTGAAGGGTATGTAGGACTTCTTCAGGCACTCCAAGTCATCATTTTTTTGTCAAAGCCATCATCTTTAGAAACCCCCTGGTAGTGCGGTTTTCCGGTACTAGCAGGTCGAGACTATTCCATGGTAATCCAGTGAATCCTTCTATTTTCTCCAAAAGAGGATTCATTTCTATTTTGCCAAAATGGAATACAACTCTTTCTCCGTCCCAGAACACAATAGCAGCCTCGATCATCATGTTGTTTGGTTGGATGTCCAATAAGGAAGGTAAATTTCCAAGAACTCTTTTCACGTGATTTTTGTCGCTTGGCAAAAGGTTTTCCCACTAATCTAACAACAACGGTGGTATACTTCGGACCATGCCAAACCTGGGAACTTCGCACCTCATTTTCTACAAAAATAAACAGAGTTAGACCCTTGCCTCCTCCGGGTTTGATTACTTATACATTAACGATTAGCATGTCGGCATTTATCTCTCTAAATAATGAACATTCGTGGTTGCGCCCGTTGGGATTATGGAAATCCCGATGGGTTTTGGACAAGGATTTCTTAGAGGGTTATTATGCGGACAAAATATTGACCCAGGTTAGGTTTGATCATGATGCATGTACAGTTATTATCAGATTAAGGTTTCTATAAAAGTCTAGACTAGTACCCTCAAGCGGATAACTTGAGAGGAAAAGGCACGGAACCGTCGACTGCACTACTGATCAACTAGTTTTACCGCAAATATATCTTTCCAAATTTAAAGGGTGATTTTAAGAAGATCGCAGACATTCATCAAGTGCCGCTATAGTATTAGTATGCCCGAGTGGAATATGATGTTGAGCATAAAGTTATGCATAAGAAAATAACATGTTGCCAAGTATTTGCATGATGAGTAATGATAAAATGCGGTATTTAATAATTGTATAACCAGTTAACGGATTAGGGTACGTTAGGGAACCTAGAGCAAATAACTCGTATAACCAGTTTACATTACCAGAGATCGGGTAAGGGCTCGAAATTATCTTGAGGGGAAGGTGTTAGGCACCCCTCGAGGTCCACAACGGTGGGTTCCGGACGAACTTAAATTAAGTGAATTAGTCTAAAAGGAGAGAAGGCAATTTGGACAACTACAATATTCAAATTAGTTTTACACTGGTGTATAGGGTGGTCCTAAGTTTTTTAGCCTATAGGATCATTCAATGCAATGCTTTGTAACAACCTCAAGTTGGGGTGTTACTCATAGCATTAGCGCACGGGGTATCATCTCCTTTCCACCCAATTACTATCTTTAAGTTGTTACCAAAAGTACACTAGTTGATTCTAAACTGTACCCTATGTGTGCACTACCCGTCCCTTACCTATGGCCCTGGAGGTATTAAGACCTCTATTTGGGATAGTTCTAGACCAATCTATATTACTTAAAAATGTGAAATTTAGGCAACAAACAAAACAGGTAGGACTTTCAAACAAAGAACAAATATGGGCTCACATTGACCTCTACACATAGGCAACAAAAGCACGCAATTAAATTAGCAAGCTTCGTTAACTTTGGAATCCTTAGGTAGGATATATATACGTGAGAAAACAGAGTATAAAGGCAGTTTTATTAAGGCCAACATTAAGACCTATTTGTTTGCCTACTAATTTTATTCAGCATGGATCTGGGCATTTCAGCCAGTAGTATGTCACAGTTTTAAACCCATAATCATTAGTAAATCCTACAGATACGTTGCCTAAGTGATTAACAAGAGTGATTGAATTCTGAAACGGTTAACAAAATCCTATAGGCATGATTTTTACAAGTTTATTAATTACAGACCTATAGACATGGTTTCTAAGTGTAGCATTGATTTTAACTTATAAAGACAAGTTTTTTATTCCTTTTAGATCGTATAGGCATGCTTTCTAATTGGTGAATTGATTTAAACCCATATAAGCATGATTTCTAATTGCGAGGTTGATTTAAACTACTACAGTGTGATGTCCCAAAAGGTCATCTCTTATTTTGAAGTTAAATCTGTGTCTGAGGCTTAAAAACCTCATTTTTATTCTCCTCAATTTGTGTGCATAGTCCGGGCATATATCCGGAAATTCCTTATGTGAAAAGTTTTTAAGAAATAATAAATTTTGGCTTAAAAGATGATTTTTGTTGACTTCAGTCAATATTTTGGTTAAACAGACCCGTGTTCGGACGATTCGGGAGGGTCCGAAGTAAAATATGGGACTTGGCGCATGCCCATAATCAAATTTCGAGGTCCCTAGCCCGAGAAATGAAGTTTTGAAGAAAATTATTTACTGGAAAATATAAGGAGTTTTAGAAATTGAATAATGTTTGAACTTGATAGTATCGGGCCCGTATTTTGGTTCTGGAGCCCGATTCAGGTTTAATATGGTATTTAAGTTATGTATGTAAAATTTGGTAATAAACAGAGTTTACATGATGTGATTCGAACCCTCGGTTGTGAAAATGGAAACTTTAAAGAGTTCTTGAGATTTTCATTGATTTTGATTCTAAATTCGTTCTTTAGACTTGTGTGCATGTTTGGTTTGGGGCCCTGACGGCTCAGGTGAGTTTTGGATAGGCCACAGAATGATTTGGACTTAAGAAAAATTGCTGGTGTGTTTCAAGTATGGTTCGCAAATGGAAGTATCGCATTTGCGAAAACCCTTCGCATATGTGATAAAAAGGCTGGGCAGGGGACCTTCGCAATTGCGAAGTTCATCATCGCATTTGCGATAAGAACATGTCGCAATTGCGAACAAATGTTCGCAATTGCAATAATAACAGGCCTGAACATTCTTTGCAATTGTGATGTAATGTTCGCATTTGCGGGTTCGTAATTGCGAACCCCTGATCACAAATGCGATAACTGCGACTGTTCAAAAAAACTTTTAGATGGGATTTCAACTCATTCTTTCTAATTTGCAAACCCTAAGGTCCCATAGACAATTATCCAAAGAAATGTTCTTCCTCAAATCATAGGTAAATAATTTCTAACTCAATTCTTTCAATCTACTTCATCTTTTTACAAGATTTCATCACAAAATCTAGGGATTTTCATGGGAAATTGGGTGTTTTTAGGTAAAATTTGGGAATTTCGAAATTTGGGGATTTAGACCTCAAATTGAGGTCGGAGTCCAAAACCAATTGCTTATCCGGGTGGGTAACCGGGTTTTGGTCCGAACTTCGGGTTTTGACCAAGCGGGCCCGGGGTCGATTTTTGACTTTTTGGGAAACCTACAATTAAGCAGTGGATTTGAGTTCTTTAGCATTTATTGATGTTATTAAGTTAATTATGACTGGATACAGATGAATTGAAGGTGAAATCTAGAGGGAAAGCGATATTTGAGGCTTGCTTTTGGCCGTGGAATCAAGGTAAGTGTTTGGTCCAACCTTAGCTTGAGGGAATAGGTGTTGTTGTCTATTTGTTATGTGTTAGTGTTGAGTACGACGTATAGATGTGGTGACGAGTATTTGTTGGTGTCGGTCATGCAAGTGAATCTAATACTGTGACTGTTGTGACTCTTATCAAGTATTGTTCATGCTTAAATTGATGTTATCCATGTTGAACAACACTTATGATATTTTCTTGGTAATTGACCATTATCGAGTATCGACTCAAGTTGAGGCCTATTTTGTGAAGTTAACTGTTGAAATGAGATTTGTTATAGCTGATTCCCTTGCCGGGATATTATTGTTTCTACTGTTTGGGTGAGGAAAGAGTGATAAGGCACAAAGGGTGATGCCGTGCACATTCATATTTATGGATATGGTGAGGAAGAGTGATAAAGCATGAAGGGTGATGTCGTGCACATTCATATTTATGCATATGGTGAGGAAGAGTGATAAAGCACGAAGGGTGATATCGTGCACATTTAAATTTATATTTATGCATATGGTGAGGAAGAGAGATAAAACATGAAGGGTGATACCGTGTACATTTCTATTATTCATATGGTGAGGAAAAGTGATAAAGCATGAAGGGTGATGTCGTGCATTTTCGTTTGCTGTGATTATTTGCTGTTGTCGGTTCAAGTGTCTTGATTGTTTCATTTCCGTTATTTCTCTGTTTCCTTATTCTGGTACCCCTATAGCATGTTGCCCCTTCGCATTAATTTCTGTTTAGCTTCTATTATTATTATTTTGTTAGATATTATTTAATTACACAGGTTTATGTTGGTTGTTGTGTCCTAGCCTCGTCACTACTTCGGCGAGGTTAGGATCGATACTTACCAGTACATGGGGTCGGTTGTACTGATACTGCACTCTGCACTTTCTATGCAGATATCGGTGCTGGACCTTGTGAGTAGAGCTTGGGTGGCTGCATGTAGTCCAGTGGAGATCCAAGGTATTCCTGCAGGCGTCCGCAGGCCCTGGCGTCCCCTTCTATCCTATTTCATCTGTGTTTATCTACTTTACAAATAGATGTATATCTCTTTGTTCATACCATTGTTTGTAGTATTCACAAATCGTCCGTGAGTTGTGACACCAGTTTTGGGTGGAGTTTTATTACAGTTTCATTATTTGTATTAAGATAATCTGTTAAATTCTGTTCTTCCACATTCATTCCGCTGATTTACTTTTGTTAACTTGCAAATTGTTAAAAGATAGAGGAAAAAGGCTAAATAATTTGTAACATTGGCTTTCCTAGCGAGTACAATATTAAGCGCCATCACGGTCTCGACGGTGGGAAATTCGGGTCGTGACATACAGGCAGGATTTCTAAGTTTCAAACCCGATTTCACCCTATAGGCATGATATTGATTAGTTTTAAATCCTATACGTATGATTTCTAGGTTTGAAACTGATTTTTATTCCTATAGGCATGATATCTATTAATCGTATTAGGACCGAAATTAATAGATTGTCATGAAAGATAATCAACAAAAGTCCTATAGACATGGTCACTAATGCACATTGGGTTGAAAATATGTGTAGATCCTATGAACATGATTTCTAATGCATAATCAAGAGAAAAGTCCTATTGAGCAGGATTTCTAGCATGCAAGCACAAAATCAAGAAAATCCTATAGGCAGGATCTCTAAACACAGTCCAGCATTCACGTAATTCAATCAGCATAATTAAACCTATAGGCATGATTTCTACCTTGTTTTAACAAAGGTACAAGAACTACAAGCCCCCCATCTTTTGTTATTACAGAGATTATTACAACCCATAATATCGAATGAATTACATAATAGTAACGATTACACTATAGGGAGCCTTCATAGGCCCAATCTAAACCTGGGAACCAGGCCTCAAACACAACAACTCTAGAGCATAATAGTGATCCATCCATGGTACATAAAATTAGGTTTCCAATGTGTCAAAGTTCACAAGGGCCTTAGGGACCCCGGACAATGCTCACACCAGAACCACATTCAGAAAAATAACTCATAAAAGATTGGAAGACCATCCCCAATGTGTCAGAGTTCAAAGGAGTCTCAAGGACCCTAGGCAGTGCTCACACTAGGGGTGGTGAGAACCTAAATGACTAAGAGTAGGAGTTTGAAACCAATGTATAAAGGGTTAGGGGAAAGTTTATTTTTCAGAAGCAAGCAAATTCAGAATACAGACTTACAGACAGAACTTCACCAAAAAACAAACAAAGTTCATGTGCAGCACATAGTTCAAACTAATTGGCATTTGATTAGACTAAATATTAAAGCAATCATGGCCTAAACACAGAGACAGAAATAGATTGGACCTATAAATTAAACCACAAATATATTTGATTACATGCTTACAGTATCTGACAAGGTTTAGAAAGAAAAACAGACTGAATATTAAAACTAACTTAGGAAAATGGGTCACATTTTTTGAAGTATCTTAGTTTAACAGTATTACTAAATGGGATCATGTAGTCACATAGAAAGTAGAATCATGCTGAGGATTGAAACAGACTAATCGAATAAAGTATAGAGAACAGAATAGTAAGAGTTAAGGCATACCAGTTGAGAAGAAAGAAAGTAAGAATGCAACAACAGTTAAATTCCAAAGAGTTTGGCCTTGGCTTTTAGCCGGCCAAATAATAGCCACTTATTGCAGAAATCAGAATAAGAGAATAAAGAGAGAGCTAAATTTTATGTGAGAATAGAGAGTTCGAGAGTTGTAGAGTTGTTCTAAAGGAAGTGAAAAGGGGGATTAAATAGCACCCAATGAAGTAAACAAATAAGGTAATGAACTAGTCCTACCCAAATAAAATATGAAAATAACTTAACTATCAATTAAGGTCGGAATGAATCAATTAACAAGACAGAATCGAGTAAAGTTAGGCTAGTATCACTTAATTTAAGGAAAAACTTATATGGAATCAATCAGTAGTCAAGTACTAGGTTAAATGAGATAAAAACTAATTCCAAAATCAATTAGAAGTCGAGTTTAATAATCAGAACTTAAAATCAGTCCAATAAGGTTAAGTTAAAGGAAGTAGCACAAATTATTAATCAGACATTGGTCCAAATAAGGTAAGAATAGGTAACTGCATAAGTAAACACCAGTACTGTACAGAAAAGGAAAACTGATTTCAAACCCTAATTTAGGTAAATAAAATCAATTAGCAATTAGTCACTAGAGATAAAGGCAAACGGGCAGAAACAGTAAGAATGAACAAATAATCGGAACCCTAATAAAATAGGCAAAAATACAAAGACATATAACAAGTAGATTTAGTAAAACAAATAAGGAAACGCTAACAGATACTCCAAGACGAAAATGTTTAAAGGTTAAAATATTTTTTTTTTGCAAAAATCTGTTGAAATCAAAACCCTAGTTCTAGGGTAAACAAAATCGGTCAGGAATAATAATAAAAAAAAGACTAGAAAATATAGAGACAGAAGTATTTAAATTTTAAAGGAGAAATACCAAAATGAACATAAAATTGTTTCAGACCTGGTAAGATCTAAACAAATTCAACCAAAAAATAGCCAGGTTCATAAAAAATAAATAGAAGTCTAACCAAATCTGGTTTGAACAAGAGATTTGAAACCCTAAGATACGAAAATATTCGTATTCATAGGTTATGTGATGAACATAGATGAAAATAGCCACCATATGAGAGACTTTGAACCAGATCTGGTTCGAGTCTTTTGAGATTCACTTGCCATTTGAGCAAAATGAATCAAGTAACATCAAGATCGGGTATCCAGTAAGGAAAACAAAGCTAAATAAGGCAGGGAATCAAGGGAAGATCCCATGAATCGAAAGGAACATGTGACGGCGGGCTAGGGTTTGAGAATGAAAGAAGTGAGGAAATGAGAGAATTAGATGACGGAAGGTGGGGGGAAGAAATGAATTAGGGTTTAGGGGGTTTGGTATATTTAGAAGGGGTAAATGAATTAGGGTCGTTGATATTCTGAGATTAACGGCCAGGATTAGATTTTAGGTGGGGCGAGTTTAATTTGGACGGGTAAGGGTAGTTGGGTTAGTGTATTAGGTATTGGATTATTGGGCTGGATAGGGTATTGGGCTGGGGTGGGTCCAAAAAAATCAATTAAAAAGGGCTATGTTTTAAATACCCATTTAAATTAATAAAATAATTTATAATTACTTATAATTTATAAAATAAATGATAAAATGCTATTTGTATATGAAAAAGATTTAAAATAATTACTTAATATTATAAAAATATGAAAAGTAATTTTCCATATAGATAATATAATTATGCATATACATGGGCTATTATTGTAAAATATGCAATTCTAGCCTTAAAAATGCAAATATAATTATAAAAAAATGCAATTAAAATATCTAAGATTTATATGGGCATAAATGATTAATGTAGATGATTAAATCATCCTAAAATAATATGAGAGATAATTATTGGATATTTATATAATAAAAATGCAGAAATAAATTAATTTAAGACCTTTAAAATTATAGGAAATTTATAAAAATACTTGGGCATGTTTGTAAATCTAACAATAATGTATGTACACTATTTTGAAGATATACATACATATTTAAAATATACGAGGGAAAAAGTGTGTATCAACATCCCCCGATAAAGCTCGGGCCGAAGAGATGAACCAAACGTCAGCTCAACCCCGGCCAGCTCGGCAAATTTTGTGAGCGTCATTATAATTTTTTAAACGTACAGTGCAAACTGAGCAGGGCAGACGCCATAGTGGCAACATAATTCCTCAACCAACGGAAGAAGGAGGAACAAATAACTAATAAGGAAAGGATAAGCACATAAAGCGCAGTATCCGAGGCGATAAACCCGTACCACATCCCCACCAGCGGGGATCAATTCGACATGGTTGTGAAGACCGAATTTAACCTTAAGTTCCGCTAATTCCTTAAGCGTCATCGTCGATTGAAAAACCCCAGGCGCGGTGTCCGGTACTTTGGTAGGCCGGACCTAGAGTCAAGATTACGGGGGATTATCTCCTCCACTGATGTGAATGCTTCGTCATCAATAATGGTGGAAACACCCTCCTCATGAGCGGTAAACATGACTGCTAGAGGAAGAATACGACTTCCTTCACCAACATTTGATGGCAAGTCAGACATGGTGCAAAGAAGTAGAGAAGAATAACGAGCGGAAAAAAAATGGAGATGGAATAAGGCATCAGAGTAAATGGGAAGAGGGAAGTTGAGAGAAGAGAATGGCAAGAAGAATAAAGCTCTGGAAAGGTTGGAGAAGCAAACTTCAAACCCAAGTCCAAAAACCTCAATTTATAGAGATCATGGCACTAAACCCAAAAACGGATCGCCATTATTGGCATCGGAATCGAAACGGCAGATTCAATCATGGATCGCGCGTGAATTGAGGTAACGCAACAGAAATATGCATCATAATGACGCTTGATGCCATGAAATCACTATGTTCCTTGGACAGGGTAACTCCAACAAATCACCTGTTAAATAAGAGGTGTTTGAGTTTTGCAGCCCCCAGAGGTCCACGTATCCTGCTCGGAACGATGATGATGACTCTTGTAGCTTACTCGATAAGTTCGACCAAAAATGACAATTATCTTCTCATTGAGTTCACCTGTGAGGATGACCTCAACAAGCGGAGGGACTAACTATATGGGTCAAAAATTATCTCTAATATAATTAAGTCATTTTAGAATTAATAATGTGTTGCCAATGCGACCCTAATAAAGACCTACCCAGGGTCGAAGTGGTTGTAGAAACAATGAATGATGCGGTCAAAAATTCAGCAAGGATTAAGGTCGCGGAGTCATCAAAGATCAAGCTCAAGATCAAACATCCTTGATAGAGTTATAATGGCTAGTTTCAAGATAGGACATTAAAGAAAATATTCTAGTGGATATTCTCTGCACTTGTACTATTAGGATTTCTAGGAACATATTCCCTATAAATACAAGGAGACACAATGATAGTAGACATGAGATAGTCATTTGTAAAAAAGATATTGAAATTATAGAGAGAATCTGTCTCAGTCCGAGCATACAAAAATAAACTTTTTACTAAGATTCTTGTCTAACATTCACGATGGATCCAAGAATGATCTAAGTGTTCAAAGGCTTATCAATCATTCATTTTTGTCAGAGAGAATATCCACGAATCTCGCCCCATTTTCAGATGACTCGTACATTTCTATTTACTCAAATCCCATTTATTGCTTCTAGTTATTATTTAATGTCATATTTATCTTTTTAGATCATTGAACACTGTATTATTGTTTACATTCATTGTCCTCCAGACAAAACTACAAATTATTTTTCATAAAACCAATACCATTGTCTTTAGGATATTATTATTAGCCAAGATTGATCCTTTTTTTTTAAATCCAACTAGTTTAACCAACCCTAAGTATGTGTTCAAGGTTTTCTCGTCAAAACTCTCTTTCAGGTTCCTCGCTTTTGTCACTTTGTCCCCATCTTTATGTGCTCCACATTGGTGTAAAATTCCCGGACCAAGTACTCTTTGGCATCTACCACACTTTGAGTGAACCATGTCTACAACTTTCGCTCCCGAAAATGTCTCAACACTTGTCGGTTGTATTTATTAAGGTCTTTCAACAAGAATTGACGGTCAAGAGTGAGAGATCTCGACAGCCTCCACTCTCAGAAACTATTGAAGGCAGCTAGATTGAAGAACCTATCTTCCCAAATTTCTTTCTTCTTTGACCTCTCAAGGCCGGCAATTCTGGTATTACCCCATCGGCCATCATCCAGTATATCATCCACATCCACTATAGTAGGTGGTGCATCAGAGATACATGTAGATGGGGGCTCTGAGGCCTAAATGTCACCTTCCGAACCCTCGGAAGTACTCTCAGAGGTGGAAAGTTCATCTCGGAGATGACATATCCCCTGAAGCTGATGTGGCTGTGATTGATTAGCAGTCTACTCTTGCATAGAGTCTCCGTCCGGTGCTTCCCTAGACGGGACATAAGAACTTGACTCAGTGGGCTTTGCAGCTCTACCTCGACCGGTTTTCACCTTTTAAGTTATAACTCTTTGCAGGGTGAGGGGTAAGGTACTCTTGCCTCGGCCTTGATAGGTTTCACCCCTCCCCTTTGATGTATCACCAAGACCACGTGATCTAACCATTTTTTACAACAAACAGTAGCAAGAGTCAGTTCTAGTTGTACTGCAGATAAGCAGAAAGTTATAGAACAAAACATGTTGCAGGGTGGGGAAGTGTGGTCCGCATAATTGCAAGTGCGACCATGGGTTGTGTTGTGCGGACCGCACAATTTGAAGGTACAGCTGCAGAGATGAAGTTGCAGTCCACACAATGTTGAATGTGAGCGCAAAATTGAAATGCAGCCGCATAGTGGGTACCTTAAAATGGAAACTATCTGAAGACAGAGAATACCCTGATCAACGACGGCACAAACATTTCTGGGGAATCGATTGAATTTTTGCGGACCACACAATTTTAAGTACGGTCCGTACAATCTTGCCAAACCAAATGCGCTAACATATACTTCTGCGAAATGTACAATTCCTTGTGCGGCCGCACATTTCAAAATTTAATCGGGCAGAGTTCTTGAGGGTTCCGATTTCATGCATAAATTGGACATGGTAGTAGTACTTAAACATGATGAACTAAATACTCATTCCCCAAATAGCAACTAGGAGTTTACCCAACACAATTCACACCCCACATAGATATGAAATTGACAAATGGTCTAAAATAACTAACAAGTTATAAACCAAACTAAGAAAATTGAAGAATCATGTAAATAATTTGAACATACCAGTGATGAAGCGGTGTTAAGGAGTGATCAGAGATGCTTAATTAAGTGGCAGATGATTGAATCAGTTATGTGCAATATTTTAGCCTTTGTTTTAATTTCTCAGAGATCGGAAAGTTTCAATAGTAGCATTAGGGCTACTATTTATACTAAGAGGGTTTGACTAGGGATTCAAGAGACGAGTGTGGTCGCAGAATTCCTTCTGTGGTCCGCACTCTGTAACCTGTTGTTTATTTTCCATTTTTTGATCTGCAGTCCGCAGAATTACCTGTGCGACCTCAGATTTTAGTGCGGACCGCAGATTTCCTTGTGCGACCTCACTTAGGCTATTTCTCTAACAAACAAACTTCATAGAGTTTACATTTTCCCATCTCAAGTTGTACGACTGTTGTTGTCTTCTATTGTAGCGTTCTAATTTTGCGGTTCGTGCAATACATGTGAGGTCCGCACTTTTTCCATACTTAACTAATTTTTCTGAGTACAATCCCTATATAGCACACTCATTCCTGCAATACACTTCAACACCAGTTAACACAAAATAAGACCTATATAAAAAAGAAGAAAATAAAAAGAAAAAAGAAACATGGGTTTCCTCCCAAGAAGCACCTGATTGAACGTCACGGCACGACGCAGATTACCATCACTTGAAATGAATTACTGCCACGACATGGCCATCACCAACTCTTCCCAGATAATGCTTCACCAGGTTGTCATTGACTCTAAACGCTTTATCATTTTTATTCTTCAAGTCCAAAGCACCAAAGGGTGTAACACCCAGAACCTCAAATGGGCCACTCTATTTAGACTTTTAAGTATTCGGGACACATCTGTAACCGCAAATTGAACAACAACACAAGATCACCCTCTTTAAACTCTTTTTTCCAAATGTACTTGTCATGAAGATATTTTATTTTCTCTTTATATAAGGATGAACTTGTGTATGAATGATACCAAAACTTATCCAACTCGTTCAAATATGCCACCCTTAAGTTAGCGGCGACATCCCACTCAAGATTCAACTTCTTTAAAACCCACATGGCCTTGTGCTCAAGTTCCACCGGAAGATGACAACCTTTTTTGAACACGGTATGTGTTTTGTAAGCCGTCCTATAAGCCCATAAAACATCATCAAGTTTCTCGAACCAATCCGTCCGATTAGCATTCACTGTTTTGGACAAAATACTCTTTATATCCCAGTTGGAGACTTCGACTTGACCACTTGCTTGTGGATGATAGGCAGTCGTGACTTTAGGAGTGACACCATACTTGATGAGTAAGCTTTCAAAAGCTTTGTTGCAAAAATGCGATCCCTCATCACATATGATAGCCCTTGGAGTACCAAATATTGTGAAAATATTCTTCTTAAAAAAATGCCACCACAGTTCTCGCTTCATTGTTGGGTAAAGCAACAGCCTCAGCCTATTTGGACACATAATCAAGCGCGACCAAGATGTAGGTTTGTCCACAAGAACTCACAAAATAACCCATGAAGTCAATACCACACACATGAAAATATCAATCTCCAAAAAAGTGGTGAGGGGAATTTCATTTTTCTTTGAGATTCCACTAACCCTTTGACATTCATCACAACGCTTGACTAGATCACTTGCATCCTTGTAAAGAGTGGGACAATATAAACCGCAACTTAACACTTTGGCCGATGTTCTTGCTCCACCATGGTGACCACCATATGGTGAAGAATGACAAGCACCAAGAATTTCAACTTGTTCCTCCTCTGGTACACATCTTATAATCACTCCATCCGTAAAAATCCGGAAAATGTAGGGTTCATCCCAATAATAGTCTTGAAAATACCGTTTGAGCTTCTTCCTTTGGTTTGAAGAGAACTCATTCGGGATGATACCACTTACAAGAAAATTTGCTAGATCCATGAACCGTGGCTCCTATTTCATTGAAATAGCCAAGAGTTGCTCATCGGGGAAGGAGTCATTGGTTTTAAGGCCATCATGCGGCCTCCCCTCCTCCTCCAAATGAGACAAGTGGTCCGCCACCTAGTTTTCACTTCCTTTTCGATCTTGAATGTCTATATCAAACTCTTGCAGCAAAAGCACCCATATCATCAACCGGTCTTTTGAATCTTTTTGCTCATAAGATAGCGATGTGCCGTATTATCCGTGTGGACAATGAATTTTTCACCCATCAAGTACGAGCGGAACTTCTCCATAGCGAAGATAATGGGAAGAAGCTCTTTCTTTGTAACGGTGTAGTTGACTTGGGCACTTTTCATGGTCTTACTAGCATAGTAGACCTGATGGAAAATTTTGTTGATGTGTTGCTCCAAAACAGCCCCTACCGCTACATCACTTGCATCGCACATGAGCTCAAAAGGAACATTCCAATTTAGAGCGGTGATAATGGGAGTAGTAGTCAACTTGAACTTTAGCAATTCAAAGGCTTTCATGCAAATCATCATTGAAGTGATCTTTCTCCAAAAGATTGCACAACGGTTCACCACTTTAGAGAAATCCTTGATGAAATCCGGCAAAATCCCGCGTGACCTAAGAAACTCTGCATACCTTTCACCAAAGTTGGAGGTGGAAGTTTATAAATCACATCAATCTTTGCCCGATTAACTTCAATGCTATTCTTTGAGATCTTGTGGCCAAGGACAATGCCTTCCTTGACCATGAAATGACATTTCTCCCAATTGAGCAAAAAATTTGTTTCTTCACATCTTGCCAACACGTTATCCAAGTTTGCGAGACAATCATCAAAAGAATTCCCAACCACTGAGAAGTCATCCATGAAGACTTCAAGGTAATCTTCCACCATGTCCGTGAAGATCGCCACCATACACCTTTGTAAAGTCGCCGGTGCATTGCACAGCCCCAATGGCATCCGCTTGAAGGTGAAAGTACCATAAGGACATGTAAAGGTAGTCTTATCTTGATACTCCAGAGCAATAAGAATTTGGTTATAGCCGGAATACCCATCAAGTAAACAATAGAAAGCATAGCTGGCCAATCTATCAAGCATTTGATCTAGGAAGGGAAGTGGAAAATGGTCCTTCCTTATGACTTTGTCTATCCTACGATAGTCCATACACACTCTCTACCCGATCACTCTTCTTATAGGAATCAAATCATTCTTATCATTGGTGACCACCATCATGCCCCCTTCTTTGAGACATATTGAACTGGAGAGGTCCATGAACTATCGGAAATGGGGTAGACAAACCTGACATCTAACCACTTTATGATCTCCTTTTTTACAACCTCTTTCATGGCTTCGTTGAGCCTCCTTTGATGTTAAATAGTTGATTTGGACCCTTCCTCCAAGTTAATCTTGTGCATGCAAAATGTGGTGTTTATCCCTCGAGTATCTGCCAATATCCATCAAATAGCCTTCTTTCTCTTTTGTAGCAATGCCAATGTAAAGTCTACCTGCACGTTTGTTAAACAAGAGGAAAGAATAATCGGTAAAGTAAAAGAAGGGCCAAGAAATTCATACCGAAGATCTGAAGGAAATAACTTCAACTCCAAGATAGGAGGCTCCTCAATTGAAGGCTTTATTGGAGGATTTGTCCTATTTTCAAGATCTAAGGACAATTTGCGGGGCTCATAAGTGTACGATCCCATTCCTTTCAAAGAGTTCACACATTCCATGAAGCTATCCATCTCATCATCATCAAATTTGCCCAATATAATGTCCAAGTACACTAAAGAACAACCTCCTTGCTATTGGGTTGCCACATGGACTTACACATTGATAGATAGACTCTTCATCATGTCAATGCACTTTTTGAATTGATTCTCGACATTTTTCTTGGCATGCCTTTGAGGATATGGAGGAGGAGGCCTACGCATTGGCGCCTCAGCCTGTTGCGATACCGGTTCCGGTAAGTCAATAATGTGATCCCTATATGGGTTTACTTCCTCTTGAGCTTCCTTCACATTGTCATCAATATCAATCCAAACTTCATCATTTTCTTCACCATATTGTCCAGGGTCTCATATTCTTGAAACATTTTGCTCATCATCCCCCAAATTTCCTCTGATTCAAGGTGGGTGCATCCCCACCTTTTTCACTCCTTGTAGTAATGGCCATGGCATGTCCCGTGTTGTTCCTACCCTTTGGGTTCACCACTGTGTCACTTGATAGTGCCCCCTTAGGATGAGTGTTTAGGGCTTGAGAGATTTGCCCCATTAGGACATCCATGTTTCAGATAGATGTATTGTAAGAGGCAAGTTGGACATCGGAGTCGGCATTTTTCTCCATAATTTACATAAACATGTTCTCAATTCGTCCCATCTCATTATTGGATGAACTATGTCCATGGGAAAGATAAGGAGGCGGGTTTCTCGGTTGTTGATACATCAGGGGCCTTTGAAAACCCGACCCCTAATTGCATTGATTATTATTCCATCCCCCTTGGTTTTTGCCTCCCCAATATCCTTGATTATTGCCACTCCAATTGCCCTGGTTATTTCCACCACTACAATTTACTTGATTGTTATTATTATTCCAATTCCCTTGATTGTTGCTACCATTCCAATTACCTTGGTTGTTAGAATTCCAATTCTCTTGATTACCTTGAGGTCACCATTGTTGTTGATTTGGGCCTTGAGAGTAGTTTTTTTCCATTGAAAGTTGTTCACGTATTGCACTTCCTCCTCTTGTTCATTGTAAGATTCATCTTAATCAAATCCACTATCTTCTTGCACATAATTCTTTACATGGTTTTGCACTTGTGGACCATTGGGCCTTCTTTTGTTCACCATCATACTAACTCACTCCATGGCATTGACTTGCTTAGGATTTTTCATTTGTTGAAGTTGAGCTTTGGCTAATTGATTCAATGTGGTGTCAACTCGATAAAGGCTTGCCCATGATCATGCAATTCTTTATGTATGTGAATCACGTTCGGATCATCTTGAGGAACATTTTCTCTTTGATATCACGGAACCAATGTTTTTTATCCGTTTTTTATTCAATATGAACACAATATGCTGGCTGATTATGGATCCTCACTGGAATAGGATCGATTAAATTCTTGTCTTGATGTTGTATCATTGATGACAAGGTGGCCAGTGCGTCTGCAAATTCATATTGAATTCTGGGAACATGTTTGAATTCTACCTTTGTGAACCTCTTCATCAGTTCTTGCACAAAATACAGGTATGGTAGTATCTTGGTATTTTTCGTGGCCATTCTCCTTGAACTTGATATACCAGAAGATCTGAATCACCAATTACCAGCAACTCTTATATGTTCATGTCGATGGCCAAATTGAGCCCCATGATGCAAGCCTCATATTCTTCCATGTTGTTAGTGCATGAGAACCTAGGCTTTGCAGATACCGGATAATGTTGACCGGTCTCTGACACCACTCCTTTGAAATTTGAGGCTCCATCGAAGAACATTCTCCAACCGTCATAGGCTTCAGCAATGTCCACTCCTACGAATGACACTTCTTCGTCAGGAAAATACGTTTTTAATGGTTCGTATTCTCCTTCCACAGGGTTTCAGCAAGATGGTCTACCAACGCTTGTCCTTTGACTGCCTTCTGAGTTACATAGATAATATCGAACTCACTTAACAATATCTGCCATTTGGCTAACTTCCCGGTGTGCATAGGCTTCTGAAAGATGTACTTCAGAGGATCCATTCTTGATATGAGGTATGTGGTATATGCACATAAGTAATGCCTCAATTTCTGAGCCGTCCATGTCAAAGCACAGCAAGTGCATTCTAGCAGAGAGTACCGTGCTTCGTAAAGTGTGAACGTCTTACTCAAGTAATATATGGCTTGCTCCTTTCTTCCTGTCTCATCATGTTGTCCTAAAACACAGCCGAAAGCCCCATCTAGTACAGATAAATAGAGTAGCAAAGGTCTCCCAAGTTCTGGCAAGACTAGGATTTGTGGCGTGGACATGTATTCCTTAATTTTGTCAAAATCCCTTTGATAATCTTCAGTCCAACTGGTTTCAGCATCCTTCCTCAACATTTTGAAGATGGTTTCACATATTACTGTGGACTCTGCTATGAAGTAGCTGATGTAGTTGAGGCATTCCAAGAAGCTCATCACGTCCTATTTGCTCTTTGGTGGTGGTAACTCTTGGATAGCTTTAACCTTTGACGGGTCCAACTCGATTCCTTGGAGGCTGACGATGAATCCCAACAATTTTCCCGCGGGAACCCTGAATGCACATTTTGTGGGGTTCAGTTTTAAATTGTACCTTCGTAGCTTGTCAAAGAACATCCTCAAGTTTGCTATGTGATCTATGGCCCTTTTGGATTTGATGATGACATCGTCGATATATACATCTATTTCCTTGTGTATCATATCATGGAAGATGGTCATCATGTCTCTCATGTAGGTGGCCCCAGCATTCTTTAGACTGAATGGTATCATTTTGTAGCAGTGCATTCCCCACGGTGTAATGAAGGCTATTTTCTCTGCGTCGCCTTCGTCTATCCAAATCTGATGATAATCCGCGAAGCAATCTACAAAGGACTAAGTTCATGCTTGGTGAAATTGTCGATCAGAATGTGTATATTTGGCAGTGGGAAATCGTCCTTAGGGCTTGCTCTGTTTAAATCCCGATAATCGAAACATATCTTGTCTTTCTTCGGAACAGGTATGATGTGGGCTAACAAAGTTGGGTACTCAACTACCCTGAGGACTTTGGGTTTGATCTGCTTAGTGATTTCTTCCTTGATTTTTATGCTCATGTCTGGTTTGAACTTTCTGAGTTTCTGCTTCACCGGCGGACATATTGGGTTGGTGGGCAACTTATGAGCCTCTATGGATGTGCCCAATCCAGTCATGTCATCATATGACCATGCAAAAATATCCTCATATTCTTTCAGGAAATGAGTGTATTCTTCCTTTTTCTGACGGTGATAGGTGAATGCTTATGCGAGTCTCCTTGACGATTTTGGCATCTCCCAAATTGATTGCCTCGGTTTCATCAAGGTTGCACTTAGGTTTGTTCTCAAAATTCTCAACTTCTTTGATAACTTCCTCATGTATTTCATCCTCTTCTTCTGAGTCACTATCCTTCTATTGTGTTGTCTCATTACATGTCACAGTCATCGGTTCATCAGGAAAAGTAATAATAATGTCGTAGAGGAAAAATGTAAAAGATAATAATAAATACTAAATAACAATGCATTAATTAAATTTTGAAAATATCCAAAACAGGTACGGCTCGATGACTCGAGCAATTATTTCAAAATAAAATGCGTCTTTAAAACAAAATACTGGAAATATCCTAAATGCCTAAAATGGCTATTAAAAATAGGTTAGGCTAATTACCAAGCTACCTAGGAACTCGACGAGCCCGGGATAGTGCGGCAGTCCAATTCTTGAGAACAACTCCCTTCTCCATGGGCCTTCTTCCTCCTCCTCCTCAACTATCACATTGCAATCCATATCCTCATCTTCTAGAAACAAGTTCCTTAGCCCAGCCAAAGCTTCCTCCGCAGATCCCCATTTGTGTCGGCTTGGTGAAACGTCTAACTCAGATGCGGCACTAGCTACTCAAGAGGGTAATAGGGACCATGCCATGGAGGCGGCCAATCATCATATTCTTGCCATGTATTCTGGTATTCGAGCTCGAAAGTTGTGCCATGATGTTTCAACTGTATCGGTTTGGTAATGCCCTGGAGTTTCTTCCCAAGCCCTTTGCCGGGTCCATATCCTGACCATGCCAGTATGCTTTCTATTTTGCTACTCCACCACTTATCTTTCTCAATTGCATTGACACGCTTGATGCGGTGATAAGTTTCTCCACCCAGCTTTCTTCTATTCTCGACAACCGGTACAGTTTGATTGGTGTAAATGGGATTGCTTCCATCTTCGTGAATGATTACCTCCTGATGGTTCCATTCGAACTTCATGGCCTGGTATAGCGTAGAAGCCACAGCCCCATCAGCATGTATCCAAGGTCGTCCTAGTAAAAAATTGTATGTAGCAGATATATCTAATACTTGAAACTCAACATCGAACCAAGTCGGGGGACCATCTGCAAACAAAGGTTAATTTCCCCAATTGTGGCCCTTTGTGACCTGTCAAATGCTTTCACATTCATACTCTCTGGTCGTATCTCGTGGAAATCTTTGCCCAACCTTTTCAATGTAGTTAGTGGTCAAATGTTGAGTCTTAAACCACCATCTATTAAGACTCTAGCAATGAATTTTTCCTCAAACTGTACTGTGATATGTAGTGCCCTGTTATGACTTAATCCTTCAGGTGGTAGTTCATCTTCGTGGAAGGTGATCTTGTGATTCTCCAGTACTTGCCCTACCATATTGGCCATCTCTCCACTGGTGATGTTGTTGCGCACATAAGCTTCATTCAACACCTTTATCAAAGCATTCCTATGCGCCATAGAATTTTGCAACAGCGACAGGATGGATATGTGGGCAGAAGTCTTGTTCAAATGATCAAAGACAGAGTTTTCTCCTACCTGTACTTTCCTCCAAAGATCGTCTGGACCAGTTTCAATGACAGTTTATTTGGTAGCAGCTTCCTTGCTTGTTCCTCCCAAATTTTTGGGTATATAGATCCTTCAAGTTCTGGTAATCCCCTGTGCGACACCAGATTCTTCCATCTTTGCTTTTCCCTTTCTCCTAGCTTCGGCAACGTAATCCCAGGGTATGGCGTTGGTCTTGAAAGGATGTGTGGGTGCTATTGACACAGTAAAAGGTGTGGATACTTCTACTTTAAATGGAGCTGGTGTAGTCGCAAGTGCTATTACTTCAATTTCAAACGGGACTGATGCGGGTACTGCAACTTTGATTGGTCGTTGTATCTATAACACGATAGGAGTGAGTATGACTACAGGTTTAGTGTCATTACCTTCCTGAATAAGCCCAATCGACCCCTCATGATCCCATTCTTCATCAGTTTTTAAGAAATAATAAATTTTGGCTTAAAAGATGATTTTTGTTGACTTCAGTCAATATTTTGGTTAAACAGACCCGTGTTCGGACAATTCGGGAGGGTCCGAAGTAAAATATGGGACTTGGCGCATGCCCAGAATCAAATTTCGAGGTCCCTAGCCCGATAAATGAAGTTTTGAAGAAAATTATTTACTGGAAAATATAAGGAGTTTTAGAAATTGAATAATGTTTGAACTTGATAGTATCGAGCCCGTATTTTGGTTCTGGAGCCCGATTCAGGTTTAATATGGTATTTAAGTTATGTATGTAAAATTTGGTAATAAACAGAGTTTACATGATGTGATTCGAACCCTCGGTTGTGAAAATGGACACTTTAAAGAGTTCTTAAGATTTTCATTGATTTTGATTCTAAATTCGTTCTTTAGACTTGTGTGCATGTTTGGTTTGGAGCCCTGACGGCTCGGGTGAGTTTTGGATAGGCCACGGAATGATTTGGACTTAAGAAAAATTGCTGGTGTGTTTGAAGTATGGTTTGCAAATGCAAGTATCGCATTTGCGAAAACCCTTCGCATTTGTGATAAAAAGGCTGGGTAGGGGACCTTCGCAATTGCGAAGTTCATCATCGCATTTGCGATAAGAACAGGTCGCAATTACGAACAAATGTTCGCATTTGCAATAATAGCAGGCCTGAACATTCTTCGCAATTGTGATGTAATGTTCGCATTTGCGGGTTCGTAATTGTGAACCCCTGATCACAAATGCGATAACTGCGACTGTTCAAAAAAACTTTTAGATTGGATTTCAACTCATTCTTTCTAATTTGCAAACCCTAAGGTCCCATAGACAATTCTCCAAAGAAACGTTCTTCCTCAAATCATAGGTAAACAATTTCTAACTCATTTCTTTCAATCTACTTCATCTTTTTACAAGATTTTATCACAAAATCTAGGGATTTTCATGGGAAATTGGGTGTATTTGGGTGAAATTTGGGAATTTCGAAATTTGGGGATTTAGACCTCAAATTGAGGTCGGAGTCCAA
Source organism: Nicotiana tabacum (assembly GCF_000715075.1). NCBI lineage: Eukaryota > Viridiplantae > Streptophyta > Magnoliopsida > Solanales > Solanaceae > Nicotiana > Nicotiana tabacum. The sequence continues at coordinate 90,233,027 of NC_134086.1, read as the reverse complement.
AACCAATTGCTTATCCGAGTGGGTAATCGGGTTTTGGTCCGAACTTCGGGTTTTGACAAAGCGGGCCCGGGGTCGATTTTTGACTTTTTGGGGAAAATGTTGGGAAACCTATAATTAAGCAGTAGATTTGAGTTCTTTAGCATTTATTGATGTTATTAAGTTAATTATGACTAGATACAATTGAATTGAAGGTGAAATCTAGAGGGAAAGCGATATTTGAGGCTTGATTTTGGCCGTGGAATCAAGGTAAGTGTTTGGTCCAACCTTAGCTTGAGGGAATAGGTGTTGTTGTCTATTTGCTACGTGTTAGTGTTGAGTACGACGTATAGATGTGGTGACGAGTATTTGTTGGTGTCGGTCATGCAAGTGAATCTTATACTGTGACTGTTGTGACTCTTATCAAGTATTGTTCATGCTTAAATTGATGTTATCCATGTTGAGACCTGTTTTATAAAGTTAATTGTTGAAATGAGATTGGTTATAGCTGATTCCCTTGCCGGGATATTATTGTTTCTACTGTTTGGGTGAGGAAAGAGTGATAAGGCACAAAGGGTGATGTTGTGCACATTCATATTTATGGATATGGTGAGGAAGAGTGATAAAGCATGAAGGGTGATGCCGTGCACATTCATATTTATGCATATGGTGAGGAAGAGTAATAAAGCACGAAGGGTGATGCCGTGCACATTTAAATTTATATTGATGCATATCCTGAGGAAGAGAGATAAAGCACGAAGGGTGATGTCGTGTACATTTCTATTATTCATATGGTGAGGAAAAGTGATAAAGCATGAAGGGTGATGCCGTACATTTTCGTTTGCTGTGATTATTTGCTGTTGTCGATTCAAGTGCCTTGATTGTTTCATTTCCGTTATTTCTCTATTTCCTTATTCTGGTACCCCTATAGCATGTTGCCCCTTCGCATTAATTTCTGTTTAGCTTCTATTATTGTTATTTAGTTATATATTATTTAATTACATAGGTTTATGTTGGTTGTTGTGTCCTAGCCTCGTCACTACTTCGGCGAGGTTAGACTCGACACTTACCAGTATATGGGGTCGGTTGTACTGATACTGCACTCTGCACTTTCTACGCAGATATCGGTGCCGGACCTTGTGAGTAGAGCTTGGGTGGTTGCATGTAGTCCAATGGAGACCCAAGGTAGTCCTGCAGACGTCCGCAGACCCTGGCATCCCCTTCTATCCTATTTCATCTCTGTTTATCTACTTTACAAATAGATATATCTCTTTGTTCAGACCAATATTTGTAGTATTCACAAATCGTCCGTGAGTTGTGACACGTTCGGGGTGGACTTTTATTACGGTTTCGTTATTTGTATTAAGATAATCTGTTAAATTCTGTTCTTCCGCATTTATTCCGCTGATTTACTTTTGTTAATTTGCAAATTGTTAAAAGATAGAGGAAAAAGGCTAAATAATTTGTAACATTGGCTTGCCTAGCGAGTACAATGTTAAGCGCCATCATGGTCTCGACGGTGGGAAATTCGGGTCGTGACATACAGGCAGGATTTCTAAGTTTCAAAACCGATTTCACCCTATAGGCATGATATTGATTAGTTTTAAATCCTATACGTATGATTTCTAGGTTTGAAACTGGTTTTTATTCCTATAGGCATGATATCTATTAATCGTATTTGGACCGAAATTAATAGATTGTCATGAAAGATAATCAACAAAAGTCCTATAGACATGGTCACTAATGCACATTGGGTTGAAAATATGTGTAGATCCTATGAACAGGATTTCTAATGCATAATCAAGCGAAAAGTCCTATTGAGCAGGATTTCTAGCATGCAAGCACAGAATCAAGAAAGTCCTATAGGCAGGATCTCTAAACAGAGTCCAGCATTCACGTAATTCAATCAGCATAATTAAACCTATAGGCATGATTTCTACCTAGTTTTAACAAAGGTACAAGCCCCCCATCTTTTACTAATAAAACCCAAATCTGTTATTACAACCCAGAATATCAAATAAATTACATAATAGTAACGATTACACTATAAGGAGCCTTCATAGGCCCAATCTAAACCTGGGAACCAGGCCTCAAACACAACAACTCTAGAGCATAATAGTGATCCATCCATGGTACATAAAATTAGGTTTCCAATGTGTCAAAGTTCCCAAGGGCCTCAGGGACCCCGAAAAATGCTCACACCAGAACCACATTCAGAAAAATAACTCATAAAAGATTGGAAGACCATCCCCAATGTGTCAGAGTTCAAAGGAGTCTCAAGGACCCTAGGCAGTGCTCACACTAGGGGTGGTGAGAACCTAAATGACTAAGAGTAGGAGTTTGAAAACCAGTGTATAAAGGGTTAGGGGAAAGTTTATTTTCAGAAGCAAGCAAATTCAGAATACAGACTTACAGACAGAACTTCACCAAAAAACAAACAAAGTTCATGTTCAGCATATAGTTCAAACTAATAGGCATTTAATTAGACTAAATATTAAAGCAATCATGGCCTAAACACAGAGACAGAAATAGATTGAACCTATAAATTAAACCACAAATATATTTGATTGCTGCTTACAGTATCTGACAAGGTTTAGAAAGAAAAACAGACTGAATATTAAAACTAACTTAGGAAAAGGGGTCACAATTTTTGAAGTATCTTAGTTTAACAATATTACTAAATGGGATCATGTAGTCACATAAAAAGTAGAATCATGCTGAGGATTCAAACAGACTAATCGAATAAAGTATAGATAATAGAATAGTAAGAGTTAAGGCATACCAGTTGAGAAGAAAGAAAGTAAGAATGCAATAGCAGTTAAATTCCAAAGAGTTTGGCCTTGGCTTTTAGCAGGCCAAATAATAGCCACTTATTGCAGAAATCAGAATAAGAGAATAAAGAGAGAGCTTAAGTTTATGTGAGAATAGAGAGTTCGAGAGTTGTAGAGTTGTTCTAAAGGAAGTGAAAAGGGGGATTAAATAGCACCCAATGAAGTAAACAAATAAGGTAATGAACTAGTCCTACCCAAATAAAATATGAAAATAACTTAACTATCAATTAAGGTCGGAATGAATCAATTAACAAGACAGAATCGAGTAAAGTTAGGCTAGTATCACTTAATTTAAGGAAAAACTTATATGGAATCAATCAGTAGTCAAGTACTAGGTTAAATGAGATAAAAACTAATTCCAAAATCAATTAGAAGCCGAGTTTAATAATCAAAACTTAAAATAAGTCCAATAAGGTTAAGTTAAAGGAAGTAGCACAAATTATTAATCAGACATTGGTCCAAATAAGGTAAGAATAGGTAACTGCATAAGTAAACACCAGTACTGTACAGAAAAGGAAAACTAATTTCAAACCCTAATTTAGGTAAATAAAATTAATTAGCAATTAGTCGTCAGATATAAAGGCAAACGGGCAGAAACAGTAAGAATGAACAAATAATCGTAACCCTAATAAAATAGGCAAAAATACAAAGACATATAACAAGTAGAATTAGTAAAACAAATAAGGAAACCATAACAGATACTCCGAGATGAAAATGTTTAAAGGTTAAAACTTTTTTTTTGCAAAAATCTGTTGAAATCAAAACACTAGTTCTAGGGTAAACAAAATCAGTCAGGAATAATAATAAAAAAAAAGACTAGAAAATATAGAGACAGAAGTATTTAAATTTTATAAGGAGAAATACCAAAATGAACATAAAATTGTTTCAGACCTGGTAAGATCTAAACAGATTCAACCAAAAAATAGCCAGGTTCATAAAAAATAAACAGAAGTCTAACCAAATCTGGTTTGAACAAGAGATTTGAAACCCTAAGATACGAAAATATTCGTATTCACAGGTTATGGGATGAACATAGACGAAAATAGCCAACATATGAGAGACTTTGAACCAGATCTGGTTCGAGTCTTTTGAGATTCACTTTCCATTTGAGGCAAATGAATCAAGTAACATCAAGATCGGGTAGCCAATAAGGAAAACAAAGCTAAATAAGGCAGGGAATCAAGGGAAGATCCCATGAATCGAAAGGGAACATGCGACGACGGGCTAGGGTTTGAGAGTGAAAGAAGTGAGGAGATGAGAGAATTAGATGACGGAAGGTGGGGGGAAGAAATGAATTAGGGTTTAGGGGGTTTGGTATATTTAGAAGGGATGAATGATTTAGGGTTGTTGATCTTCTGAGATCAACGACCAGGATTAGATTTTAGGTGGGGCGAGTTTAATTTGGACGGGTAAGGGTAGTTGGGTTAGTGTATTAGATATTGGATTATTGGGCTGGATAGGGTATTGGGCCGGGGTGGGTCCAAAAAAATCAATTAAAAAGGGCTATATTTTAAATACATATTTAAATTAATAAAATAATTTATAAAAAATTAATAAATGATAAAATGCTATTTGTATATGAAAAAGATTTAAAATAATGACTTAATATTATAAAAATATGAAAAGTCATTTTCCATATAGATAATATAATTATGCATATACATGGGCTATTATTGCAAAATGTGCAATTCTAGCCTTAAAAATGCAAATACAATTATAAAAAAATACAATTAAAATATCTGAGCTTTATATGGGCATAAATGATGAATGTAGATGATTAAATCATCCTAAAATAATATGAGAGATAATTATTGGATATTTATATAATAAAAAATGCAGAAATAAATTGATTTAAGACTTTTAAAATTATAGGAAAATTATAAAAATACTTGGGCATGTTTGTAAATCTAACAATAATGTATGTACACTATTTTGAAGATATACATACATATTTAAAATATATGAGGGAAAAATTGTGTATCAACATCCCCCGATAAAGCTCGGGGCGAAGAGATCAACCAAACGTCAGCTCAACCCCGGCCAGCTCGGCAAATTTTGTGAGCGTCATTATAATTTTTTAAACGTACAGTGCAAACTGAGCAGGGCAGACGCCATAGTGGCAACATAATTCCTCAACCAACGGAAGAAGGAGGAACAAATAACTAATAAGGAAAGGATAAGCGCATAAAGCGCAGTATCCGAGGCGATAAACCCGTACCACATCTCCTCCAGCCAGGATCAATTCGACATGGTTGTGAAGACCAAATTTGACCTTAAGTTCCACTAATTCCTTAGGCATCATCGTCAATTGAAAAACCCCAGGCAAGATGTCCGGTACTTTGGTAGGCCGGACCTAGAGTCAAGATTACGGGGGATTATCTCCTTCACTGATGTGAATGCTTCGTCATCAATAATGGCGTAAGCACCCTTCTCATGAGCGGGAAACACGACTGCTAGAGGAAGAATACGACTTCCTTCACCAACATTTGATGGCAAGTCAGACACGGTGTAAAGCAGTAGAAAAGAATAACGAGCGGAAAAAAATGGAGATGGAATAAGGCATCAGAGTAAATGGGAAGAGGGAAGTTGAGAGAAGAGAATGGCAAGAAGAATAAAGCTCTGGAAAGGTTGGAGAAGCAAACTTCAAACCCAAGTCCAAAAACCTCAATTTATAGAGATCATGGCACTAAACCCAAAAACGGATCGCCATCATTGGCATCGGAATCGAAACGGCAGATTTAATCATGGGTTGTGCGTGAATCGAGGTAACGCAACAGAAATATGCATCATAATGACGCTTGATGCCATGAAATCACTATGTTCCTTGGACAGGGTAACTCCAACAAATCACCTGTTAAATAAGAGGTGTTTGAGTTTTGCAGCCCCCAAGGTCCACGTATCCGGCTCGGAACGATGATGATGACTCTTGTAGCTTACTCAATAAGTTCGACCGAAAATGATAATTATCTTCTCATTGAGTTCACATGCGAGGATGACCTCAACAAGTGTAGGGACTAACTATATGGGTCAAAAATTATCTCTAATATAATTAAGTCATTTTAGCATTAATAATGTGTTGCCAATGCGACCCTAATAAAGACCTACCCAGAGTCGAAGTGGTTGTAGAAACAATGAAGGATGAGGTCAAAAATTCAGCAAGGATTTAGGTCGCGGAGTCATCAAAGATCAAGCTCAAGATCAAACATCCTTGATAGAGTTATAATGGCTAGTTTCAAGATAGGACATTAAAGAAAATATTCTAGTGGATATTCTCTGCACTTGTACTATTAGGATTTCTAAGAACATATTCCCTATAAATACAAGGAGACAAAATGATAGCAGACATGAGATAGTCATTTGTAAAAAAGATATTGAAATTATAGAGAGAATCTGTCTCAGTCCGAGCATACAAAAATAAACTTTTTACTAAGATTCTTGTCTAACATTCACGGTGGATCCAAGAATGATCTAAGTGTTCAAAGGCTTATCAATCATTCATTTTTGTCAGAGAGAATATCCACGAATCTCACCCCATTTTCAGATGACTCGTACATTTCTATTTACTCAAATCCCATTTATTGCTTCTAGTTATTATTTAATGTCATATCTTTTTAGATCATTGAACACTGTATTATTGTTTACATTCATTGTCCTCCAGACAAAACTACAAATTATTTTTCATAAAACCAATACCTTTGTCTTTAGGATTATTATTAGCCAAGATTGATCCTTTTTTTTTAAATCCAACTAGTTGAACCAACCCTAAGTATGTGTTCAAGGTTTTCCGATCAAAACTCACTTTCAGGTTCCTCGCTTTTGTCACTTTGGTCCCCATCTTTATGTGGTCCACATTGGTGTAAAATTCCCGGACCAAGTACTCTTTGGCATCTACCACACTTTGAGTGAACCATGTCCACCCCTTTCGCTCCCGGAATTGTCTCAACACTGGTCGGTTGTATTTATTAAGGTCTTTCAACAAGAACTGACGGTCAAGAGTGAGCGATCTCGACAGCCTCCACTCTCGGAAACTATTGAAGGCAGCTAGGTTGAAGAACCTATCTTCCCAAATTTCTTTCTTCTTTGACCTCTTAACGCCGGCAATTTTGGTATTACCCCATCGGCCATCATCCAGTATATCATCCACTTCTATTGTAGTAAGTAGTGCGTCAGGGACACATGTAGATGAGGGATCTGAGGCCTGACTGTCACCTTCCGGACCCTCGGAAGTACTCTCAGAGGTGGAAAGTTCATCTCAGAGATGACATATCCCCTAAACCTGTTGTGGCTGTGATTGATTAGCAGTCTACTCTTGCATAGAGTCTCCCTCCGGTGCTTCCCTAGACGGGACATAAGAACTTGACTCAGTGGGCTTTGAAGCTCTACCTCGGCCGGTTTTCACCTTTTTAGTTATAAATCTTTGCAGGGTGAGGGGTAAGGTACTCTTGCCTCGACCTCGAGAGGTTTCACCCCTCCCCTTTGATGTATCACCAAGACCACGTGATCTAACCATTTTTTTCAACAAACAGTAGCAAGAGTCAGTTCTAGTTGTACTGCAGATAAGCAGAAAGTTATAGAACAAAACATGTTGCAGGGTGGGGAAGTGCGGTCCGCATAATTGCAAGTGCGACCGCGGGTTGTGTTGTGCGGACCGCACAATTTGAAGGTACAGCTGCAGAGATGAAGCTGCAGTCCACACAAGTTTGAATGAGACCGCAAAATTGAAGTGCAGTCGCACAGTGGGTACCTTAAAATGGCAACTATCTGAAGACAAAGAATACCTTGATCCGTGATGGCACAAACATTTCTGGGGAATCCATTGAATTTTTGCGGACCACACAATTTTAAGTACGGTCCGCACAATCTTGCCAAACCAAATGCGCTAACATATACTTCTGCGAAACGCACAATTCCTTGTGCGGTCGTACATTTCAAAATTTAATCGGGCAGAGTTCTTGAGGGTTCCGATTTCATGCATAAATTGGACATGGTAGTAGCACTTAAGCATGATGAACAAAATACTCGTTCCCCAAATAGCAACTAGGAGTTTACCCAACACAATTCACACCCCACATAGATATGAAATTGACAAATGGTCTAAAATAACTAACATGTTATAAACCAAACTAAGAAAATTGAAGAATAATGTAAATAATTTGAACATACCAGTGATGAAGCGGTGTTAAGGAGTGATCACAAATGCTTAATTAAGTGGCAGATGATTGAATCCGTTATGTGCAATATTTTAGCCTTTGTTTTAATTTCTCAGAGATCGTAAAGTTTCAATAGTAACATTAGGGCTACTATTTATACTAAGAGGGTTTGACTAGGGATTCAAGAGATGAGTGCGGTCGCAGAATTCCTTCTGTGGTCCGCACTCTGTTACCTATTGTTTATTTTTCCTTTTTTGATATGCAGTCCGCAGAATTACCTCTACGACCTCAGATTTTAGTGCAGACCGAAGATTTCCTTGTGCGACCTCACTTAGGCTATTTCTCTAACAAACAAACTTCGGAGAGTTTACATTTTCCCATCTCAAGTTGTACAGCTGTTTTTGCCTTCTATTGTAGCGTTCCAATTTTGCGGTTCGTGCAATACATGTGAGGTCCGCACTTTTTCCATACTTAACTAATTTTTCTGAGTACAATCCCTATATAGCACACTCATTCCTGCAACACACTTCAAAACCAGTTAACACAAAATAAGACCTATCTAAAGATGAATAAAAGAAAAAGAAAAAAGAAACATGGGTTGCCTCCCAAAAAGTGCCTGATTTAACATCGCGGCACGATGAAGATTACCATCACTTGAAATGAATTACTGTCACGACGTGGCCATCACCAACTCTTCCCAGGTAATGCTTCACCAGGTGGTCATTGCCTCTAAATGCTTTATCATTTTTATTCTTCAAGTCCAAAGCACCAAAGGGTGTAACACCCAAAACCTCAAATGGGCCACTCTATTTAGACTTTTAACTATTCGGGAAACATCTGTAACCGCAAATTGAAAAACAACACAAGATCACCCTCTTTAAACTCTTTGTTCCAAATGTACTTGTCATGAAGATATTTCATTTTCTCTTTATATAAGGATAAACTTGTGTATGCATGATACCAAAACTCATCCAACTCGTTCAAATATGCCACCCTTAAGTTAGCGGCGACATCCCACTCAAGATTCAACTTCTTTAAAACCCACATGGCCTTGTGCTCAAGTTCCACCGGAAGATGACAACCTTTTTTGAACACGGTATGTGTTTTGTAAGCCGTCCTATAAGCCCATAAAACATCATCAAGTTTCTCGAACCAATCCGTCCGATTAGCATTCACTGTTTTGGACAAAATACTCTTTATCTCCCAGTTGGAGACTTCCACTTGACCACTTGCTTGTGGATGATAGGGAGTCGTGACTTTAGGAGTGACACCATACTTGATGAGTAAGCTTTCAAAAGCTTTGATGCAAAAATGCGATCCCTCATCACTTATGATAGCCCTTGGAGTACCAAATATTGTGAAAATATTCTTCTTACAAAAATGCCACCACACTTCTCGCTTCATTGTTGGGTAAAGCAATAGCCTCAACCTATTTGGACCCATAATCAAGCGCGACCAAGATGTAGGTTTGTCCGCAAGAACTCACAAAATAACCCATGAAGTCAATACCACACACATGAAAATATCAATATCCAAAATAGTGGTGAGGGGAATTTCATTTTTCTTTGAGATTCCACTAACCCTTTGACATTCATCACAACGCTTGACTAGATCACTTGCATCCTTGTAAAGAGTGGGCCAATAGAAACCGCAACTTAACACTTTGGCCGACGTTCTTGATCCACCATGTTGACCACCATATGGTGAAGAATGACAAGCCCTAAGAATTTCAACTTGTTCCTCCTCTGGTACACATCTTCTAATCACTCCATTCGTTAAAATTCGAAAAAGGTAGGGTTCATCCCAATAATAGTCTTGAAAATACCGTTTGAGCTTCTTCCTTTGGTTTGAAGAGAACTCATTCGGGATGATACCACTTACTAGAAAATTTGCTAGATCCATGAACTGTGGCACCTATTTCATTGAAATAGCCAAGAGTTGCTCATCGGGGAAGGAGTCATTGGTGTTAAGGCCATCATGCGGCCTCCCCTCCTCCTCCAAATGAGACAAGTGGTCCGCCACCTGGTTTTCACTTCCTTTTCGATCTTGAATGTCTATATCAAACTCTTGCAGCAAAAGCACCCATATCATCAATTGGTCTTTTGAATCTTTTTGCTCATAAGATAGCGAAGTGTCATATTATCCGTGTGGATAATGAATTTTGCGCCCATCAAGTACGGGCGGAACTTCTCCATAGTGAAGACAATGGCAAGAAGCTCTTTCTTTGTAACGGTGTAGTTGACTTGGGCACTTTTCATGGTCTTACTAGCATAGTTGACCTAATGGAAAATTTTGTTGATGTGTTGCTCCAAAACAGCCTCTACCGCTACATCACTTGCATCGCACATAAGCTCAAAAGGAACATTCCAATTTGGAGCGGTGATAATGGGAGTAGTAGTCAACTTGAACTTTAGCAATTCAAAGGCTTTCATGCAAATCATCATTGAAGTGATCTTTCACCAAAAGCTTGCACAACAAGAGGTGGAGGTGGAAGTTTATAAATCACCTCAATCTTTGCCCTATTATCTTCAATGCCATTCTTTGAGATCTTGTGGCCAGGGACAATGCCTTCCTTGACCATGAAATGACATTTCTCCAAATTGAGCAAAAAATCCGTTTCTTCACATCTTGCCAACACTTTATCCAAGTTTGCGAGACAATCATCAAAAGAATTCCCAACCACTAAGAAGTCATCCATGAAGATTTCAAGGTAATCCTTCACCATGTCCGTGAAGATCGCCACCATACACCTTTGTAAAGTCATCGGTGCATTGCACAACCCCAATGGCATCCGCTTGAAGGTGAAAGTAGCATAAGGACATGTAAAGGTAGTCTTATCTTGATACTCCAGAGCAATAAGAATTTGGTTATAGCCAGAATACCCATCAAGGAAACAATAGAAAGCATAGCCGGCCAGTCTATCAAGCATTTGATCTAGGAAGGGAAGTGGAAAATGGTCCTTCCTTATGACTTTGTCAAGCTTACGATAGTCCAAACACACTCTCTACCCGATCACTCTTCTTATAGGAATCAAAGCATTCTTATCATTGGTGACCACCATCATGCCCCCTTCTTTGAAACACATTGAACTGGAGAGGTCTATGAACTATTGGAAATGGGGTAGACAAACCTGAGATCTAACCACTTTATGATCTCCTTTTTTATAACCTCTTTCATGGCTTCGTTGAGCCTCCTTTTATGTTCAATAGATGATTTGGACCCTTCCTCCAAGTTAATCTTGTGCATGCAAAATGTGGGGCTTATCCCTCGAGTATATGCCAATATCCATCCAATAGCCTTCTTTCTCTTTTGTAGCAACGCCAATGTAAAGTCTACCTGCATGTTTGTTAAACAAAAGGAAAGAATAATCGGTAAAATAGAAGAAGGGCCAAGAAATTCATACCGAAGATCTGAAGGAAATAACTTCAACTCCAAGATAGGAGGCTCCTCGATTGAAGGCTTTGTTGGAGGATTTGTCCTATTTTCAAGATCTAAGGACAATTTGCGGGGCTCATAAGTGTACGACCCCATTCCTTTCAAAGCGTTCACACATTCCATGAAGCTATTCATCTCTTCATCATCAAATTTGAGCAATATAATGTCCAATGTATCATCAACATTCATCACAACACTTGTTTCATCTACAATCACATCGGTCACCAAGTACACTAAAGAACACACCTCCTTGCTATTGGGTTGCCGCATGGACTTACACATTGATAGATAGACTCTTCATCATGTCAATGCACTTTTTGAATTTATTCTCGCCATTTTTCTTGGCAGGCCTTTGAGGATATGGAGGAGGAGGCCTACGCATTGGCGTCTCAGCCTATTGCGATACCGGTTCCGGTAAGTCAATAATGTGATCCCTATATGGGTTTACTTCCTCTTGAGCTTCCTTCACATTGTCATCAATATCAATCCAAACTTCATCATTTTCTTCACCATATTGTCCGGGGTCTCATCTTCTTGAAACACTTGCTCATCATCCCCTAAATTTCCTCTAATTCAAGGTGGGTGCATCCCCACCTTTTTCACTCCTTGTAGTAACGGCCATGGCATGTCCCGTGTTGTTCCCACCCTTTGGGTTCAACACTGTGTCACTTGATAGTGCCCCCTTAGGATGAGTGTTTAGGGCTTGAGAGATTTGCCCCATTAGGACATCCAAGTTTCAGATAGATGTATTGTAAGAGGCAAGTTGGACATCGGAGTCCGCATTCTTCTCCATCATTTACGTAAACATGTTCTCAATTCGTCCCATCTCATTATTGGATGAACTATGGCCATGGGAAAGATAAGGAGACGGGTTTCTCGGTTGTTGATACATCAGGGGCCTTTGAAAACCCGACCCTTAATTGCATTGATTATTGTTCCATCCCCCTTGGTTTTTGCCTCCCCAATATCCTTGATTATTGCCACTCCAATTGCCCTGGTTATTTCCACTACTCCAATTTCCTTGATTGTTGTTATTATTCCAATTCCCTTGATTGTTACTACCATTCAAATTACCTTGGTTGTTAGAATTCCAATTCCCTTGATTACCTTGAGGTCACCATAGTTGTTGATTTGGGCCTTGAGAGTTGTTTTTTTCCATTGAAAGTTGTTCACGTATTGCACTTCCTCCTCTTGTTCATTGTAAGATTCATCTTAATCAAATACACTATCTTTTTGCACATAATTCTCTACATGGTTTTGCACTTGTGGACCCTTGGGCCTTATTTTGTTCACCATCATACTAACTCACTCTATGGCATTGACTTGCTTAGGATTTTTCATTTGTTGAAGTTGAGCTTTGGCTAATTGATTCAATGTGGTGGTCAACTCGGTAATGGCTTGCCCATGATCATGCAATTCTTTATGTAGGTGAATCACGTTCGTATCACCTTGAGGAACATTTTCTCTACTTTGCCATGCTGATGAAGTATCCGCCATTTCATCTAAAATCTCACAAGCTTCAGCATACGACGTTGTCATGAAATTTCCACCGACAAGTTGATTGACCACGCATTGGTTGGTAGTAATGATCCCCCGATAGAAATTTTGTTGAATCACAACCTCCATCATGTCATTATTTGGGCACTCTTTGACCATAGTTCGGTACCTCTCCCATATTTCATGCAACAGCTCATTAGGATTTTGTTTGAATGTTGGAATCTCATCTCTAAGAGTAGCCATATGTCTGGGAGAAAAAACTTGAAAATTTCTCTGCCAATTCATCCCATGTATGGATGGAATGATTTGGCAATTTTAGGATTCCCCTGTAGAGAGAAAGGAAATAGGCTTAACCTTAAAGAATCCTCAGAGACATTTGTCTGTTTACTCCCCCAACAAGTGTCCACAAACCCCTTCAAGCGTTTGTATGCATTTTTACTCGGAACCCCGGTGAAGAATCACAGTTGTTGTAGCAGTGTGAGCATTACTTTCGTGATTTGGAAGTTGTCTTCCCTAATGCGGGTTGGGAAAATGGCACTTACATACCCTTCATTCGGCAACACCCGGTGTGGAGCCGCTCTTAGTGGAGGTAGGGGTGGAACTAGGATTTGTCTTGATGCGCCCGGCCTCTTCTATTTGCTTGAGGTTCAAGAGGAACCTCTTCAACTTGGTCATATTCAACGTCCACATCCCCCAAAGGCATGTTTTCGAGTTGATCATTATTGTTTGCCATTATGATACCTATAATTGATTCATAAAAATCAGTAACAAGGAAGAAAAAGAAGACAATTCACACATAAAACCAAATATATAGCTAAATCCATTTTTTAGCACCTCGGCAATGGCACCAAAAATTGATCTCGTCTAAGTTCACACCACAATTCAATGTTATGAAACAGTCTATTGAAATAGTAATGCCCAACAAAGAGTCGGGGTTGAATTCCATAGGGAGCTATACGTGAGATTTAGGAGTATAGATTACAGTGTATGAGTATGAACTATCTCAATTTACACTTCCACAAATTGGTATTTTTGTTATATGTCTATTCTAATCTAAGATTGCAAGATTAATTATTATTGAAACTAAGAAACTGCTTTTGTTGTTGTTTTCCAAATGATCTAAAAGTCCTAGGGCTATGACTTTCACCTAGGTGTTTGCCTAACGGGTTATAAACTTTAAATCTTGTTTTATTGGTCGGGGTGTATTATAGCTATCAACACTCGAGTACCCACTCAATACCTTTCGGTAAGAGAGTGGTTTTTCCATATTTGTCTTTCTCAAGTCCAAATGGGTATTGAACAAAACAGTTGATATGAAGCTCAAGTCGGGTTTTACTATCTCTAGGTTCAACCCTTTAATTGGGACTATAAATCTCTTGAATTACCCATTCTTGTTAGCCAAGTAATAAGTCTCTCTTTCTCAAGTAGAGACCAAGTCAAATAGGTATGAACTAATGTTTGCAACCATTAATTCCACAATTAAAAGCAAGAACAAAGCTAAATAATAAACACCCACACAAATAAGCAACAAATCAAACACCCATTAGGATTAGACTCTAGGGTTGGGTCACAACCCTAGTGAAAAATCTAGCTTCTCATGCTTAAGATAGAAGAAATAGAACAAGAAATAATAATTAAACCCATGTTGATAATTAAAATGATGAAATCTATATTCAAAAATCTCAAATTAGCGAAAACTAGTAAAGTGAAACTTTTCTATTTATGCAGGGATACTGATGTCAAAACATGACCTTAAAAAGTGAAACTCTTCTATTTATACAGAGCAAGAAATTTCGGACAAAAATGCATTTTCAAAGGTTCTACGGCCATACAATTCCATGTGCGGCCCGTACTTTGCTTCAACCTGACAGGATTGGATTCTTGCGGCTGCATAATTATAAACTGCGGCCGCACCTCTATCTTTCTGCGGTCCACACATTTCTGAGTGTGGCCGCATATGGCTCTTTTGTGGACCGCACAATTGTGACTACATCCGCATAGCTGATCTTCTGCGGCCGCCCAATAATTGTGTGGTCTGCACTTCTATTGACTTGAGATGCAGGTTTTTTGAACTTTTTCTCTTGCCCAACTTCTATAGCCGCACATTTCATCTACGGACCGCACTTTTCACAGATCTCTGATATGATTTTTTTTATAATCTACGGCCTCAGATTATATTCTGTGATCAGCACTTTAAGCTTCTGTGTCTGTTTTTGTTCTTGAGTTCCGATCACTCCTTCTTGACTTAGATTTCACCTTGCAGGCTCATTTTTCAATATTCCTACAATTAAGCATATCTCATCAGTTTTCAGGAACACAATGAAACGCTTTCGGACTAAAACGAAAGATAAAAGGCACTAATAAGTAGTCAAAATCTCCACTTATCACCATGTCCATGTCGGAGTCGGATCCAATATCCTCCTCAGTAACGGCCTTCTCTCTGTCGTTAGCCACAGAGGGGGCATCTATTGTGACCTTAGAAGATGAGGCCTCTTTTTGCCTCAAAAGTTCAAGGCTGTCATTATCCATCTCGCCCTTGACCGTCTCCCCTGCGGCACATAGTGATGCACTCATGTTCATCTCCTCTGAGTGTGGGACCTCAGAACCTGCCTCGAGGCTCTCTCCAACATACACCATGGCTGTCTCTTGAAGAACAAAGTCACATTCTTCCAAGTCGATGGCTACTAGCTTCTCTTATCCCATATCCATGGCTCTCCACTTACGAGTCATTAGACTATCTTACGAGTCATTAAACTACCGTCATCAAGAGAGACATCATTGTTGTCATCAATCAGTGAAAGGTGTTGAGGAGAAGTAGCATAGGATGGAATAAAGGAGTGTTCTTGGACTACGACAGCCAAAGAAAGGGTCGGCGCAGAAGTGGCAGTAATCACAACAAGGGTAAAAACCAAAGAAGCATCAGCCTTCCTAAGAAAGGATGACACCGGTGCCCGGCTCCTTCTAGAAGACCCTCTACCTGATAAAGAAATAAATGTCAAAGTTAGCAAAACAAGTCGGCGTACAACAAAAAACGAGACAACCAAGGACCAACAAGGAAAGCTGCCTGTCGAAGGGAGAGCTAGTGTGAACTTCTTGATGAAGCTCGACTAGTCGCGGATCCATACGACGTAGGGGAAGGATTTGCTCGACCTAGTCAGAGATGCCAGTGACCAGGAGGGGAGGCTGAGTGTTGGCTACAAAAAATGAAAAAATGTCCTTCAACTAACTCTAAGTAAGTAACAAAACATGAACAAAAAAAAGAGGAAAGAGAAAAGGACTGAGCACTTACATGTGTAATTCCAAGCCTCTGGAAAGTCATCAACGTTGGCCACCACATCTTCGATCCTGACATAGAAAATACTTAGCCAAAATTGATGACTGGCCTTCTCATCCGTCCTCACCACCAAACATTTGCATCCATGGTGGTGAAGATTCAATATTGTCCCCCTATAAAAGCTAGGGGCTAAGAGATGAACCAAATGTTGCAACG
Organism: Nicotiana tabacum; assembly: GCF_000715075.1. Classification (NCBI taxonomy): domain Eukaryota; kingdom Viridiplantae; phylum Streptophyta; class Magnoliopsida; order Solanales; family Solanaceae; genus Nicotiana; species Nicotiana tabacum. The sequence continues at coordinate 90,216,648 of NC_134086.1, read as the reverse complement.
TCAGCTCAACCCCGGCCAGCTCGGCAAATTTTGTGAGCATTCTTATAATTTTGTAGATATATAGTGCAAGCTAAGCAAGGCAGACACCAAAGTGGCAACATAATTTCTCTACCAACGGAAGAAGGGGGAATGAATAACCAATGAGGAAAGGATAAGTGCATATAGCGCAGTATCCGGGGCGATGAACCTGTACCACATCCCCACCAGTCGGGATCAATTTGACATGGTTTGGAAGACCGAATTTGGCCTAAAGTTTCGCTAATTCCTTAGCCATCATCATCGACTGAAAAACCCCAGGTGCGATGTCCGATACTTTCATAGGTCGGACCTAGAGTCAGGATTACGGGGGATTATCTCCTCCACTGACGTGAATGCTTTGTCATCAATAATGGCTGAAGCACCCTCCTCATGAGCGGGAAACACGACTGCTAGAGGAAGAATACGAATTCTCTCACCAACATTTGATAGCAAGTCAGACATGGTGCAAAGCAGTAGAGAAGAATAACGATCAGAAAAAAATAGAGATGGAATAAGGAATCAGAGTGAAGAGGGAAAATGGAAGTTGAGAGAAGAGAATGGCAAGAAGGATAAAGCTCTGGAAAGGTAGGAGAAGCAAACTTCAAACTTAAGTCCAAAAACCACAATTTATAGAGATCATGGCACTAAACCCAAAAACGGATCGTCATCATTGGCACCAGAATCAAAATGGCAGATCCAATCATGGGTTACACGTGAATCGAGGTAACGCAACAAAAATATGTGTCATAATTATGCTTGATTCCATAAAGTTACTATGTTCCTTGGACATGGTAACTCCAACAAATCACCTGGGAAACAAGAGGTGTTTGAATTTTGCAGCCCATAGAGGTCCACGTATCCTGCTTGGAACGACGATTATGACTCTTGTAGCATACTAGATAAGTTCGACCGAAAATGACAATTATCTTCTCATTGAGTTCACCTGCAAGGGCGACCTCAACAAGAGGAGGGACTAACTATATTGGTCAAAAATTATCTCTAATACAATTAAGTCAGGTTAGCATTAATAAAGCATTCATAGGCCGCCATGTGTTGCCAATGCGACTCTAATAAAGACCTACCCAGGGTCGAAGTGGTTCTAGAAACAATGAAGTATGCAATCGAAAAGTCAGCAAGTATTAAGGTCGAGGAGTTATCAAAGATCAAGTTCGATATCGAACATCCTTGATAGAGTTAATGGCTAGTTTCAAGATAGGACACTAAAGAAAATATTCTAGTGGATATTCTCTGTACTTGTACTATTAGGGTTTCTAGAAACGTGTTCCCTATAAATAGAAAGAGACACAATAATAGCAAACTTGAGATATTCATTTGTAAAAAGATATTGGCATTATAGAGAGAATCTGTCTTATTACTAGCATACAAAAATAACATTTTTACTAAGATTCTTGTCTAACATTCACGGTGGATCCAAGAACGATATAAGTGTTCAAAGGCTTATCAATCATTCATTATTGTCAGAGAGAATATCCACAGATCTCACCCCTTTTCGGATGACTCGTACATTTCTATTTACTTAAATATCATTTATTGCTTCTTGTTATTATTTAATGTCATATGTATTTTTTTGGATCATTGAACACTGTCATCATTGTTTACGTTCATTGTCATCCGGATAAACCTACAAATTATTTTTCATAAAACTGATACCTTTGTCTTTAGGATATTATTATTAGCCAAGATTGACTCTTTTTTATTTAAATCCAACTAGTTGAACCAAGATCTATATTTTCGGTCAAACAATAATATTACTATAAAATATAGGGGTCATTTGGTGGGATATATTAAAGAAAATAATGTTTGTATTAGCTTTGGTATTATTAGTCCTTTGTTTAATTTACTTTTCACCCTATGTAAAACTAATATAAGTTAGTATTATCCTATTTATAACTAATAGATAGCAAACTATGATATTAGCTATACCAAGACTATTAATACATGCATAAGCATTGTTAAATACAAAATTTCCCTTGAAGCCCCTCAAAGCTAAAGAATGTGAAGCAGAGGGCGCAAGCCACTTAAAGTTTATGTATTCTGAATTTGTTACAGAACTCGTAACTCATTTTAGTTACTAGGTTCGCAATTAAATATTTATATATATGTAATAAAAAATTTAGTATAAATATAATATTTAAGCAAAAATAATTGGGTTCAGCCGAACACGCAAGCTATATGCTAGTTTCGCCTCTGATGTGAAGGGTCGTTTTGTAAACAAATAATCTTTTTTAAAAATTATACAATGCATATCATTTTTAATATACCACATCGAACAGTCATAAGAAATAATATCAGCATAATCAATATCGTCATGCCTAATCCATATAATACTAATCTTTACATTATTAATACACCATATTTAATACTATTCTTATACACCCTACCAAACGACCCCCATATTCACAGTATAACACTCCATTTTGTACTAACTCATATGAATATATATAATTGGGGTTATCTTTTATATCAGTAAAACAAAACACACAAGAAATGAGCTTTTTTGTTTTTTATTAAAACAGTGTCAAAGGGAGAACTACATAAGGCTAATTCACTATGAGCCTAACTTTTCAGCTTGGATTTACGGATATGCTTCGATAGTCTTTCTAAACATGCATATGTTACCTAGAACAACCGTTCTCAGTGGCGGATGTAAATATAGGGTACAAGCATTGGAATTCAATAAAAAAAATTAGATATATGTTACGCCCCAAACATGGGGAGGCCGGCACTCGGTGTCATACTCGACCCAAGCATACCACTCTTTAACTGTGAACTCTGGAGGGGTAACTCTCAACTTAGGCCGACGAGGACTACCTACAAACTGACAATACCAATCAAAGTCGATGATGCCATATTCTAAATTATTTGCAATTAATGTCTCTCTCATTTGAGGGGTAAACATACGCAAAAGCTCATATAAATAAATGTGCAGGCCGACGAGGCCACCATGAATCTCTCCAACCAACAATACCAAAATGAACATATACACAGGGCTGGAAAAGCCACAATACTGATACACAAAGTACACATGACTCGCCTACAAGCCCCTAGAGATAATTGAACTGTATTATGGTCGGCACAGGGTCTCGACCTATCCATCAAACCTGTATATATAAAATAGACTCCAAGGTCTAGACCTGGTAACTCTGAGGAAGTAGAGCTTACCAACCAAGGTGGTGTTTAACTCTGTCTACTAGGAAGGTCTATCCAACTGTCTATCAGGACCTTCAGCCATGAAATACAGCATCCCCAGTAAAATAGACGTCAGTGCGAAATAACGTATCGAGTATGTAATGCAATAAAATAACTGAAAGCTGAAACTGAACTGATAATATAATAACTGGAAGTAACTGGGAGTCAAAGATAATCTGAAGATATGCTTACCTGCTAATACTGTCTCTCAACTCTTTCAATATAGTAAGTACGTAATATAGCTGTCTAGCCATATAAGGCTCGATATATGTAACTGCCCTGCCATAGTAGGCTCGCTCATAGGTGCTTGGCCATACTAGGCTCTGTATCTCGGCCATTCTGGTTCGCTCATAGGCGCTCAGCCACAGTAGACTCGGTTTGTAACTTACCATCTGATCGGAGGTTGCCCAATAGGGGCCTGCCCACCGGTTATAGCTCGATGGTGGTAAAAATATTATAATACTATATATATATATATATATATATATATATAAGAGAGAGAGAGAGAGACCATTTGCTCTCTTGAATGGAAGAAGACAATACATAACTGAATATAAAGTCCTGAGAAGGGAGAATATTGTAATTTATGAGACTAGGATAATTTACATAGATTCAGGAGTACGAATTTCTCTTTTTGTCTCGCTATCAAACGCATGTAGTTATGAGACCATGCCAAAATGAAGGAAGGGTTTAGCCTTAACATACCTTATCACAATCTGTCCAACAACCATGTTGAACTCGTCTCTTCGCACTTCAATCTACATCAACAATAATAATGATATCGTTAAGTTATGAAAGATGCAACTATCGTACAATGTACGACAAGCTTATTTTATATTAAAATGGGTAGGACCTCCCTTGTTTTCCTTGCTTTCCCAAGTCCAAAAAATAACAAGAACCCATAAAACCTTTGTACAGGTCCAAATCTATCTTTAGTCAAAATCGTATTACTAAAACATTCCTGGGATGCCACGCGTCGAAGTAGTCTTATTATCAATGAAGGTCGCGGTCAAAGAATCAAAAAAGTCACAAGTCGAGGAGTTGTCATCGAGGCCAAGCTCGACCACCCTTAACAGAGCTGTAACGACTGGTTTCGAGATAGGATACAAAAGAGAATATTCTAGTGATTATTCTGTGTACTTGTACCATTAGGGTTTTTTGGAACATATTCCCTATAAAATAGAAAGAGACACAATGATAGGGGACATGTGATATTCATTTGTAAAAATACATTTTGACTTGAGAAAGAAAATCATGTCTCATTGCTAATATACAAACATCACATTTTCACTGAGATTCTTGTCTACACTTCTTCCATTAGATCCGAGAATAACTCAAATATTCGAAGGATTTTCCATCGCTCATCATTGTCAGAAAGAAAATTTGTTGATTCCATCCTTTCTTGGGTGACTCATTCATTTTATTTACTTAAATGTCATTAATTGCTATTCATTGATATTGAATGCTACATTATTGCCTGTGATTTCAGGAATAGTTATTACATACTATCGCCGCCATCCGAATATTCTACATAATACTTGTTGCCTTTTTTTTAGAACTACATCTTAGGGATATTATTGTTAGCTAAAGATTAACCCTCCTTTATATAAATTAATTATTTGAACCAAGATCTATATATTTTTGGCCTAACAATTTGACGCGCGTCTGTGGGGATTTCTTAACTAAACTTTTAGTTTCCTCTAGATCTACAACTAACGCATTTCACTATTATCAAACCCCAAGATCCCCTTTCTTTGTGAATACAAAATCCTACATGGCAGGTAATCAAGGAGAACGTACAAAAATACCAAGTGACTTCCAAACTAACCTCATGAATGTCATCCACGAAAGCTGTGAAATAGTAGGTGAGGAAGGGACGCGTAATGCGTCCTCTAGGAGAGACAGGTCGCCTCCCCTGCACTGCAGCATAACAAAACTCAGCGGAAGAGGGCCCTCCACGTCCGCAGAAGAAGAAATGTCACCAGCTGTGTAGAATTCCTCGAAGCATGGTTGGCCGACACGTTAGCAAGCATCCTCAACAAACCCGCTCCAGGCATGACTGCAGAAACCATAAAAGTTCGCATGACACAACAAACGGATGAGCAGTGCAACCGACCAAACCCTCCAATGACAAGTACAACTCACAATATTGCTAACAGTGCAGGTGACAGTGCCCTCGCTGCCATTCTAGAGAGGATGGAATAAATAGAGAACAAAAATGAAGCACTTTGAGATCAGATGAAAGAACCCCAAGAACGAGTTGAAGAGATACTGGGTGCTCCCAAGTTACTAACAAAAAGGGACGGTGGTAGGTTCATAGAACAGTCGTACAGCGACAACGCATCCCTGTATGCAATACCATAGACCTTCAAAATGCCGTCCTACCTCAAGATTAGGAGTGGGCATCGGTCGGTTTGGTCCGGTTGTGAATGTTATCGGTTCAGCATATCGGTTGTCGGTTTATAAATATGCTAAACAGATAACCAAACCGATAAGATATCAGTTATCGGGTATCAGTTTGTCGGTTATCGATCCTTATCGGTTCGGTTATCAGTTTACGCAATAAGAATAAAAAAATATCCAAAATAATTCATGTTTTTATTATAGAAATCGTGATCATACTTCTAAGAGAAAGAAACTAAATTTTAGCTCATAAGAAAAGATGGATTAAATTTCAACTTTAAAAAGAAAAACTTTCTTTATTTACATTTGAAAATCCCAATATGATCTCAATTTTTAAAGTTATAAGCTAGTAGGAGTAAGGAATGAAACATTCAACAATCTAATCTTACTAACTATCTCACTGCGGGCGGGCATAATGAATAGAAAAATAATAAAATCCTAATCTTGTAAATACTAAAGAATCAGTGCAACAAAATAAACAAATAGAAAAACTAAAAATCTAAACAATTAATTCTTTAAAGTATAAAACTAAAAATCTTAACTAAAGAATTAAGATGAGAAATTCAGAAACGTTTAAAACTTATAAGGATTAAAGTTTGAAGATGAAAAGTAACTGCCGAGAAATTGAGAAAATGAAACCATAAGGTGGCTTTATATACTTAGTGAGTAAAATAATAATTTTGTTAAAAATTATTGTGCTATCGGTGAAACCGTTAATAAATTGGGCAAACCGAGACCCGAACTGATAACCCAATAATCAAATAATATTAAACCATTATCAAACCATTTACCCAATAACCCGATATTGATAACCCAATAGCATTTTATCAGTTCGGGCTATCGGTTATACCTAATATATGCCCAGCCCTACTCAAGATATACGACCGAACCAGGATCATGTGACTCATTACGTCAACATTGTTAAAGGCAACGATCTCACCAAGGAACAAGTGTCCTCTATTTTGCTGAAGAAGTTCGGCAAAACCCTTATAGGAGGAATATTAATATGGTGTTCACAGCTATCAGCCTTCTCCATAGAAACCTTCGAGGAAATGGTTGATAAGTTTGTAACCACCCATGCCGGAGCTAAGAAGGTTGATGCGAGAAAAAAAGAGATATTCTTTATTAAGCAATCCTTGGGAGAGAGACTAAGGGACTTCCTCACCTGGTTCAACAGAGTAAGGATGACTCTGCCAAACATATCTAAAGGGACGGTGGTTGCAGCTTTCCAGAATGGACTTAGTAGAGATGGTTTGAGAGCAACTAGGAAACTGTTGAGACGATTAATGAAATATCCTCCAACCACATGGGATGAAATCCACAATTCTTATTGCGCTGAGGTTCGAGAAGACGAGGATGACCTCAGCGGACCAACTCACCGGTTAACCTTGGTACAAATCGAATCCAGAAAAGAATGAAGATACAGTACCCGAAGAGATCACTCGATTTTGCGACCTAACATGGAACGGCACCAACCATATGTCAGGGCGGCCGTCATACCCTCCCTCCTCTATGAAGAAGGACCATCCAAGCCAAGAACAAGAACTCATCGAAACAAAAGAGGTATGCCTCTTTTATTATCTACTCACAATTTTTGTGCGTCGCCTATAGAAATAGTCTACGCTCTTGAGAAACTCGGAACAAAGGTGAAGTGGCTACCGAAGATGAGATCCGGCCTGAACACAAAAAAAATTTGACGCCCTCTACGAGTTGGCACAAAATAAAAAGAGTACATCACCCTTACACAAGAAGTCGTAAACATGTTGCGGCAAGGGCACCTCAAGGAGTGGTTAAGCGATAAGGGGAGAACCAACTTCGCCAGTGGACCTGAACACCAAAGCTTGTCAAAGCCGCCATCACCAACTCATACAATCAACATGATCATCGGTAATGGCGACAACGCCTCTATCAACAATGTGATGTTCACCACCACTCACAAGCTCAAGCGGTCTATCACCCGTGAATGGTACGATAGACTCTAAGAAAGTATCATCTTCGACAAGTCGAATGCCGACAGTTTGAATTTTCCTTATAATGATGCCCTCGTTAATACTTTACACATTTTATATACCGATGTCAAACGCACCATGGTGGATGATGGAAGTGGCACGTGCATTATCAATACCCAAGTCCTAACCAAAATGAGACTCGAGGATAAGATAGTGCCACGATGCATCATGCTAAATAGTTTTAATAATGCAGTTGAGCGGACATCCCGAGAAATCCCATTTCCCGTTTTGGTCTGCGGTGTGATACTGGAGACGACATTCCACTTCATGGACCAGGCCACTGCATATAACGCCATAGTGGGATGACCATTGATACATCTCATAAGAGCCATGGGGGATATTCACCATACGTGGGTAACAATGCACATCCTGAGAATGCTACCATATTGATTGGATAGTGCGGCCACCCAATAGAAAAAAAACAAAGAAAAAGAGGCATACTAATAACCAGGGTCAAGGTCGCAGCAAAAAGAAATCGGGGACGTCATCGTGGATCCCAACACGGTCGAGGTTGCAGGTTCGACCATAGAAGACTTCAACCCCGTTCAATTAAACCTTAGAGAATATAGCAAAAGGCCTATATCGGCTGCAAACTTTGGGAACCAGGTAAATTCAGTCAATTCTTAACAACTAGTGCAGATTTTTTGCTTCCTGCCACGCAAATATGTCGGGCATCCCAAAAGAAATCATCACACACAAACTAAACGTCGACCCATTCCACCGCCAATAAGATAGGTCAGGCATAAATTCAACTCCGCTATCAACAACGCAATCCGCGAAGAGGTGAAAAAACTATTAGAGAATGGCTCTATCAGGGATTCGTTTATTACCGCATATCGACCAACTCAGCAACGAAACAACCAAGCACGAACTATTGAGTTTTTGGACGTTTACTCAAGCTATAACCAAATTCCTATAGAGGAAAAAGATCGGGAGAAGGTCACTTTCATCACCCACCAAGGAATGTATTACTATAGGATCATGCCGTTTGGACTAAAGAACACAAGGACTACTTATCAATGATTGTCAATAAGGATGTTCAAAGACCAGCTCGGCAAAACCATGGAGGTATATATAGACGACATGTTGGTCAAGTTTGAATGGGCAGAAGATCAAAGCGATCATTTGAAAGAAACTTTTGACGTACTCAAACGGTACAGAATGAAGCTGGATCCAGAGAAATGCTCATTTAACGTAGCCTCGGTAAAGTTCTTGGCCTTTCTGGTATAGTAACGAGGGATAGAGGTCAACCCAGACCAAATCAAAGCCATCAAGAAGATACTGGAACTCCTAACAACCAAAAATGTCACGACCCAAAATGAAGGGTTGTGATGGGCACCCGGTTCCTTACTCAATCGAGTACCAATGTAACGTATCATTCTTATCATACTATCATGGGTAAATGAGCCTGAAAGGGTCGTCATGAGATAACCAGAATAAAGCATAAGAGATTACTCGACATAGGATGACCTAACATGATATACCAACTTATACATGTGACATACGGACCTATAAGCTCGACATAATCATTTGTACACTCAAAACATAGGATAACAAGGCCATACAATAATCCATATATATGATATTTGTATACAAGTATCTAAGAGTACATAAACGCCATAAAGGTTGGGATAGGGCCCCACCATACCAATCAATACATGTCAAAACCATAATGACAAAATAGGCAACTCCGGAGCATGTGGAGTGCGCCGCCAACGCCTTCTGCTAAGTTGATCGCCTACTAGGATGGCTGCTAGGATACTGTCAACCTAACTATTGGGACCTGTGGGCATGAAACGTAGTATCACCAAGCAAAAGGGATGTCAGTACAAATAATGTACCGAGTATGTAAGGCAAGAAAAGTATTATTTAAAAGACATGAAAAGAAAAAAACTTGGAGTAAAGGACACAACCTGTAAGTCTGAATAGCTCAGTGAATCATGAAACGTTTATAATGTCATGCATATGCACATAAATTTCATATCATTTTTAGGTATATGCATACATAACATCATCAAGACTCTTAGGGCATCTTATCATATCATCTATGCCTTAGTGGGCGAAATCATCAATGTATACCAAGTGATCATGTGGTGATGCGTATATAACACTTAACCTTTCTCCATATTCCATATAAATATAATATATGCTTATATAACACCATCTAGTCGTGGGTCAATTTACATGTATAAATGAATGCAATGCATAATGAAGTGAGTCAATAAGATCTCTCGGAATGTCATGAGACCCAATATGTCTTCATTTAATATCATGAAATAAACTTTATTAGCTTACGTATTTTCTAATATCCATGAATAGACAATATAATAATAGGACACACGGGGTATCAAGAACATAGGCACCCCTAGTACTGCTAAGAATAGGGTCATTTATGAAATTTGTGTGTTTTCTCGTTTTGTTTGTATCATATGGTTCATGCGAAAAGGAAAGAAATGATAGCCTTAACATAACTTATCACAGTCTGTCCAATGATCATGTTGAACTCGTCTTGTCGCACTTTAATCTACAACAATGATAATAATATTATTGTTAAGCTACGAATGATGCAGCTATCATACAACGAGTGACAAGCTTATTTTATATTTAAACGGACAGCATCACCCCTATTTTAATTACTTTACCCAAGTCCTTCAAAATAACAAGACAACCTTCAACTATATACCTTCAGCACCACAACACACCCAACAACCCAAAAACACCAATCAATCTACGCAAAAACAAGTGCACAATGTCACCAACGAAACTACTATTTAACACGACGAGCGACAATCTTGGATTGGAACCAAACCCCAACTCTTTTTCCCATCTCCCATGTACTTACAACACCATAAATATTTCCAACATATATACATATATATTGACATGACATTCCAACCTTATATCCATCATAAAAGTAACATCAAACAACCCAACAAGATATAACAACGACATTGACAACTTCTAGGTATTGTGTAGTTGCTCCTTATCCTATATACAACAAACTCAACATATTTAAAAGAATAACAGCAATAATAACATTATAATCAAGCTGGTACCCACGATTTCCAGCCATATGAAGTCATATACACAACTCCAAAATAGTCCAATAAGAGACAGCAACCTCTTATACAACTTTAATTTCTATCTTGTAATTCTTCATCCAAATAACTTAGCCAACACATATATAAGCTTAAGCCCAAGATATAGGGTGTTATAAATACATTAAATAATCAGAAAAAAACTTGAACCAAAGCTTCCCTTAGCTTACAAGCACTCTTACATACATCACACCATAGAGACTCTCTTCTTCACTTAGGCTAACCTTTGAGGTTAGGTTTAGGTAAAGCCACCTTGAATTCAACTTGGAACCTTAGAGAACTGTTAGGGAAGTGTTGAAAGAGTTTGGGATCTTTCCTTAGTCGAAAATGACCAAAAATGAGCCGTCCAACCCCTTTAAAATTTTCAAGGGTCGTCCACCGCCTAAGTGGGTCCCATTGGGAGCAGCTTGCACGGTCTCACAAATATATGAATATCTCTCTACTCAGATGTCATATCGATGAACGAATTAATGAGTTAGAAACTAGACTAATGCTTTATATATCTTCATTCGTGCAAATAAAGAGTTGGAAAGACTCAGAAAACTGAAAACTCCATTTTAGGTAATTGCGTTTTAGTTCAAATTATGGGTCTCATTAGGTTGGATTTCTCAACCCGCAATCCACACTGCACCCGCATATAATTAAACTCGCTCGCCCTGCCTTGCCCCACCCCATTGCCATCACTAGGTACTTGTTATCCATAATCTTAAAGATTTGTAACCTCCAAGGTAACATGATTAACTTACTTTATGTACTTTCAAAAATGATCTCATTTATGATCTTACATCAATTGACTTACGATGCACTCCCACGTATGAAAACATGGGGTGTAACAAAAAAGCAAGTTCAAAGGTTGACCGATCGAATTGTCGCCCTATCCAGGTTCATCTCAACATCATCGGATAGATTCCACAAATTTTTTTGTGTACTCAAAAAAAGACAACGGCCTCGAATGAACTACTAAGTGTGTCAAGGCTCTACGAGAACTGAAGGTGTACTTATCATCTACGCCCCTGCTTTCAGAACATGAACCGGGGGAGCAACTCCTCATCTATCTAGTCGTCTTTGAGGTAGTGGTAAGAATAATCCTGATCCGTGAAGATAAAGGTATGTAATCCCCCATCTATTACATTAGCAAAACACTTGTTGATGCCGAGACAAGGTACCTGCACCTCAAAAAATTGGCTTTGTCCTTGGTCATAGCTTCACGAAGCTCAGGCGCTGTTTTCAATGCCACCCCATCTCTATCGTCACGATCTTTCCCCTTAGAAGTATTTTATATAAACTCAAGTTATCGATGAGTCTAGCCAAATGGGCCATAGAGCTAAGCGAGCACGATATCACATACCAACCGCGAACAGCAATAAAGTTGCAAATGCTCGCCGACTTCAGTGCCAAAATAATACCCGAATTCGAAAAAGAAGCTGCCCAAGCTTCAAACAAACACAAGACCTCTAGGTCCTATACACCGATGGTGTATCCAATGCATCAGGGTCCAGACTAGGACATGTACTCGACGTCCCAACAAGCGAAGTAATTTTCCAGTTCATAAGGTACCCGGTTATGACTAACAATGAGGCCTAGTATAAGGTCGTAATTGCACGATTAAGGCTAGCACTCAAGTATGGGCTGAGACGCTTGAAACTCCGTTGTGCTTCCCAGATCGTAGTCAATAAAGTCACAGGGACTTTCTTGTAAGCACGTGATTTTTGCCTCATACGAATTACTCCAAAAGAATTCCCAAAATTAGGTCTTTTCTTTAATTATGTGTTATTTTTAGGAATTATTGTGCGATTTTCCTGATTGTTTGCATATGTTTGTGTGCATGTTTAATTTTATTAATGCATTAAAAATACAAAAAATATAGCATTTGCATTTAAGATTTGATTTTTACATTTTTGGAATTAATTAATAATTAGGTGTTTTACAAAAATGAAAATTCACAAAAAAATAACATATTTTTGTATTTTGGTCAAATTGTGTGATTTTCTTTTAGTATAGTGTTTAATTATTTGTTATAGGTATTATTTAAAGTTAATTAATATTTTTAAGCTAATTTAGATCTTTTATAATTTAATTTAGGATTTTTAAGTTTTAATTTTTGAAAGAAAAAGGAAGAAAAGAAAAGAAAAAGAATTAATGAAAGAGAAGGAAGTCAAATTTGGGCCAAATTCAATTTAATTCAAGAGGCCCAAATCAAATACACCTGAAACCCTCCCAGTCCGGCCCAAACCCGTCCCAACCCGGTCCATCACTAGACTAAACCAAACGACGTAGTTTGGACATGCTTTAATCTGGGCTGTTGAATTAATTTGATCAAACAGACCAGATTCTCACCCATTTCCCAAACCCCGACCCGTTCCCACACCCGGACTGCCCCAGTTGAAACCAAAATGATCCCGTTTCCATTTATGATTTAATCAGAGCCGTTGGATTCCAATCATCAAACAGCCCTAATTAAATCAAACATTTAATATATCAAACCCCCCCAAACCCGACCCTTCCCATTTCATCACCCCCCCCCCCCCTCCTTTGTCTCTCTTCAAAGATACCCATGTCTCCCACTGCCTCAGACCACCGCCCTCCGCCCTCCGCCCACTGAAAATCGCCTCACGGCGGTTCCGGTGGCCCAAACAACCCTAAATTAACACCATTGATTCCCCTTCATCTCCTCATGCCAAATCCCCACTCCCTTTTCCTCGAATCACCCCATAACTCTTCGAATCTTGGATTGAAGATCGGACCCCGAACCCTAGCCTACCCAACCAGCCCCAAATCGATACCCCAGAACCATCTCACTACCCTCTTTCCAAATCCCCACTTCACACCCTTCGAATGACACCAGAATTGTTCGAATCTTAAAGGAACCCTAAAATCCCAAACTCCAAATCGGTTAAATATTGGAAGGTTTGAGGTCGAAATCGACCTTAGTTGTGTGTTCTCAGTCGAGAACACTCGATTAAGGTCTATTCCGGCTTCATATTCAAAAAATTGAAGATCTAATTCAAGATGGGGTTCAATCATTTGGAGGTAGGTGTCCTGATTTTAGTTTTTCTAATTCTTTTTTATTATCTTCCTCTACTCCTTTCTTTTATTTTTAGAATGGTTATTTGGTCGGATTCGATTTGTTTTTTTAGTTTGTATTCTGTGTCGAACTAAAAATTGTTCATCGATTTGGTCTGGTTTATTCATGAGCTTCTTTAGCTATTATTCATGTCATCTGAATTCTTGATTTCTTCTGTTAATTATGGTAACCTCTGAGTCCTTCGTATTCTAGGTTTAGTCAGAATAATTAGGATTAGTTTAATAATTTGGTTTAAATTCTTGTTTAATTGTGTTGATAAGAATTGATTATTATTAGTTTTATGCAAGTGGTCACTAATTGAGAAGCTTCTAATAGTGGTAGGGTAGTATTTGCATTATTGAATTAACTAAAAGCACTAATTTGAGTGGATAATTTAAAATGGAGAAGATAAGTTGTAGTGGAAAATGCACTAATTGAATGCCCATTTAAGGGAGCTGAAAATCAAAAGAAGAAGGAGGGAGATAGAGCTTAAGATACAGAAGAGAGAGGCTGGTAGTTAAGAATACAAAGAAAATAACTCTGAAAATACTGGGGAAAAAAACTGGAAATTACTGTTTCATTGATTTCTATTTTGTGGCTTTCAATTTCGAATTGGCTGAAACCATCTTCTATATACTGTTTCATTGAACTATCTAGGGTTAATAGCTGTTTTTCTTAGATTAAAACTGGGACTGTTTTGTCGCTGCTGTCGATTTCTGCTGTTTATGTTCTGATCTCAACTCAGTTTTTCTCCTTTTGTGTAGCTGTTTGTTACCAGGTATTCATCTCACCTTCCAAAGTATGAGAATGAATAAATATGAAGATTTGTTCCTTTAAATAGAGATTTGTACTAATACAGTTGGTTATTCAATGTTTCTGCACTTTCGGAACTGTTTAGCTTAGCTTGATCTCCTTATATTTCTCTCTGTTTGATCTGAGTATTGACTGTTGTAGTAGTATTAGCTGGGTAGCTCATTGTGAGGCATCAAAGGTGCATAAAAGGTCATGTTAAATGTTTGGAAATGTTTGAAAGTCGTAGGTATCTATGAGATTGGATAATTAGTACATTTGGTGATCAGCATGTAGGCCTGCTTCTATATTTATATTGTTGAAAGGAGTGTGTTCAAAGTTAAGTTGTAAATGTGATTAAGTATAGAATCCGTTCTAGAAAGGAGAGATGTGATTATATAGTTAGTTGTTTCAGTGGTGTTTCAATTCTTAATATGTGAATAACATCTTGTGAATGTGTTTCATGGTTGTGGATTGCATGATATTCATTCCAATCCATCTCTGCAGTAGTTTAGCGAGTTTGATCTAAATGTACCTTCCATTAAATATGTATTAAGTAATAACTTCTTAGTTTTCCGTAATATATTTGGATCTGCTATGCATAATGGATGTGTAACTACTAAAAATGGAATTTGGTTTATTAATTTCAGGGGTGTTTCTAGTTTAGTGGTATCTATGTTTATACAATGTTGCAAATTTTTTTACTTTTATATGTTCAAAGGGTCGTTGGTGTAATTTGGAAAACCTATGAGTCAATCATGTTGCTGCAGGGATTCGACCTTGAATCCCTGCGTGGCCATTACACTGTGTCATTGAATTGGACTGGCATTGGTAACATGATACTGGGCTCCCTTTGGGCCCAGGATTTGGATAGTATCTGGACTCATTAGTAATTAAAATAAGGTAGGTTGATGGGCTCAGGTTTGAACCTAAAATGGGCAGCCTTGTGTTAATTAAACCATCAGTCCGTTAATTGAAGAAGTATAAAAGAATAGTCATTAGTTGGGTTGTTGGGATTACTGCTGAATGAGACAGGAATCCGGGTAATCGGAAGAATGAACGGTTTGAGTTTTGGTCATGTTATGCATTGGGCTTAATATCAACTTCATTTTCTTTCTTCATTTATACTAGTAGTATATTTATTTAAGGTAAAATGCTTGCATTCGAATGTTGAATATTATTTGGTTTATTAATTATGCGAGTTTGCTTTAAGTGGTTTAGGCTAGTCCATATAATAAAATCTGGGTGTTGTAGTGCCATGATAAAAGTCATTTAATTGTTGGAATTTCACATTTCAAGCCTAAGGCTCAAGAATGCAAAAGGTGGTTATTCTCGTAAATGTCTCTACTTTAGTGTAACGCTAGTTATTCTTGCAAATGGTTGTTTAATTAATGAGTAATTAAGGCTGCAAATTAAAATAGTAAGCGCAGTTTCATACGTGGGAGCGAATTAACTAATTAATGTAAGAATTTAATTGAGTCATGTCGAACAAAAATGACAATTGCGTGACCCTCTCTTTAATTAATTTTTAACTCAACTTTAGAATTCGAGGCGTGCCATGCAGCAAAACTCCATGGCACTCGCAAAGTTAAAATGCGTAGTTGCTTTAGGCGCGTATTTTAATCCTAAGCTCGGGTGCACATTTATGTGACCCAAATCCAAAACTTAACAACGTTAAATAAAATATGTCGCGAATCGTGGGTGCATTTCATGTGGCATGATTACGGGTTCCAGAATTAAGACCAACGTATGCGTTCGCGCAACATCGGGCGAAACAATCTTAATCTTAATAAAATACTATCGTTGTTGTGTACATGTTTGCGTGACATAATTACGATTCTAAAAGCAAAATCGGAGTATGCGCAATTTTGGCCCAATTTTCTTAACATTAATAAAGCGTTATTAATCGTGGACACGTACGCGTGACATGATTTTTAACGCGCCAAACAAATGGGTATACGTGCGCGTAACCCGTTTCAAGATAATTTTCTTAATTAAAAAGCGGTTAAAGTTAAAAGTGCACGTAGGTTCAAATTGTTCTAAATCAGATAATTAAGCCGGATATAACAGTTAAGCGACCGTGCTAGAACCACAGAACTTGGGAATGCCTAACACCTTCTCCCAGGTTAACAGAATTCCTTATCCGAATTTCTAGTTTGCGGACTGTATTACAGAGTCAATCGTTCCTCGATTCAGGATTTTAAACCGGTGACTTGGGACACCATAAATCTCCCAAGTGGCGACTTTGAATTTAATATAAATAATTCCGTTTCGATTGTCCTTTAATTGGAAAAACTTTCTTATATTTACACCCCTTTCTCGAGGGTGTATTAAAAATGAGGTGTGACATTTCCAAATCAAGGAACAAAGGTTTCAATAATAACAAAAGGAAATCTGCAAGCTATTGCATGAGTTCGACGAGTGCTAGCCCGATCATATCCCACGTGCACAGAATGCCGAAACAAATGGCCTCGCCAAACTGGCCGCTGCTACCAAAATCATCATGACCGGAGATCCGAAGATCAAAGCGTAGTTCAACTCCTGAACTCATCACTAGACCAAATCGAGGTAAAAACTATAAACTTAACTTGGGATTGGTGAACTCTTATTGTCACATAATTGCAGGACGTACACTACCAAGCGACAAAAAAGAAGCCAAGAAATTAAATATGCAAGCGGCTAGAGTCAGTCTCATTCATATCAACCTGTACAAGCGGACGTACGCCGGCCCACTAGCAAAATGTTTGGGCTCAAATCAAACCCAGCGCGTCCTCGAAGAAGTCCATGAAGTCCATTATGGAGCTCACTCCAGTAATCGAGCATTTTACAGATGCCTCATACAGGCGGGACACCATGAAAAAGGACATTGTTGGCTTTATGATGAGATCCGAATAGTGCCAGAAGTACTCCCCAATGATTCACCAAGCAGACGAACACCTCCATTCATTCACATCTCCCTGGAAATTCATCAAATGGGGAATAGAAATCCTGGTCCCCTGATAAGTAGGGATTTTAACCTATTATTTGCTCTCTTTTACTTGTGTTTTAGGCCAAAAATATGCAAAGGTTTTCCCGGAAACTAATGTAATATGCTTGCATGCAGGAATTGTTCAAAATGAGCCAAAGGAGTCATCAACTCATAAAGGAGTAAAAACTTGAACAAAAACCAAGACTGGGCCAAGAGATCTAAAACGTGGACCGCACAAATATTATGCGGCCACGGAAGCCACAACGCTGTCGCGATTAGAAATATGCACTCCACAAAAAGGAGATTCAGAGAGTTGCATTTTCATGCCAAATGATAAGCAAGGACCACATCAGAAATGTGCGGCCATGATGGAAATTATGTGGACCACAGTGCATGAAGTTTAGAGAGCTCACAACTTGAGTAAAAGAGAGAACTGCGGTCCACGACAGAAATGTGTGGCCGCATAAGTCTCCCCGCAGCCACGATGGAAATTATGTGGTTCGCGAAACTCAACTCAACCCATATCTAGATTTGAAGAATGCAAACCACGGTCAGAATTACGCGATCGCGAAAGCAAGAATGCGGCTGCGCTCAGAATTACGTGGCCGCATAACCTACATAGGGGTATTTTTGTCCGAAAATTTAGCCTAGTATAAATAGATCTTTTTGGCATTTTTAGGTCATGCATGTGAGACAGCTGCACATTCTGCTTTGGGCAATTTTGTACTAGAATTATCTTTCAATATTAGATTTTCATCTTTCAATCTAGTATTATGAAGTTTATCTTCATTTCCTCTTTAAATTCTGTTATTTCCATGAGTATATAAACCCATATCTAGGGTTGTGACCCAACCCTAGTGTGAGTATTTGATGGGTATTGAATTTTAGGGCTTGAATGTGTATGGGTTAGTGATATTTAGCCTAGTTCTTGCTAGAATTATAGAATTAGTGGTTGCAAATACTGATTCATGCCTTTATGAGTTAGTATCTACTAGAGAAAGAGAGATTAAGTCTAGGAAAACTAGGCTAACAAGGAATTGGGGTGAACTCAAGAAATTGATAGTCCCAATTAAAGGGTTAAACCTAGAGATAGTAATATCCGACTTGAGCTAATATCACTTTAATTACATGAATACCCACTTGGACTTGAGAAAGCCAAATTGGGCAAAATCACTCAAACTACTAAGAGGTATAAAGTGAGTACTCGGGTGTGATAGCTATATTACGTCCCCACCTAATCACAAGATTGCCCTAGATTCTACTATCCGTTAAATATCCACCTAGGTAGAAGTCACGACTCTAGTCTCTTTAAAGCAATTGAAAAACAACAACAAAAATATTGTCCTTAGTTTCAATTATTGCAATCTTTATATTAAAAGTTAGAAGTAGAAATCAACCCCAACATTTGTGGAAGTGTAATTAGATTCAAAACCCGCATTTATCTTAGATATTAACTTAATTCCAATTATTAACTCCATGTGAATTCGATCCCGACCTATTTGGGTTAAAAATGCATCGACCACCCTCTCTACTCAATAGTAGTGTAGGCTTGGACCCGATCAATTTTTGGCGCCATTGTCGGAGAGTTAGTTGGTTTTAGTTATATATCTATGTAGTTGTGTGTTTTGTTTTTCTTTCCTTCCATTTTTCTAATTTGTGTGTGAGTTGTTTTTAGGTGCCAAATGGCTCTTAAAAAAGAAACCCTCGGAATTTGCCATTGGTGGAAGAAGTAGATGATGATCACGTGGATAAGATTCAACCCGAACCTTAAGTAAAAAGGAGAGGTCGCCCACCTAATGACAACATTCCAAACCCTCCCCCCACCTCCTCCAAGAGTAGCACATTGGGTGTTGCCCAACGAAGGCTATAAAAGTGCAATAGTCCCACATCGGATTTGGGCTAACCAATGTCATTCTTCCATTGTTGGAATAGAGGGGTTTCTTCACCGGATCTCCACACCAGAATGCCTACAAGCATCTCAAAGATTTTGTTGACATGTGCTGGGGGAGCAAGCAAACTAACGTCTCTGATGACGCATTGAGGTTAAGGCTTTTCCCATTTTCTCTAAGGGGGGAGGCTTTGGATTGGCTAGAAAGGTTACTCAACCATTCCATCACCACTTAGGATGAGTTGACTGAGAAGTTCATCGCAAAGTTTGTTTCTCAAAGACATATGGCAATACTAAGAGATGAGATCCTTGCTTTTAAACAAGAACCAAATGAACCGCTGCACGCGATCCGGGAAAGGTATCGGACGATGGTTAAAGAATGTCTGAATAATGATTTGACCGAAGCCATGATCCAACAAACATTCTACCATGGCATCAACACAACAAACCAATGTGTGGTTAACCAACTCGCCGGGGAACTTCATGAATACGCCATATGCCGAAGCATGTGAAATGCTTGATGAGATGGAGGATACCTCTTCGGCATGGCAAAGTAGAGCTAATGTTCCACAAGGTGACCATAATGTTATTCACCTACACAAGGAGCTACATAACCATGGCCAAGCTATAGCCGAGTTGACTACTACTATGAACCAATTGGACAAAGCTCAGTTGCAACAAGTTCAAAGGCCAAAACAAGTGAATGCTATGGAAGCAGTGAATATGATGATCAATAAGAGAAGGCAATGAGGTCAACAAGTTCAAAAAAATTAGGATCAATTTGAACAAAGTGGTAGTGGGCACAATCAAGATGATTCCTATGATGATCAAAGTGAAAAAGTTCAATATGTCAACAATTATCAAGGTCAACGAGGCAATGCTCTGAATTAACAACAGTGGAGATCACAAGGAAATTGGAATAGTGGCAACAACAACAACCAAGGCAATTGGGGGAACAAAAAGAATCAAAATTGGGGTAATCAAGGAAATCAAGGCAATTGGGGTGGCAACAATAATAGTAATTGGGGAGGCAATAACAATCAAGGGGGTTGGAATAACAATAATTAAGGGAATCGGGGGTCGGGCTTTCAAAGGCCTTCGATATATCAACAACCGAACAACCCGCCTCCATATACATCACAAGGTCCTAGTTCTTCCAACAATGAGATGGGACGGATTGAAAATATGTTCAAGCAAATGATGAAGAAAATACCGACTCCGATGCCCAATTAGCCTCCCACAACACTTCTATCCGCAACTTAAAAGTCCAACTATGCCAAATTTCTCAAGCTTTGAATACTTGCCCTAAGGGGGCACTACCAAGTGATACATTAGTAAACCCAAAAGGTGGGAACAATATGGTCCATGCTATGGCAGTGACTACGAGAAGTGGTAGAGGTGGAGTTGCTAGTACCTCTAATCCAAGAAAGATTGTGAGTGATGATGTGTTGGTGCAAGATGATGATGAGCCAAGCAATGATGTGCAAGTAAGTGATGAGAATGTGAATGATGAAGTGAGGATAGACATTGATGACAATGTGGAGGAGACACAAAATGATGTGAACCCATCTAGGGAACATGTGATAGACATATCGGAAACGGTAGTTCCTAAAGCCAAGGGTCCTTTGCCAAGGCCTCCTCCACCATATCCTCAAAGGCTAGCAAAGCAAAACAATGAGAACCAATTCAAGAAATTCATTGATATGATGAAAAGTTTGTCCATAAATGTGTCTTTGGTTGAAGCTCTACAACAAATGTCGGGATATGTCAAGTTCATGAAGGACTTGGTAACAAAGAGGAGATCAATGAACTATGAAACGATCAAAATGACACATCAAGTGAGTGCCATTGTGAACTCCATGGCTCCAAAGTTAGAACACCCTGGTGCCTTTACAATCCCATGCACTATTGGTGGTGTCGATTTTGCCAAAGCTTTGTGTGACTTGGAGGCAAGCATTAACTTGATGCCCTATTTTGTATTCAAGACATTGGGGATTGTGCAACCAAGACCCACATCCATGAGGTTGCAAATGGCGGAGGTCTGATGTCAGCAAAGTCGGATGTCAATGAGTTGTCATCGAGGTCGAGGTCGAACACCCTTAGCAGAGCTTTAACAGCTAGTTTCGAGATAGGATACAAAAGAGAATATTCTAGTGATTATTCTGTGTATTTGTACCATTAGGGTTTTTTGGAACCTGCTCCCTATAAAATATAAAGAGACACAATGATAGGGTACATGTGATATTTATTTGTAAAAATACATTTTGACTTGAGAAAGAGAATAGGATCTCATTGATAATATACAAACATCACCTTTTTTACTGATATTATTGTCTATATTTTTTCCACTAGATCTGAGAATAACTCAAATATTCGAAGAATTTTCCATCGCGCATCATTGTCAGAAAGAACATTCATTGATTCCATTATTTCTTGGGTGACTCATTCATTTTATTTACTTAAACGTCATTTATTGCTATTCATTGATATTGAATGCTACATTATTGCATTTGTTTTCTAGAATAGTTATTACATACTGTCGCTACCATCCGAATATATCTATATAATATATGTTGCCTTTTTGTAGAACTCCATTTAGGGATATTATTGTTAGCTAAAGATTAACCCTCATTTGTATAAATTAATTATTTGAACCAAGATCTATATGTTTTGGCTAAACAACCTTCATCTATTTACTTTCAGCACCACAACACAAATCAAGCTACATAACAACAAGTTCATAAATATCACCAATGAAACTACTATTTAACACGACGAATGGCAATCTCGGATTGAATCCCTTTTGAACCATTTAACCCTAAAGTCATTCATTCATTAGCTTAACAACATATCTTGCATGATATTAAGTACAATGGGAGGACTTCTAACCTCCTATTCATCTCCTAATTTAGCCTCAATAGCCAAACAATCCAACAACAACAACAACAACAAGTACATGTAGTAGGCTGTTACACTCACTATAATTAGTAGAAACTACACAAAATTCATTCAAACAAAGCCCACAACTATCCTCAATGACACCATAACACTATAAGTGTTGTATTCTCTTATTGAATCAACTTTTGGTGTTCAAGTTGGTATGTAAATACTTGTAGTTTGCCTTGAAAATCCAATATATATATATATATATATATATATATATATATATATATATATATATATACGCGTGTGTGTGTGTGTGTGAACGAGGGATTGATTCTTACCTTAATCAGCAAGAACAGCACGAAACCTGAGGTTACTTCACTTTTAAGAATCCTCTAAAATAGCCACAAGATGAAGAACGAGATTTCTAGTAAGCACCACAGGATTTCTAGTGTTGGATTCATATTTTTATCTTTGGTTTTCACTCTAGAATTATAGAGGCTGCTTTGAGAGTGTCTTGGGAGAGTATAGGGTCTGGTTGAGTCAAAAAATGAACCCAAATGAGCCTTGCCCCGATCTTTAAAGGTTGGAGAATCATCAACCGCCTAAGTGGGTCCCGTTGGAAGTTGCTTGCGTGGTCTCGCAAAAATGCAAATATCTCTCTACCCCGATATCGTATCGACAAATTATTTAGTGTGTTAGAAACTCGGCTCGTAGATCTTTAATTTGGTAGCTAGATTATCTCGCAATTCCAAGTATATGGGGAGAAAAGCTCGGATACATTTTCCATAATTTTCAGCATATTATGAATGTAACTTGTGATGATCTTTGCAGCTTCACAACTCGCTTGACTTCAAAATATAACACACAACTATCGTACGACTAAAATAACTCATAAAATAACATCCTTATCATGTTAAGAACCCTAGTCTCACCCCAAAAGTACATGTTATAACATTCCCAACTTGTCAACTTTCGATGAAACTTAATTTTCTTCAAGTAGTTTAGCTTCTAAGTCTTTCAACCCTCTTGGTACTTGTAGTTCATGATCTTAAATATTTGTAACCTCCAAGGTAACATGATTAACTTACTTTATGTACTTTTAAAGATGATCTCATTTCTAAGCTTACATCAATTGACTTACGGTGTACTTTTACGTACGAAAATATGGGATATATCAATATATCTTATATATGTGGGCAAAAAATTACTAATTAAGTACAAATGTAGTTCGGGAAGTTTTGGTAGTTGGGACTACCATGAAGCTGCGATTTTACTGTTACTGTTGTTGCTGCTGCTGATACTGCCTACTGACCTCCTTATGACACCATGACAAAAATGAAGAAGCTAGACTAAGCTATAATCTATGCTTTACAAAGATTTATTTCCAAACTTGATCTTGTGACTGATGTTGCCTCGTTGACTTGTATTTTCCTCATAAGTTCTTTTGTGGCTGACTTGAATGGTATTCTTTGAAATGCTTTCCCTTCTTCTCCAGGCGGGCACCTGATTGCTGAACCTCTTAAATGTCTTCCTTTGACTATTGTTTCCTTTCCTCTGTTTCCCAGACGGGCTCCTGATTATTTGAAATTTGAATTGCTTCTTCCCTTCGTTCTCCAGGCGGGCTCCTGACTATTTGAAATTTGAATTGTATTCCCTTGTTCTCCAGGTGGACTCCTGATTGCTGAGACTCGAAATGTATTCCCTTGTTCTCCAGGTGGGCTCCTAATTGCTGAAACTTGAATTGTGTTCCCTTGTTCTCTAGGTGGGCTCCTAATTGCTGAGACTCGAAATGTATTCCTTTCAAACCCAACAAATCAAATGGGTTGTGGTAGAATCTCATACTTGAACCCATAAACTTCATTTCCTGAATCCCAAACTTTATCCAATCAATTTATATGATTGAATTTTTCAAATTGTTCCACTGTCAACTAAGAGACACTTTCACATCAAAGGTCTAAGCCAATTAGCCAAACTAGATTATACAAGATTTGCTGACAAAAAGCAGTACTATAAGGATGAAAGGGCCGGTTATTTTCTCTAGTTCTTTATTAGCTGAGTTAGGCTGAAAAGAGATTGCCTAAGAATAAAGTAAAGTAGAGGACTTTGAGATCATCTATAGAGATTGAGCATCAAATGAAATGTTTTCATGGTTAATAGTGAATGGCTCCAATGATATCTATTAGTATAAAAGTTCACAAATTTCCATAGCAGGATAAAACCAGTAAAAAGTTTAGCTTCTTAACTGAAGAAGGAATAACAACTTCATTGAGTTTATGTCATTATATAATTTTAGCGGGTTAAATTTAACTTAATCGTTAAAACGTCACAATTTAAACCTAGTTGAATCTTCTTTCACCGTATCAATTTTTAGTGTCAGTCAATCAAGATTCGCCGTCAAGAGAAAAATAAGTCGCCTTGGCATTAGGTTAGGCCATCTCTTCTTTTCACGTAATTTCCCAATACATTCTATCTTCATTTATTGATCTATTAAGAAAGTCAATTTGTACATACAACAGTTTTCGCGAGTTAAATCTGACGATTAATAGGTCACAATTAAAACCTAGTTAAATTTTTTATTTTCCTTTTATTCACCATATAAGAAAATCTACGCCGTAATGTAGCTTTTGCGACTTCATGAGCTTAATGGCTAAAAGATCACAATTTAAACCTAATTAGATCTTCCGTCTTCTTTTACTAACGTATAAGTAAGTTTATGCCAATTATATATCCTTAGCGTGTTAAATTTAACGGCCAAAAAGTCGCAATTGAAACCTAGTTGTATCTTCCGTCTTCTTTTATTAACCCTATAAGTTTATACCATACTATGTATCCTTTGCCAGTTACATTCAATGGCCAAAAAGTCACAATTGAAACCTAATTAGATCTTCTGAATTCCCGTATAAGAAAATCTATAATTCATGTATGCAAACTTCTTCGGTTAAGTATATACCTCACTTATTATTGTCGTAGATAGTGTAAAACGGGAACCAATATAATCGTTATTCCCCGGTTCACAATAAGTGACCATTTTATCTTTGGCACACCCATTAAGGAAATACGAACTCCTAGAAAAAAATAATGTATTTATTAAATTAATCTTAATTAATTGTTACATTGACACATTGAAATATAACTAAGGAAAAATTTTGAAAATATAAAATTAATTCCTTCTTGATTAGGTAAATGGACACTTATTTTGAACCAAAATAAAAAGGTAAAATGATCATTTATTGTGGACAGCGCAGGGCAGTAATTATATTGGAACATCATCCAATATTGCTGCCATGTACTCCTTTCATTCACTTTTACTTGTCCAATGTTATAAAAATAAATTTTCACTTTACTTGTCACTTTTAGCATATCAAGAGAAGACAATTTCTTTTTTCCTATTATACCACGGTATTAATTACTTATTTTTAATTATTTTATAAATTCATTAAAAATATGCATCAGCTGCAGAAAATTAAGAGTGGCAAAGAAAGAGAGTATACGTAGGCATAACTTCTTCTTTTTTTCTCTTTACTTTTCGCCTAATATGTGAATGAGATAACACATATCAAACAATATGTAGACGTATTAGTTTATCTTTGTAAGAATTTTAGTATAATGAAGAAACAAGTAGCCCTCAGGATAGTTAAATCGCGCAGATGTTTTTCTTTTCTGTCATTGTGTCCGTTGTATATTAGTAACCGCAACATTACAACTCAACTAACATAAGTTTTCATCAAACATCACTGCCATAGCATTAAAATCTGAGAGGCAATTTAGGACTTACATAGTCAACACTCTAATAGAACACATGAAAGGGTGTTAACATTGGAGCAAAAATGCCAACCTAAATGAGAACAACTTATACGTATTTAAAGAAGAAACCTACTAGATATCTAGGTAAATTATGACACACATTTTAAACATCCACATGGTTTAGGTGTCTAAGAGGAATAGCATGTCTTTTCTTAGAGTGATGAAGAATAGTTTTTAGCCTTGTATCTGGAGTTGCCACACTACATTAAAAACGGGAGAATATATTTCAGATTGCAAGTTATTGGTCAGCTAGCTAGAAGATCCTGATTCAACACACGTTCGGGGAGCAAAACAAAGTAGCACTTCTTTTGGCAAACCAAGGAATTGCAGGATGCGTATAACAAGAGTTTCTCTTGTGTTTTAGAAGCACTGAAGACGGACAAATTAGGAACTACTTTTGCAAGAGCAACTACGAATCATAATATTACTATAACACATAGTGCACAGGATATCACTCCATTCGTTCTAATGCATATCAACATGTAATTAGAGTTATCTCTTGAATTTAAAAAATCAAACACAAAAAAGGAAAAGGGACTTTTTTTTTTTTTTTTGATAAGTGAAAAAGGGAGAATTACATAAGGCTAATTCACTACGAACCTAACTTTTCAGCTTGGATTTACTAACATGCTCGTTGCTCTTTCTAAACATTCCAAGAACACTTCTCAAGGGCGGAAGTGTAATGTATGAGTTCATTCGAACCCAATAATTGTTGGATATATCTTATATATGTATTTAAAAAATCACTAAATAAGTATAAACAATTGATTTCAAACCCACCAAATCAAATGGGTTGGGGTAGAATCCCGTACTCGAACCCATAAACTTTATTTCCTGAATCACGGTTCAGCAGTACATACTTTATATATCCTATCAGTTTATATGATTGAATTTTTCACATTTTTCTACTGTCAACTAAGAGATACTTTCACATCAAAGGTCTAAGCCAATTAGCCAAACTGGATTATACAAGATTTGCTGGCAAAAAGAAGTACTAGAAGGATGAAAGGACGGGTTATTTTCTCTAGTTCTATATTAGCTGAGTTAGGCTGAAAAGAGATTGGCCTAACAATAAAGTAAAGTAGAGGACTTTGAGATCATCTATAGCGATTGAGCATCAAATGTAATGTTTTTATGGTTAATTAGTGAATGGCTCCAATGATATCTATTATATAAAAGTTCACAAATTTCCATAGCAGGATAAAACCAGTAAAAAGTTTGGCTTCTTAACTTAAGAAAAAGAAAGAACGATAGAATATTTGGGTTATTATTCTATTGAACAACTTGCAATCAGGTTCATTACTTAATATTTCACTCAACCTTGGAACTTTTTCCCTTTATTTTTTTTTTGGAAATTTCCTGAGAACCAGAAGAATTGATGTGCATCAGATCTAGCAAGAACATTTATATTTATATATGATTCTCCTTTTTTAACATTAGTTTGATAAAACCACTAGATTTGACAGGATTTATATATGTTCGATCGAGAAACCTAAAGTATCCTTAAATTAATACTCATCTTTTATAGCCATTAGAAAAAAGTCTAAGAATAATAATTAAATTTTATAGCCATGAGAAGATAATAAACAACAAGTTATTTTAATAACTTCCTTTTTTCCTTGGATAACCAAAACATGGATTATCTTATTATTCCATGGC
This sequence comes from Nicotiana tabacum, assembly GCF_000715075.1. NCBI lineage: Eukaryota > Viridiplantae > Streptophyta > Magnoliopsida > Solanales > Solanaceae > Nicotiana > Nicotiana tabacum. The sequence goes on along the minus strand of NC_134086.1, from coordinate 90,188,852 downwards.
CGAACAAGTTGCTAAAAGAAATGGTCATAGCAGACTTAGTTTGCAAAGATAAAAATGAAAAAGATAGATTAACCCTCAAAAAACAAGAAAGATTTCTAATCTACTGCTTAGAAGTACCAACAAATTAAGCACACAAACAAGAAGAAAAAAGGAAAATTTCACAAAATCAAAAGGATATATTTTCCAAACAGTCAACGGAGCTAGAAATTAAACCAAGCTTAATAATGTACAAATAATATCCATTGATTTTTCGGGAATCTTTTCATCATCAAAATGTAAAAATTCTTGGAAAAAAACCCTGACCTAATATTGTGGCCTGTTTGCTGAGTTTCCATTCCATCCTCCTCCTCCTCCTCCTCCACTTTCCATTGGAAGTTGACCATTTGGTGACATATTCAGTGGCAAATTAAGAAAAGGAAGTCCAATTGTTGGATCAGCAAAATTACCACTTCCACTTCCACCAGATGGTTGTGACACTCCTTGTTGCATCTGAATTGACTCATTCTCTTCATCTAAAGGCAATCTCTCATAAGCAACATTAGTGAAAGAAGAAGCAATAACTATAACTGGACCAGAAGCAATTAACGCGCCCACAACATTTCCACCAACAACTTGACCTTGTCCACCAGCTAAATATATAGTTAAGCTAGTTGCTCCTGGTGGTGCTGGTGGTGGCAAAAAAGATCCTGATAATGATAATATCTCAAACCTACCATGTAACGTCACCACTGAACCGGCAGCCGCTGGTTGCCGTATGGTGACGTTATTAACCGTACCGCTCCCACTTAGTATACAAATTCCTCTTTGCCTTTTTCTTGCATAAGTAGCAACTGATTCAAACACATCATGCCCACTGCTCACTTCCAAAATATGTGCGCGAAGCGCGTTCGCGCTTTCTCTAGTGATGATCACTGGGGGCTTTGGCTTGTTTTTCGAACCAGGTGGACGACCTCTTGGCCTACGTCCGACAACGTCGCCACCCTGTTGATGAGAAGAGATATCGTTGTTGTTGTTGTTCTCATCGGAAAATTGATTATTCCGATTGTTTTCATCATCTTCGGAATCGTGTGGTCTTTGGAGATGATGAGGAAGAAAACGATGAGAAGCTGAACCTAAGTCTAAACCAGCCATAAACAACAACAGATAACAAAAACAAAAGTAGTGAACAGAAAACAAAGCTACAATAAAGTATGATATATGATATGATTAATAATAAGCAAAATTAAAACTCAAAGAATACCCATGAGAAAAATATACTTTTTTTTCAAGTGAATATATATTTTATGAAAAAAACGGAAGAACTTCAACCCTAGGAACGAATAGAAAACTAAAGAGGGAACAGAGAAGAAATGGAGAAGGAAGAGAGAGAAAGTGGCAAATGCAGCTATTGTCACAAAAGAAAAGTATTACATAGTAAGGGTATAAAATATAGCGAATATTTTTATCAAGAGATTGGTTGGGGGGAGGGGGTGGTAAAAATACGATTTAATTATTGTTGCTTTCGATAAGAATAATATTTAGAATAATAAAGAGAAAAAGAAAACAACAAAAGATAAGTTAAGGGAGAGGTTATGTATGATGTACAACTTTTCATGTGAGAGAAAGAAACATGGTGATAATGATCCATAATAATTATCTAGTGTATGATATTCAGAAACCTCTGACCGAGAATTAAAAAAAAATATATCTTGGACAAAGTTAATTTGCATCTTCACCTAAGCGAATGGTCGTGTTTATAAATTAAAATAGAAAAACAAATTGTCATGTTTATAGGTAATCATTCATCCTGTTGAAATTAGAAATTTAATCGTAATGGGACAGAAGTATTGGGGAATTTCCACTTTGATTGGCTAGGGTGGTAATAAAAATTAAATACTCCCTGAAGATGCACTTTTTATTAGTTATTTTCTTTTTACAAACTTCTGATATTCCTTCATCGCCTTTTTCTTGTATTAAGAAAAAAGATATAATGTCTTCGTACTACGTATATGAAAATCATATAAACATGACTGGGTTCGGTTATATATATATATATATATATATATATCCCTTTTCGTCTATCTTAAAAACTATGGAAAAAAAAACAAATTCAATTTCTACGGGTAATATGTAAAGAGCAAATAGAAAAAAGAGCAGCTGAGAACACATTCAAGAAAAAGAATAAGGAAAATTTCATACCAACATGTGTCACTATATATTTTAAAAGCTAGTAATATATTTTACTACTTAGTTTTTAAAATAGCCAGAAAATCTCACTCGGCCTTCTCTTTTACCTGCAAATTCACTATCATTGCACCAGTATTGGTCAAGTTAAAATATGAAAGATTTTTTTAAAAAAAGTTAGAATATGAAAGCCAGAAACCGCTTTTTCCTCCTCTCTTTTTTTTTCCTTGAGGGATAAGAATATGTTGATCTTAAGCACTTTTTGTTTTTCACTTAGAAATTTTAATGTTTGCATCCTTGATTCAAATAGACCATTTCCATAGCATAAGCAATTACTGTACTTAAGTTTATGTATGTGTCACACCTCCTTTTCCTACACCTCCGAAAGGGAGTATATAAGGGAGTTTTTCCAATTTAAGTGACAATCGAAACGGGATTTATTATTAAAAGATTCAGAGTCGTCACTTGAGAGATTTATGGTGTCCCAAGTCACCAGTTCCAATCCCGAATCGAGGAAAAGATTGACTCTGTTTAACAGTCCGCGAACCAGAAATTCGGGTAAGGAATTTTGTTAACCCGGGAGAAGGTGTTAGGCATTCCCAAGTTCCGTGGTTCTAGCACGGTCGCTCAACTGTTATATTCAGCTTAATTATCTGATTTTAAACAATTATGAACCTATGTGCAAATTTTAACTTTATGCCGCTTTGAATTACTTTTAAGGAAGATTGCAGCGTCATTTAAAATATGTCTTGAACCACGTCACATAAATGCACCCGCGGCTCTCGACATATTTTATCTGACGTTGTTGAGATTTGGATTTGAGTCACATAAATGTGCACCCGAGTTTAGGAAGGTAATTTATTAAAATAACGCGCCTAAAGCAATTACGAATTTGCAACTTTACGAGGACCATGGAAATTTGCTAAATGGCGTACCTCGAATTCTAAGGATCGAAACGAAGTTAGTTAAAATGAGGGCCATGCAATTGTCACTTTTGTTAAGCAAGGCGCACCTCAATCTATTCTAATTAAAGCGTTTATAAACTAGTACATGTGGGCCATAAGCTATTCTTGTTTAAGATGGCGCACTCTCACTAACCAAACCAACTAAATGAAATTTGAAGAAAACTATTGGCTGCTTTTAAGTCAATGCTCAAACCCAACTTATTAATTATAAGGCTATTTGTACTTCATCTTTCAAAGTTTGGGCCTAAATTGAGGCCCAAGTATCAACTGCAAAGAAGGAGTCAAGAATGCAAGAGTATATAACCCCACTGGCCCATGTCTTCTGGTTTAGACCATGCAGTCAAAACAAATGTTAATTCCCTTATTGGACTTACTTAAGCCCCGATTTCAGACAAAATCAATTGCTGGCATAAACATTATCAAAATGCAAATCTAATCGAGACACGCTATTGTATCAACAATTCCATCTCTAAATTCCAATATGCAAGTACAAGTTAACTAACATGAACTTGCAATTTCATCCCAGCCTGCATTTTTGGGTCAAATTTACTAAGTGAAGGGCCTTACGATAACAACCCAAGTCATTGGGCTCATGAGACAAGCCCGAGAACCTGTAACATATTACCCTCTTTACTGAAACCATGCTGATACCATAATTGACGAAATGTTCATGCTTGCATTTTAAATTTTCTTAAACTAACTTCCTACAAACAAACATATGGGATTGGAACTGACATAGACCAAAAAACTACTTTAACTAAATACAGTACCATGACGCCTTTCAGAGTGCAAAGCAGAGTCATGGACACCACTCAATACAATAAACCTTGATTTCAAACCAAGACAACTATCGACACCTTCAAGCAGTTTCCCCTTACAAAAATGTTTAACAGTTCGTTCATACAAATAGGATTCAAATACTGTCACAGTATCCCCATACTTTGAAATTACACATTTAATCTAAACAACTAAACCATTCTAACATGAGTAAACAAACCAACATGAACCAGAAACTGGACTACCACAAAACTGAAGCATTTAATTGCATATAAAGGTAGTAACCAATAGTAATTACATCAAAAATTCAATGTTTCCATTTAAGCTTCAACTTGAATTTCCAGATCTTCATACATGCTAGTCAATATTCAGTTCCATGGCAAGTTTTTGAGGGCATACCTAGAGATTGCCAAAAGGAAAAGAGGTGAAAGCACAAAACAACAACAACAACAACAGAACTCAGCAATAAGAAATGAACCAGAAAACCAATTTTGAAACCCAGCAATGAGGTACAATAGCCCAGAAACTAACTTCAGTCGAATAATAAACCAGAAATCTTCCAACCAATCTCGATCTCAAACCATTTCACACCCAAATAAAGCATACATTGCTTCAGCAAATTGAGGATCCCGAAATTTTAAGCAGGAAAAGCTTTATGAAGCAGTGTTCTCCTCCAGTTTTTTTTAGCCGTTTTTTGTTTTTCTGGGAGTTCTTATCTCTTCAGCTCTTGGGTCTTTTTTTCTGCCTTGAATGGCAAGTTTTGGATGCCTTTATAGGCAAGCTACTAGGGCAGACTTTAGGAGTCAATTTTTACACTTCAACCCTTTTTACATTTTTATTTTTGCTCAGGAAACCTTAGTTTAAAAATCAGATTTACCAATTAGCCCCCATCCCAGCTTCCTAGAAGCTTCCCCAGTCAGTTACAAAGAGATTCCCAAGCCTAGACTACCCAAATTACCCCTTAATGACCATGTTATTACCTGAAGAAACTGGACAGAGCATGGGTCGATTCGACCTAATTGAATTAATTCAGGTTCGGCCCAAACCAGTAAATCAAAAGATCAGAGGCATAAACCAAAACCCAAACCAAGTCGAATTGATTGATACAAATGCTCATAACAGAGACAAGTCTGAACAACTTCAAAAACAGAAATCAAGTACTGGGCTAAAATTAAAGAAATTACCAGATAAAACCAACCTAATTAATCAAGCTAAGTAACCTAATATTTTAAAATAACATGCATAATAAACAACTCATAAACGAGCACAAAAGACCTAACGGGACAATAAATAATAGAAGAAATGAAGGAGTAGAGAAGGAAAAGAACTGAGGAGAAGAAAAGAGACATGCCCGAGAGGACCCGGACAAAAGGGCCTAAGGAACAGCCCTCAACTCATCGATTCTGGCCTGATCCGAAGTTAATCGTAGATTCTTAATATCAAGAACATACGAGTAACATCGATTTAGGCCTAAAATCTTTTAACCCTCGCCGATTCTGACCTTTGGACTTTTAAGGTTGTCCTTTCAAATCCAGATTCGAGGAGCTTAACTAATATTCGAAGGAAACGGAGTGAATTTCTGGAATGAGGGTGAGACAGGGGTTCAGGGGTGTTATTTTGGTGGTGCATGGCATTGTCGCTGCGGGCTAAGGCGGTGGGAATTAGGGCGTCATCGCTAGGGTTTATCAGGGATAATGGGGCTCTGAGAGGTGAGAGAGGGAAGATGAGTGAGGGGTAGGGGCTGTTCAGATATTTAAATACTCAAACGACCCCACTTCCCAACCGTTGGATGAGCCGGGGATGGAGGGCCAGGATTAATTCGACACTGGTGAACTCGAAACGACGTAGTAACTCCCCCATACTACGTCGTTTGGTCAGGCTGGCTTGGACTGGGTGCAGTAACGGGTTTGGGTCGAGTATTAGTGGAATATTGTTTGGGCCTGGGGGGAAATTCAATTGATAAGCCCAAAATTCAAATTCTCTTGTTTCAAAATCTTTTTTCTCTTTTTTTTTTCAATTTCAAATTTTCTTTTTCTTTTTTTTCAAAATTAAAATTTAAAAAAAAAACTAAATTAAATCCCAAACCAAATTATCCTATCAAATTAAATTAACTAACTCTAAATAATTACCACAACTAATTAAAAACCAAATTCAAGGAAAAATTACCAAAATTCGAGATTAAAATTAAAAAGTGCAAAATAAACTATTTTTGTGATTTTTCCCATTTTTATAAAATAACTAATTTATTAATTAATCCTAAAATGTAGAATTAAATCCTAAATGTAAATTCAACATATTTGTTTGTATTTTTCACTAAAATGCACAAACAAAATGCAAACAATTAACAGAAAATGCCACGAAAATCCACAAAATTGCAAACACTGAAAGAAATTATTTTGTTTTGAATTTATGGGAGTAATTCATATCGAGCAAAAATCATGTGCTCACAGTATGTTTAATTAACAATGAAAAATATAACTAATTAGGTACTTGAGAGTAGGGGTGTACATAGATCGGATTGGTTTAGAATTGTTAATTACCAAATCAAATCAATGGTGTCGGGTTTTTAAATATATAAATCAAATCAAACCAACAAAGTCGGCTATTTCAATCTCGAATTTTTTTGGATTTTTTGGATTTTTTTGGGTTTTCGGATTTTTTTCGTTAAAGTCTTCATAGCACAAAATATGTAACTTGTGCAATTGTGATGACCCGATAGGTCATCAAGAGTTTTAAAATCTTAATTCTGTATTTTGAAACCTCAAATAGCTTCTTTTAGCCTTTCTCGATTTGTGTGCGTAGTCCGTACCTTTTTCTGGAAAGCTTTTATGTGAAAAATTGATTAAAATGTGAATTTGTGCCTTAAAAATCCTTTTGAGTTGACTTTGATCAACGTTTTGAGCAAACGAACCTGAATCCGTATTTAAATGGTCCCGGTGGATCCGCATCGTGATTTGGGATTCGGGCGCATGCCCGGAATCGAATTCGGAAGTCCCTAGCTCGAGTTATTGCAATTTGTTGAAAATTTGAAGTTTAAAAGTTTTAAGAATTCATAAATTTGATTGATGTATGACTTTGCTGATACCCGGTCCGTATTTTAGTTCCGAAATTTTGTATAGGTCCATTACTGTATATATGACTTTTCAGCAAATTTTGGTGCAAAACGGGAGTGATTTGACGTAATTCGGACGTCCTATTGTTAAAATAGAAATTTTTAAGTTTCATTAAAAATTTCATTTGATTTGGTGTCTGATTCGTAGTTCTAGTTATTATTGTGGTGTTTTGATCATGCGAATGAGTTCATATGAGATTATTGGACACTTGTGCATTTATGGTTGGTAGCCCCAAGGGCTTGGGTGAGTTTTAGATAGGCTATGGTGCTCCAGACTTAGAAATTTCTGGTTTCCTAAGCTTCTGTTGTATTTGGTGTGTTGTGCTTCGCGATTGTGAAGCCTTTCTTGCGATCGTGAAGGGGAATCTGGGACTGGGGAGGAGTTGTTCTACGTGAACGCGAGGGGATGGACGTGAACACGTTACAGTAGGGGGTCTGCCCTTCGCGAACGCGCCCATACCATCACGAACGCATAAAGTTTTAGGCCTGGGGGGTACTGGGTTGGTGTTATGTGAACGCGGACCAAGGGATACGAACATGATAGTCAGGGAAAAGAACCATTCCGGTCGCTGCCTTTCGTGATCGCATCAGGCCCTTCGCGAACGTGAAAGAAGGCCTGACGCTAGTGATTTAAGACAGCCAAAAACGTGATTTCTCCCATTTTTCATAAACTTTCCATTATAGCTCGGCCTAGAGGCGATGTTGAAGGGAAAACTCAATACCAATTCATAGGTTTTTACACTTTAACTCATTCTCTTCTATTTCTAACATCACCCATTAATTTCTAGTCGTAATATTTGTTCTTACATGGTAGAAACTAGGGATTTAGGAAAAATTGAGAATTTTTGCAAATTTGGGATTTAAACTTCAATTAGAGGTCGGATTTCGAAACTAAATACATAATTGGGATCTGGGGTGAATGGGTTTTGGTCTGAACCTCTGGTTTTGACCAAGAGAACCTGGGGTTGACTTTTTGAAAAAGTATGAAAATCTTATCTTTATATATTGTAATTGATTCCCTTAGCAATTATTTGACGTTATCGAGTCGATTGTGGTTAGATACAATTAGTTTGGAGGCGGATTGGAGGAAAGGCCCGGTAGAGCTCTGAGGTTGACTACGGAGTGAGGTAAGTATCGTGGTTAACCTTGATTTGAGAGATTAAGGCTTGTTTGCCTAGTTGCTACGTGTTTAAATATTTGGGTACAACGTATATGTGAGGTGATGAGTATTTATGCGTTGTTGATGAGTTAAAGCATGCGGGTGGGACCTGTTGTTTGCAATTTATTACCTTCTTTACTTATGATATCCATGCTTAGACTAGTTTATTCCTTATTTGGTGGTTCTTTGCTCATTTATGAATTAAATTGTGATGATTGAGTATTTCTTTGGAATTGAGGATTGGTATCTCAGAACCATTATTGACCTAAGGTTTATTCTTGCTTATTTTTGTATTCATTACTACATGGTAAGGGAGAGTGTTAAAGCACGAAGGGTGATGACGTGTCGTTATTTGTCTCATTTACTGATTAATACATGGTGAGAAAGAGAGTTAAAGCACAAAGAGTGATGTCGTGCCGTATACATTATTTCATAGAGATATTGAGAGTAAAAGCATGAAGGTTGAAACTGTGCCGTTATTATTATTTCATGGTGAGGTGTAGAGTAAAAGCACGATGGCTTATGCTGTGCCATCTTTATTCATCATGTTTATCCATTTTCATTGGCTGAGCATTTATTTAACTGTCTTATATTGTCATTACTATTGTAATTATCATACCTTGTTCCCCAATTGCATGTCCCCTCCCAATTTTATATATTAAATCTTTATTTGTTGCTATGTTGCACATATATATTCATTCGTACATGTTTAATTACGTGAGTGTCCTATCATAGCCTCGTCACTAACTCGTCGAGGTTAGTCTCGACACTTACGGAGTACATTGGATCAATTGTACTCATACTACACTCTACACTTCTTGTACAAATTTTGGTACTGGTCCCAGCTGTACGTGAGGTGCATCAGCTCGGATTGGCATACTTGGAGACTCAAGATAGATCTGCTGGTGTCCGCAGACCTTGAAATACCCTTCCTCTTTCCTTAGTTACTGTTTATTTCATTCGAGAAAATTGTATTTATTTCAGACTTATTTGTAGGATTTCTAGAAGCTCGTGCACTTATGACTCCAAATCCAGGTTGTACTTAGATATTATTTGTTATTATGCCACTTCGTACTTCATTTAGTTACATTTCAGTTTAATTGGTTTTACTTATTTGAACTATTTAAAAACTGGCTTAATGATTTCTCTAACGCTTGCTAGCCTAAAAGGTGAAATGTTAGGCGTCATCACGGTCCCGAAGGTGGGAATTTTGAGTCTTGACAAGTTGTTATTATAGCACTAGGTTTCCTAGGTCTCATGAGTCACGAGAAGGCTTAGTAGATTCAGTACGATCGGTACGGAGATGTCTATACTTATCTTACAGAGGCTACGGTGTTTAAGAACAATTTCACTACTATTCTTCTTTGTCGTGCGATTTTATTCTATCATTGATGATTGATCTATTCTACTCTTGTCCTCTCGCAGATGGTAAGAACACATACTACATCTTCAGCTGGACAGCAGACGGAGCTCCTAGTGGCAACTCCTACTAGGGGTAGAGGTCGAGGTCGAGGTCGCGCTAGAGGTCGAGGCAGAGACAGAGCTCAACCTAGAGCTCGAGCAGCAGCAGCATCACCAGCAATGGAGCCTCGGGTTGGTTTTGATGAGGAGGTTCCAGCTCAAATTGTAGTTGTTGGACCAGCTCAGGTCTCGGAGGGGTTCAAAGCCACTCCAGTACTTCAAGACGCTATAGAAGCTCGTGCACTTTTGAATCCAGATCCAGGTTGTACTTAGATATTATTGGTTATTATGCCACTTCATACTTCATTTTCATTTCATTTTAGTTTAATTGGTTTTACTTATTTGAATTATTTAAAAACTGGCTTAAAGATATCCTTAACATTGGCTTGCCTAGGAAGTGAAATGTTAGGCGCCATCACTATCCCGAAGGTGGGAATTTCGGGTCGTGACAAGTTGGTATCAGAGCACTAGGTTGCCTAGGTCTCACGAGTCACGAGCAGGCTTAGTAAAGTCTGGAGGATTGTTACGGAAATGTCCGTACTTATTTTCGAGAGGATATGGAGTTTAGGAAAAATTTCACTTCGATTCTTCTCTCGTCGTGCGATTTTACTCAATCATTGATGATTTAACTCTTCTAATTTTGTTCTCTCGCATATGGCGAGAACGCGTATTGCATCTTCAGGTGGACAGCAGCCAGAGCCCCTAGTGGCATCTCCTACTAGGGGCAGAGGTCGAGGCCGAGGTCCAGCTAGAGGCTGAGGCAGAGGTAATGCTCAGCCTAGAGCTCGAGCAGCAGCATCAGCAGTGGAGCCTCAGGTGAATTTTGATGAGCAGGTTCCAGCTCAGACTCTACATGTTAGACCAACTTAGGTTTCGAAGGGGTTCATAGCCACTCTAGTGCTTCGGGATGCTCTAGTCCGTTTGGTGGGCCTTATGGATAGTATAGCCCAAGCTGTTATATTTCCTGTGGCACTAGCCATTTCTCAAGCTGGGGGAGGAGCACAAGCTCTCGCCACTCACAGTCCAGAGCGTATGGCTACTCAGGATCAGACTCTAGCAACCCCGCCAGCTTGGGTAGTTTAGCCGGTTATTGTGGAACAGGCCGGTGATAGGCCCGCCATGTCTTCTGAGGGCTTATTGAGATTGGACAAGTTTACTAAGCTCTTTCCAGTTCACTTAAGTGGTGCACCTTCTTAGGACCCACAGGATTATCTTGATCGTTGTCATGAGATGTGGCAGAATATAGGTATAATTAAGACCAATAGGGTTGATTTTGTTGTATTTCAGATGACGGGTTCCGCCAAGATATGGTGGAGAGATTATATGTTGACCTGACCAGCTGGGTCGCCTGCATTTATTTGGGATCAGTTCTCATAGCTATTTCTAGAAAAGTTCCTCCCTATCACATTGAGATAGGATTACCATAGGCAGTTTGAGCATCTCCAGCAGGGCAGTATGACTGTTACTCAGTACGAGACACATTTTATGGATCTAGCTCATCATGCCCTCATCTTACTTCCTATTGAGAGGGAGAGGGTGAGGAGGTTTATTGATAGACGCACTCACCCTATCAGGCTACAGATGGCCAAGGAGACCAGGGGTGAGATTTTCTTTCAGACGGTTGCTAATGTTGCTAAGCGGATCGAGATGGTTCTTGCACATGAGAGACGGCAGGGTTTTGATAAGAGGCCTTGTCATTTTGGTGGGTTCAGTGGTGCCTCGTCTGGAGGCAGGGGTACTTTTGGTAGAGACTATCTTCCCAGGCCGTTTCACTCAATGCTCCAAACATCTCACAGTGCTTCAGGTGGTGGCAGCCTTTATGTGTCTCATCCTGATGAGCTAGCCTACAGTACACAACAAGCTCCTATTAGTGCACCTCCGCTCCAAAGTTCTCAAGGTGGATACTCAGGTTGACAGGGTCAGTTCTATGGTCATCAGTCACAGTAGCCGAGGGCTTATTATACTTGTGGTGATCCGAGGAATATTGCTAGATTTTGCCCCGGGGCACCAGGCAGCACACAGTAGCAGGGTTCTCGTGCCATGGTTTCAGCACTGGTTGCTCTATCACGTACTCAGCCAGCTAGAGGCAAGGGTCATGAAGCCATAGGTGGAGGTCAGGCCGCCAAAAGTGGTCAGGCCGTTAGAGATGGAGGTCAGCCAGTTAGAGGTCGTCCCAGAGACATGGTTTAAAGTGATGGGGCCCAGCCCTGATGTTATGCTTTCCCGGCTAGGTGTTACACCTCATGTTTTTGTAAATGGAAGTACGCCATAAGTAAATTGATATAAGCTTGGAAATGAGATGTTACATCCTGCATTTTCGTACGTTAAAGTTTTGTCGTAAGTTAATCAACATGAGTTCGGGAATGAGGTTATTTTGAAATTATAAGCATTATGCTATTTCAAACATGTGATGAGTAAATTCGTGAAGGAGCAAGGGTAAGAAAATCAAACAAAATGAGTTTCATCGAAGTTTGGAAATTTGGGATAAAAGACGGTCCAAGTTATAACACCCCGTATTTATGGACTAGTACCATACAAGGTGCCACATGACCTTTATAGTAAGGTATATAAAGTGTGTTAAAAGTGGATAGTATTTTAAGTAATTTGAGATAATTTTTAATTATTTGGGCAATTGGTTAGTTATTGATTTGAGGGACATTAACAAGTTAACAAATCAATTGGACAATTTGGTGGATAAGGTTGTAACGTGGCAGCCACTATTTAACTTAATAACTCTTAAATTGAATTAAAAGGTGTCACATTTTAAGAGATATTGGTGGCCAAAGTAACCTTATTAGGTGGGCCCACGCCCACTACAATAAAAACCTCTTTAAAGCACAAAATTGAGATGCTTAATCTCATGTACAATTGTAATGGATCTGCCAAGAAATTTTCATATGAAATCATACGAGATTACGTTGTCACGCCCTGAACCTGGGGCAAGACCGGTACCCGGTGCCTCACCTATCCTTGAGTACTAACTTGCGACTAAGGGACTCTGAACATGTGATGTCATAATTTGGCCATGGGCCACATTGCAAGACAACTGTGAATGCTGACGAAATATCAATATAAAGCTGGGTCGTTAAGGCCGTCATGACTACTACAGCTGACAAACCAAAAAAATATACATACAAGGCATACAAGCCCAACATATTGCACTAACTGACAGGATATGTCTACAAGCCTCTACTGATGGATGTACTGTGATAGGAACAGAGCCCTGACCTACCCATAATATATATATATATATATATATATATATACACACACATACACACTATGTACAAAAAGCTCTAGACCCGGCAAATCCGAAAGGAATTGAGCTTACCAATCAAGCTGAACTCGGGTAACACTTAATGAGGAGGTCTACTCGTCTGTCTGTCTGAACCTGCACGCATGTAATGCAGCGCCCCCAAAAAAGTGATATCAGTACAAAATAATGTACCGAGTATGTAAGGCAATATACTGAAAGTTGAAAATGAACTGATAATATAATAACTGCAAGTAGCTGGAAGTCAAAGATATCTGAATTTATGCTTACCTGCTGATACTGACTCAACTCTCTCAATATAGTAAGAAATAGCTATCCGGCCTTATAAGTCTCGGTATATGTATATAACTGCTCCACCGTAGTAGGCTCGCTCATAGGCGCTCGGTCATACTAGGCTCTATATCTCGGCCAACTGGACTCGCTCATAGGCGCTCGATCATAGTAGGCTCATTGTATAACTTACCATCTTATCAGAGGTTTCCCAATAGGAGCCTGCCCATCGATTATAGCTCGATGGTAATAAAAATACTTTAATACTATATATATAAACTCTCTGCTCTCTTGACTGGAAGAAGGAAATACTCAATTGAATATGAAATACCGATAAGGAGAATAATGTAACTTACAAAACTAGGAAAATATACGTAACTTGCGAGACTAGCAAAATATACGTAAATTCCGGGATATGAATTATTCTTTATGTCTCGTTATCAAACTTGTGTAATGACGAGATCATGCAAAATGAAATAAGGGCTTAGCCTTAATATACTTGGAGTAGGGAAAATCCGTATGATATTCTTGGAAAAGGTTTACACTATACTCCCTTAAAATTGCAAAATCTCTGTTCGATCTATTAAAGATCTGTACCCTTCTATGTTAGCTTCAATGTTTCTTTTATGTTGCATTTTTGGTGGATTCAGAAGGTCTCATGAAGAGCTCCTTATTATTCCCTCAAATGTTGGATATAAGAATCCTTTAATTTTGCTCAAGTTTATCTATCCTTTAATTGAATTTCAAGGCTATAATCATAACTAGTTTCCACCTAACCAACATGACGAATGAGTCATTTTTTGGGTGGTGGCTGGCTGCCACATGGGGTGGGGAGGGGTTTTTAGTCTTCTCCAATAATTAATTAATTCACTAGGTAATATCTCAATACCCGGTAATTAACCAATTACCCGCATAATTCAGAATTGTCTTAAATTACTTAAAATTTTACTTATTTTTAATATACTTTATACATCCTACTATCATGGTCATATGGTACTAGTCCATAAATATTGGATATTATCGTTCGGTCCGTATTTTATCCCAACATGCCAAACTTGGACGAAAATTCTTGCTTCCCCTCTCACCTTCACGAATTTACTCATCACTTGTTTCAAATAGCATAATTCTTATAATCTCCAAATAATCTTTTTCTTGGACTGATGTCAATTACCTTACGACAAATTCAACGTACAATACTACAGGGTGCAACATCGTCGTAATTTAATACTGCAAAGCATAACATTATCGTTATGTAGTACTACAAGGCATAACATCATCTTAGGGACATAATATCGATGTAATATTGCAGAACATAACATCATTCCCCCCTTTGGAACATTCGTCCGTGAATGTTGACTGATGTTCTTATCATTTTCATAACTTATAGCTCTTGTGAATACCTTAATACTCTCCTTGCCCTTTTAGGTAGTTGTTTTGTGAATAAATTCAAAGGCCAGGGCATCCCCCCCCCCCTTAGGCCCCTTTCCCACGCCATGACTTGTGATCGAATTCCTTCCAATCTCGTAACTGTTTCTACCTTCTATCATGCTACCTCTACGATACTGACCTTGTAAGTGTGCCTATACGACTCTTCTCTCCTTTTTCCTTCAACTTTTAACCAATCTTTAGGCCTTACTTTGTAAACATATACAAGGATTAATATGATGCCTCTTTGGGCATCTATAGGTGTACTGAAGTTCTTCGCTTGGTATTTGTAGAACTTACGAATATTGCTATATCTTATTTTGTAGAACCGGTTATCCATTCGTATGACTTTACTGCATCTACGTAGGTTATACTATACCATAATTCTTACTTCGATTTATTGTTACTAAGGTCTGCAACCAACTCCAGGTTACTCTCGTTGCTTATCCTTAAGACCGATGGTCTAATCTCATCTTATACTGTTGAACTGTTATCCGTCTATTGTTGATTCACCTTAATATTGATTCATCATCTACCACTGATAATTTGATCTTTTATGTAACACCGTCACTAGGGCTCGCGTCTCATCGGGGACATTTGGAGTAATTAGATTGATCCACCTAGGGGTGATACTATACTTCCATAACCGTACTTTATAGCATCCCAATGGGACTCACCTTATATGGGTATTTTAGTCCCTTACAATTCATGAAATCCTCTTCCCCTTTTTTTCAAATCATTACTCAAGCGAAGGCCCAAATGTCATCCTTAATTTATCACACTTACACCCTCATTCTGCTACCAGGGTAGCATCTCATCTCTTCTAAATGCTACTAGTCTTAGACTCCTTTGAGTTTATTCATGTTATATTGAGCTTTCTATAATTTAGAGGAACCATCAGCTCCCTTGTTTTTATGGGCTTAATCCCGAGGACTTATCCATTTTCTTCACCTTTTCATTTCTTTCTTCTTATTCTTACTCTTGTCTTTCTAAAAACTTGTCGTTATATCATAATTCAGCTTGCAATCGATTCCTTTATGCTTTTCTGGAACATCAAACGAGACATCGCATCGTCTCTGACTCTTCTTTTACTCTCTAATTAGACCTTTCGGTACTTAGAAGCCATAGGCTGGAAGGTATGCTACTGACGATGCTGCCATCATTCCTGGATACTGAATTCCTGTGTTTCTAGCCTTTTATCCGCAGTATGGACTATTCACAACCTTCTGCATTTGAGTATCTCGTACGTTATTCACCTTTACCTTTCTTACCTTAAAATCTTGCATCGTATCTTCTATCTCTTTCATGACCTTCCTTCCACATAGGTATAATTCACATTCACAACTTGAACCTCTATTATAATACTTGCACCTCTAGGGCATACACAATTTGGTGGGAGCTTCATACCGACTTCTTATGAGGTCGGTACTTCTTCAAACTGCTTTATCATAGATCAGTTATAGAATATAGTTGCTATACTATCTCTCTTGTACCCTTGATATTAAGAGTAATTCTGCAATATTCTCAATCATGATTTCTATAATTTTCTGGGTCCAATAATCAGACTCCTGATTTACTTCATTGATGTAACTATTTTAGTTTCCTCTTCTTTCTGATCAGCCTTTATGTAGGCTTAAGCCATCTTCCGATCTGCAGCTCATGGTATTGCTTTAGCCCTTTCATGGACGCTATGGAATGTTCAGGATATAATCTTCTAACAATTCAATCATTTGTCTGGACTCAATTCTTTCTTTTAACTTATACTGGAGTCTTCTGCGACTGTATGATTGTCAACAGATATGTTGCATGGCTTATCCGAACTTTGAAGTACGTTCGTAAGGTAACTAATACGGTATCATTAATTGAATAATTCCTTTCATTCCTTTTTAGCTTTCTTTAACGTAAGCTATTACTTTTCCTAGTCTTTCTGCCCCCTTGTTGCGTGCATACTTATCTTATCTTAGCTCCCATGCATGCCAGGGATTTCGTGCAACTCATATGATCTCGAATATTACTTTTAATTTTACTTTCCGTTCATTAGCCACGATATGTGCCACTTTACTTTGGAGTGCTTACAATGTTGTTGTGAGACTGTTGTTATCCGACCATTTCCTCTTTAGGTTATTGCGCTTAGGTTGCAGCCTTCTTTCTTATTTCCTCAGCTAGTCTTTCGTTGTAGTACTTAGGGAGAACCCTTGACTCTTCTAAAGCTATGAGTTTATTACGGACCTTTTGATGTCCTTCCTTGCCTATAATCATCTGTAGTTGCTTACCTCTATGCCCTTGTGCTTGTAAGGTTGCTACTGAACTAATATTTTGACCGTCTTCCTAGTGTCACTTTCTTTTATCCCTGTTACACTCATACGGTACCTTTAACTAACCCGACTCCTATTTGAATATATCTCAAGTATTATAATAACATTATTGTAGGGCTGAATTCCCCATGATGGGGTTTATTACATTTATCTTGCATGATCTGCTGATTTGTTTGTAACCTCTTGTCTAGTCATGACTAGGCTCTTCCTCAATCAACTACTAACTACTCGTCGCCCCATTCTCATATCCATAATCCACGTAATCTTCATTGGGTTGTTTCCTTGTCTTAACTTGCCTCACTTACTGGCTCCTTGCCTATCAATAACATCTCGGGCAGGAACCCTTACTCCCTTTTCTTGACGTTGTGCTTACAAAACGTTCTGGAATCGTACCATATCAATAGGATTTGGATAAGTTCAATCCCATCCCTTTCTCATTTTAATCGCACTCTTCCTTTATCATTCCATATTTACCCCTTTAGGGGAGTACTAAAACTTGGAGTTACGACGACCTCCCTATAGATGTTTTTTATCTCCATCTTTAGTGTCATTTCGCATCATCAATGACCCTTACTCGCCTTAAGGTAATCCTTCTGTACCAAGGATAACAAAATTCCTCACTAGCAATAGTGACACTTAGTGTAACTGGCACATATATTCCATTAAGCTTAACTTTGCTCACATTGCTTTCTTTAGGGAAGCGTTTTCCTGAATAACCATTCTTTGAATTCACTATGGATCTTCTTCTGTTGTCCATTCTATTACTGCCGGAACATAATCTGAAATTCTCATGATGCTGACTATTATCAAATCACTCAGTTCCTAATTCATGTTTAGTTTATCCTGTTCACCAGTCCATACTGATTTCTATTACTCTAGGGTCTAGCTTTCCCTCCTTTTAATCACATTAGAGTCGTGAACTTATTTCTCGAAATAAGGATATGACTGTATGACCTATACTCTTTTGTTGTCTTAAGGCCCATCACCTCTCGTTTCTTTCATCATTGACATAGATTCTGTAACACTCTATCATTAACATCAATGTATCGCATCTCACTCATAATGCTTCATTATCCCCCTTCGTACTTCCCTGCTAATATTTCTATCTATCACTTTATTCTAAAAATTCGAACAAAACATTCTTTTGCTTTTAGCTCCCTTTGCTCCATCCATTGGCTCTTCGGATTTCCAAACAATCTTTCTCTACTAAGGACGGGAGCCACACTAAAGTAATATTTACCCTTTCCAGGTTTTCAGGGCACGTCTTTGTAGTACACATATCTAGTTGTACTATTGTAGAGTGCACCATCTAGGTATCTGACAAGGAGATCTATTATCACCTTTATAATATCCTTCGAAAATGTCAACTAACGCAAACCATCCATTCATCATTTTGGATTACTCTAATCCTAGCCGGATCCTGCTATCCTGTCCTTTTCTTAAATCATATCCGTTAGCTCCCATAGGGCATAACTTAGATTGGTGTGGTCAATTATACACACCTTTGTTATTGTTGAAGGTAACTCAAAATGCTTATATCTCTCTTCCTGAATGGTAAATAAGGATAATCTTCATTAGCTGGGTACCTCGTACCCTCTTTCACCTTGCTTCATTTACTTGTTAAACTTCTATTTATCTTCTGAATCTCTCATTGTCTTTCACCATAAAGGTGGATAGATATTCTTGCCTTAAGGCTCCTTTTCCAGAAGCTCGCTAGGTTCTTCTGACTCAACTCTTTCACCACCGCATTCAATCCCTTACCAACCATCTTTCTACATGTAGGCATCATCGTATTATGAATAAGGTCGAGTTTAGGAAATTATGTTCTTACAACTGAGCTCTATCACACGATCTAGAGTAAGAAGAAAGGGTCACGGTCCTAAATGCCTTGAAGCCTTCTGCTTATAAGTGTGGTGCACAACACACCCATAAATATGAATCTACTAGACACAGTAGTAGACTCTCAAGGATAGAACTACTCTGATACCACTTTTGTCATGCCCCGAACCTGGGGGTGAGACCGGCACCCGGTGCCTCACCTATCCTTGCGTACTAACTTGCAACTAAGGAACTCTGAACATGTGATGTCATACTTTGGTCATGGGCCACATTGCAAGAAAACTACGAATGCTAACGAAATATCAATATAAAACTGGGCCGACAAGGCCGTCATAATTATTGCAGATGACAAACCAACCAAATATACATACAAGGCCTACAAGCCCAACATACTGCACTAACTGACAGGATATGTCTACAAGCCTCTATTGAAGGATATACTATGATCGGAATAGCTCCCCGACCTACTCATAACATATATATATATATATACAAGATGTATATAAAGCTCTAGACCCGGCAACTCTGAATGGCATAGAGCTTACCGATCAAGCTGAACTCGGGCAACACTTAATGAGGAGGTCTACCCGTCTGTCTGTCTGAACCTACATGCATAAAATGCAGCGCCCCCAAAAAAGGGACGTCAGTATGAGATAATATACCAATTATGTAAGGCAATATACAGAAAGCTGAAACTGAACTGATAATATAATAACTCCAATTAGCTGGAAGTCAAAGGTAATCTGAATTTATGCTTAACTATTGATACTGACTCAACTCTCTCAATATAGTAAGTAAAATAGCTATCCGGCCTTATAAGGCTCGGTATATGTATATAACTGCTCTGTCGTACTAGGTTCGCTCATAGGCGTTCGGCCATAGTAGGCTCTGTATCTCAGCCAACTGGGCTCGCTCATAGGC
Organism: Nicotiana tabacum; assembly: GCF_000715075.1. Taxonomy (NCBI): domain Eukaryota; kingdom Viridiplantae; phylum Streptophyta; class Magnoliopsida; order Solanales; family Solanaceae; genus Nicotiana; species Nicotiana tabacum. The sequence goes on along the minus strand of NC_134086.1, from coordinate 90,169,171 downwards.
GCTCGGCCATACTAGGCTCTGTATCTCGGCCAACTGGGCTCGCTCATAGGCGCTCGACCATAGTAAGGTCGCTATATAACTTACCATCTGATCAGAGGTTACATAATATGGGCCTACCCATCGATTATAGCTTGATGGTAATGAAAATACTTTAATATTGTATATATAAAATCTCTACTCTCTTGACTGGAAGAAGGAAACACTCAATTGAATATGAAGTCCCTGATAAAGAGAATATTGTAACTTACAAAACTAGGAAAATATATGTAACTTGCGAGACTAGCAAAATATATGTAAATTTTGGGATATGAATTATTCTTTATGCCTAGTTATCAAACTTGTGTAATGACCAGATCATGAAAAATGAAATAAGGGCTTAGCCTTAACATACCTGGAGTAGGGAAAATTCGTATGATATTCTTGGAAAAGATTTGCACCTTACTCCCTTAAAATTGCAAAATCTCTGTTCGATCTATTAAAGATCTGTACCCTTCTATGTTATCTTCAATTTAGCTTCAATTTGCTTCAATGTTGGCTTTATGTTTCGTTTTTGATGGTTTCAAAAGGTCTCATGAAGAGCTCCTTATTATTCCCTCAAATGTTGGATATAAGAATCCTTTAATTTTGCTCAAGTTTATCTATCCTTTAATTGGATTTCAAGGCTATAAGCAAAACTAGTTGCCATCTAACCAACATGACTAATGAGTCATTTGGTTTGGGTAGTGGCTTGATGCCACATGGGGTGGGGGAGGGGTTCTTAATCTTATCCAATAATTTAGTTAATTCACTAGGTAATATCCTGTAACCCGATAGTTAATCAATTACCCGCATAATTAAAAATTGTCTCAAATTACTTAAAATTCTACTTGTTTTTAATACACTTTATACATCCTAATATCATGGTCATATGGTACCTTGTATGGTACTAGTCCATAAATATCAGATATTATCGTTCGGCCCGTATTTTATCCCAACATGCCAAACTTGGACGAAAATTTATTTTCTCTGACTTGCTTCTCCTCTCACCTTCTTGAATTTACTCATCACTTGTTTGAAATAGAAAAATTCTTATAATCTCCAAATAATCTTTTCATTGGACTGATGTCAATTACCTTATGACAAATTCAACGTACAATACTACATGGTGCAACATCATCGTAATTTAATACTGCAAAGCGTAACATTATTGTAGTGTAGTACTACAAGGCGTAACATCATCGTAGGGACGTAATATCGATGTAATATTGCGGGGTGTAACATACGTAATGTTATAGCAAAGGGATTTTACGATTCTAACGGAGTACGGTACAATCTTTCTCAAGAATATCATACGGTATTTTTCCTACTTCGATCCGCCGTTATATTTGTCACAATTGACATATGTGAGAGGGATTATCAAGAGAATCAGCTCAGGTATGTTAAGGCTACCCCTTCTTTCTTTTTGGCATGATTTCTACGATACAAATGAAACGAGCAGATGCACAACTTTCATAAATGACTCTATTCATAGAAATACTAGAGGTCCTATGTTCTTGATTCCCCATATGTCTTAGTGTACTATCGTCTGTTCATGGGTCTCAAAAAATACGTAAGTTAAAAAAGTTTACTTCATGATGTTATTCAAAGGCATAATGGTCTTATGACATTCCGAGAGATTTTATTGACGTACTTCTCATGCATTACATTCATTTATACATGTACATTGACCCATGACCAGATGGAATTATATACGCGCATATATGCATATTATATGTATATATATATATATATATGCATATGTATATGTATATGGGATATGGGAAAAGGTTACGGCATTATATATGCACCGCCACCTGATCAGCTGGTACACGTTGATGATTTGCCCACAGTGGCCGAGATGATATGATGGGATGCCCTCAGAGGCTTGATGATATTATGAACGCATATACCCATGCATGGTATGACATTTATACGCATATGCATGATATTATAAGTATTAATGATTCACAGAGTTGTTCAGACTTACATGTTGAGTCTGTTACTCCATGTTTCTCTCATGTCTATTATTTACTGATTTTCATTCCTTACATACTCGGTACATTATTTGTACTGACGTCCCTTTTGCCTGGGGACATTGCGTTTCATGCCCGCAGGTCCCGATAGATAGGTCTAGAGTCCTCCAAGTAGGCTATCAGCTCAGCGGAAAATGTTAGTGCGCTCCATTTGCTCCAAAGTTGCTTGTTTGGTCAGTATGACTTAGACGTGTATTGTTTGGTATGGCGGGGCCCCGTCCCGACCTTTATGATAAGTATGTACTCTTAGAGGCTTGTAGATAGATGCCATGTATACGGATACTTGTATGGCCTTGTCGGCCTATATTTTAAGTATATAATGGATCACATTAGCCTTATATGCATGTATGTCACAAGTATGAGTTTTTGTATCAAGTTGGGTCATTCTATGTCGGGTATTCTCTCATGTTTACTATTGTTAACTCATGACGCCCCTTCTGTCCCACTTACCTATGTTGATGTGATAAGAAAGATACATTACGTTGGTACTTGATTGAGTAAGGTACTGGGTGCCCATAGTGGCCCATCGGTTTGGGTCGCGACAAAAGTGGTATTAGATTAGTTCTGTCCTAGAGAGTCTACAAGTCGTGTCTAGTAGAGTCTAGTTTTGGGTGGGTTGTGCACCACACTTATAAGTAGGAGGCTATAGGGAATTTAGGACTATCAGTCTTTCTTCTTACTCTAGATCGTATGGTAGAGCTCACTTGTAAGAATTCAAACTCCTATCTTCTATTCTATTCATAATAAGATGATACCTACAGTTGGTAAGAGATTAAATGTGGCTATGGAAAAGTTGAGTCAAAGGAACTCGATTTTTCATGATGCTTATGATGAGTAAATGTAAAGTCTTCAGTAGATCACATGTATACTAAGACGTGTGAGCTTCTGGAAAAGGAGCCCTAAGGCAAGAATATATATCCACTCATATGGTGAAAGGCAATGAGAGATTCAGAAGCTAGATACAAGCTTCAACAAGTAAAAGATGTAAGGTGAAGAAGGGTACGCGGCACCTAGTTAATAAAGATCAATATTTACAATTCAAGCAGAGAAATATAAGCATTTTGAGTTACCTTCAACAGTAACAGAGGTATGTACAATTGGCCACACCCATCTCAGTTATGCCATATGGGAGCTAATAGATATGGTTTAGGAGAAGGACGGGATATCAGGATCTGGTTGGGGTTAGAGTAACCTAAAATGATGGATGGATTGTTTGCGTTAGTTGACATTTCCGAAGGATATTACAAATGTGCTAATAGATTTTCTTGTGAGACACCCAGATGGTGCACTCTAGAATAGTACAGTTAGATATGAACACTAGAATGTTCAAAGACAGGCACTGGAATCCTGGAAGGGATAAATATTACCTTAGTATGGCTCTCGTCCCTAGTAGAGCGAGAATACTAGGCAACCCAAAGAGCTAATGGATGAAGCAAGGGGAGCTAAAAGCAAAAAAATGTCTTGTTGAAGTTTTTTAAAGAAAGTGATAGGCAGAAATACTAGCAGGGAAATAAGAAGAGAGATAAGGAAGCATTATGAGTAAGATGTGATACATGGATGACAATGGAAGATCAAGAAAAAAAATGACAGTATTACAGAGTCTATAGTTAGGTGAAGGAAGAGACGAGAGGTGATAGGCCTTGAGACAACAAAAGAGTATAGGCGATAAAGTCATATCCTCATTTTGAGAATTAAGTTCGTGACTCTAACGTGATTACCGGAAGGAAAATCTAGACCTCCAGAGTAATAGAAATCAGTATAGGCTGGCGAACAAGATAAACTAAACATGAATTAGGGACTGAGTGGTTTGATAATAGTCAGCATCATGAGAATTTCAGATTGCGTTTCGGCGATAATAGGATGAACAACAGAAGAAGATTCATGAGAAATTCAAAGAATGGTCATTCAGGAAGACGCTTCCCTAAAGCAAGCAATGTGAGCAAAGTTAAGCTTAAGGGACTGTATATGTCAGTTACACTAAGTGTCACCATCGCGAGTAAGGAATTTTGTTATCTCTGGTACAGAAGTATTACCGTAGGTGAGTAAGGTCATCGATCATGTGAAAGGACGCCAAAGATGAATAGGTAAAACATCTATAGGTAGGTCGTCGTAGCTCCAACTCTTATTACTCCCCTAAAGGGGGATATGGATGATGTGGCATTAAGTCAGAATTAAGTGGTTCTAGTTACTATGGGATGGTAAAGGAAGAATGCAATAAAAATGAGAAAAGGATGAGATTACACTTATTCAAATCCTAAAGATATGCTACAGCTCTAGAACATTATGCAAATGCGACGTCAAGGAGAGGAAGTAAGGGTTCCTACCCGAGATGTTATTGATAGAAAAGAAGCCAGTGTGGGATGCAAGTTAAGACAAAGAAATGACTCAAGAAAGATTACGCGGAACATTGTTATGAGAATGGACCAATGAGTAATTAGTAGTTGATTCAGGAAGAGCCTAGTCATGGCTAGATAAGAGGTTAACGACAAATCAGCATATCATGCAAGATAAACATAGTGAACCCCAACCTAGGGAATTCAGTCTTGCAGATATGACATCGAAACCCTTAAGAAATATTCAGATAGGAGTTGCGGTAGTTAAAGGTATCGTATGAGTATTACTAAAATAAAAGAGAATGCAACTAGGAAGACAGTCAAAACTTCAATTTAGATGAAACCGTACGAGCACATGAGTGTGGAGGTAAGTAACTAAGGATAATTATAGGTGAGTACGAACATCAAAAATTTTATCGGGAATACGATGTAATAAGCTTGAAGCTTTACAAGAGTCAGAGGGTCTTCCCTAAGTATTACAACGAAAGACTAGCTGAGGAAATAAGGAATAAGGCTTCAACCTAAGCAGAGTGACCTAAAGAGGAAATAGTCTTGCAACAACAGTCTCATGACAACATTGTATGCACTCCATAAGAAAGTGAAACACACCGTGGCTAATGAACGGGAAGTAAAATCAAAAGTAATAATCGAGATTATATGAGTTGCATGAAAACTCCGGCATGCGTGGGAACTAAGATAAGCTAAGTATGCACGCACCAAAGGGGCAGAAAGGCCAGAAAAAGTAATAGTTTACGTTAAAGAAAGCTGAGAAGGAACGAAAGGAATTATTCGATCAATTATCCAGAGTTAGTTACGTTATGAACGCACTTTAGAGTTTGAAGTATTATCCATGCAGCATATATGTTGACAATCATACAGCCGTAGAAGATTCCGGTATAAGTTACAAAAAAAGAATTGAGCCTAGGCCATAGACAAAGAATTGAATTGTTAGAAGATGGTATCATGGATATTCCATAGCGTCCATAAAAGTCTAAAGTGATAACTAATACCATGTGCTGCAGATCGGAAGATAGCTTAAGCCTATATAAAGGCTGATCAGAAGGAAGGGGAAACTAAAGAGTTACATGAACGAAGTAAATAAGGAGTCTGATTATTGGACCCAGAAACTTATAGAAATCGAGATTGAGAACATAACAGAATCACTCTTAATATTAGAGGTACAAGAGAGATAGTACAACAACCACTATAACGGCTCTATGAGAAATCTAGTTAGAAGAGTACCATCATCATAAGAAGTCAGTATGAAGCTCCCACTGGATTGTGTGTGCACCAGAGGTGCAAGTATTATAATAGACACTCAAGTTGTGGATGTGAATTATACTTATATGGAAGGAAGTTCATAAAAGAGATAGAAGATATGATGCGAGATTTTAAGGTAAGTAAGGTAAAGGTGAACAACGTATGAGATACTCAGGTGAAGAAGATTATGAATAATCCGTACTTCAGATAGAAGGCTAGAAGCGCGGGGATTCAGTATCCAGGAATGATAGCGGCGTCTTCAGTAACATATCTTCCAGTTGATTATTTCTAGGTATCGAGATGTCCAGTTAAGAGAGTAAATAAGCATCAGAGACAATGTGATGTCTCGCTTGATGTTCTAAAATAACACAAGGAAATCTATAGTGCAAGCAAGTTCAAAGAAGGTTGCGAGTAGTATAAATAGATATGTATAGGTCGCAAGCTAAAGTATGGTAAAGCAACAAGGTTTTAGGAAGACAGGAGTGAGGAATAGAAAGGGCGAGTGAGACGGTCACGAGAATGGATAAATCCTTAGAATTAAGCCAATGAAAACAAGAGAGCTAATGGTTTCTCTAAATTATAGAAAGCTCAGTATAGCCTAAATGAACTCAAAAGAGTCTAAGACTAGTAGCATTTAAAAGAGATGGAATGTTTCCTTGGTAGTAGAATAAGGGTGTAATTATGATAGATAAAGGATGACGTTTAGGGCTTCGATTGAGTAATGATTTGATGAATTGTAGAGGAATAAATTACCCTCGTAAGGACAATCACATTAGGATACTATGAAAGATAGTTATTGAAGTATAGTATCACCCCTAGGTGGATTAAGCAAGCTACTTCAGATATTCCCTAATGAGACGTAAGCCCTAGTGACAATGTATTACATAAGAAGTGTCAAGTTATCAGTGGTGGATTGTAGATCAACATTGAGGTGAATCAACAATGGATAGATAAAAGTTGCAAAGTATAAGATGAGATTGGGCCATCAGTCTTAAGATGAACAGTAATGAAGAAGCGTTAAAGGACTTAGATTTATACATATAAGATAATTAACGAGAATAACCTGGAGTTGATATAAGTAAACTTTAACCTCATTCCCGAACTCAGGTATATTAAGGCTATGCCCTCTTTCTTTTTGGCATGATTCCTACGATACAAACGAAACGAGTAGATGCACAAGTTCCATAAATAACTCTATTCATAGAAATACTAGAGGTCCCTATGTTCTTGATTTCCCATACGTCTTATTATTCTATCATCTGTTCATGGGTCTCAGAAAATACGTAAGTTGATAAAGTTTGTTTCATGATATTAATCAGAGGTAAAATAGTCTTATGACGTTCCGAGAGATTTTATTGATGCACTTCTCATGCATTACATTTATTTATACATGTACAATGACTCATGACCAGATGGTATTATATACGCGTATATATGTATATGGGATATGGGAAAAGGTTACGGCGTTATATACGCACCACCACCTGATCAGCTGGTACACGTTGATGATTTGCCCACAGTGACCGAGATGATATGATGGGATGCCCTCAGAGGCTTGATGATGTTATGAATGCATATACCCATGCATGGTACGACATTTATACGTATATGCATGACATTATAAGTATTAATGATTCACAGAGTTGTTCAGACTTACATGTTGAGTCGTTTGCTCCATGTTTCTCTCATGTCTATTATTTACTGATTTTCATTCATTACATACTTGGTATATTATCTGTACTGACATCCCTTTTGCCTGGGGATGCTACGTTTCATGCCTGTAGGTCATGATAGACAGGTCGTGAGTCCTCCAAGTAGGCTATCAGCTCAGCGGAAGATGTTGGTGTGTTTCATTTGCTCCGGGGTTGCATGTTTAGTATTATGATTTAGACGTGTATTGTTTGGTATGGCGGGGCCTTGTCCCGACCTTTATGATAAGTATGTACTCTTAGAGGCTTGTAGACAGATGTCATGTATACGGATACTTGTATGGCCTTGTCGGCCTATATTTAAAGTATATAATGGATCACATTGGTCTTATAGGCCCGTATGTTACAGGTATGAGTTTCTATAGCAGGTTGGGTCATTTTATGTTAGATATTCCCTCATGTTTACTCTGGTTAACTCATGACACCCTTTTTGGCCGACTTACCTATGATTATGTGATAATAAAGATATGTTACGTTGGTATAAAATTGAGTAAGGTACCGAGTGCCCGTAGTTATGGGTATTTATCGGGCGGGCTGAACGGGAAAAACCCCAGCCCGTTCAGTTAGCGGGCGGGCTGTTAGTGGGCTGGGGATAACGGGCTATTATAGGGATGGGATTTTTCGGGTTTTTGTGGGCCCGTATGGGTTAGGGCTCACACGGGCTCGGGCGGGGCGGGCTCAAATTTTTTTTTTTTTTTTTAAATTTTTTTTTTCTTATTCAATGTTATTGATAGTTAAGTATTTACAAACTTTTAAAGGTTAGAATTAAACTTTGATGTTTAAAGTTTAAAGTTTTAAATTTGAAATTTGTATTTTATAATTATAAAATTGAAATTAAAAAGTAAGTGGCTACAAAAAATTATTTAATAAGAGTATAAGACCAAAAGGCAAATGTAAGGAACAAACTCCGAAGGCTTTCATTTATATTTTTAATATTTCAAATTAATTTGCAAGTTCTTTTTTGATTTTTTTTTATTTTTGAACTTGCAAATTAAAACTTAAAAGTTTACAATAATTATAAAAAATAAGAAATAGTACATTACATGCTTTGCATCATTTTTGTAAGTTCTTCCATATCAACATGAGGTTCTTGGTTTCCGGGATTGGTTGAATCGGAACCATAAACCATTATATCTCCAATTTCTTGGTCCTCCTCTTCGTCTACCTCGTCACGCCCTTGATTTTGCCGTTCTGATCTTATTCAATCTCTGAAGCACACTAGAATTTCCAAAGCGTTGATGCCCAATGAATGACGGGTATTTCCTAACTGCTGCCTTGCTTGGCTAAATGCGCTCTCTGATGTAACTGTTGAAATCGGCACATTTAGCACGTCTCGAGCCATGGCCGAAAGAACAGGAAATTGATTTGAGTTGCTCCTCCACCAACTCAGCGGTAGAAAATCCTTTGTGAGGGGCTCTGGTGACTTTTGCAAGTAGAATTGTAGTTCATCAATATTCCTTCTACTGGTTTGTTGATGCTCTCCTAGTGTAGACCAAATCTGATAATCTTGAACACAATCATCATCATCCATAGTTGTTCTAGATGTTGAAGGATTAGTTGAAGGAATATTTGCATCTACAACCGAAGAAGCATCAACAATGTTAGCATAATAATTATATAAAGTTTGTAAATGTGTGTGTAGCTCAAAAATACAAGTGTCAATATCAGGAGTTTCAGTTGGGCCAATATCCATATAAGTATATAAAGCTCTAATTAATTGGCGACACTTTATCATTTTGACAGTAGGGTTTAAAATAGCACCAATTAGGTAAATATAGGGAATTGGGTAGAAATACTTTTTAAACTTATCTAGCATAGATTCAACAACAGTAGCATATCCTTCTTTCTGCTTCAAACTATGTAGTAAAAGAGAAATTTCAACAATATGAACTAAACCATTTGAAATGGTAGGATAATAAGCTCCAGAAAACTCAAGTGTAGCTACATAAAATTTTTGTAAAAATTGTATAACATCATGAATGACTTCCCAAGTTCTAGATGTTAACAAACGGTTAGGATCGGTACAATGAGAATTAGCAACTCCAGTTATAGGCATTCTATATTTATAACAACATCTTAAGAACAAATAAGTATAATTTCACCTAGTAACTATTTCTTCAGGCGTGACTCTTGGTTTTAGTCCATAGTGTACACATTTTTTCCTTAAATGCATTTAATCTAACACTTCTATTATTTCCTTGAATTACACCAATAGCTCTCCTAATTAAAGTAATTTCATCTCTAAATAATTCAAGGTCACTCTTCACAATCAAGTTATAAATATGACATGCACATCTAACATGAAATATTTCAGGAATTTGGTGGGTGTAGATGCAATTTTAATATTGTAATGGCAATAGTGTTATTAGAAGCATTATCAAATGACACACACAAAACTTTTTCTGCAAGATTATAAAATATAGCAACTTCATGTATAGTATTACTTATAAATGCACCAGTATGACTTTGATCTTCATCATATTTAAAAGCAATAATACGTTTTTGCATACAAAAATTATCATCTATCCAATGGCATGTAACAGTCAAATAATCATTTCCATTCACAACACGACCAATATCAGAAGTAAGAGAAACTTTACAAGGAAGACTTGCGAACAAATAACGTATATATGTCTGATATTGTCCAAAAAGCCTAAAGATATCAGCTCTACAAGTACTTCTAGGAATACCTTTAAACATAGGGTTATAAATTCTTTGAATATAAGTAACAAGATACGGTGAAGAAGCAAAACTAAAAGGTAAACAACCTAAAACAATCATTTTAGCTAATTCTTCCCGATCTTTATTAATATCGTATTTCCCAAATAACCCACCAGTACTAGGGTTTTGTTGCCTAGATAACTCATCTACTCCCCAATCAAGAGGGTGTTTCTCTTCCATATGCCTACGAAGTTGACCCGTTCCCACTCCTTTACCGGGCTCATGTTTATAATGTTCACTACAAATTTTACATTTTACATAATTTTTTTGATCTTCTAGTCTTTCAAAAAACATCCAACACTTACTTCTTAATCGTCGATTCTTCTTAATAGGGAGAGGAGGCCTACTTGTTGCACCCCTAACATTTTGAGTTTGACTAGCATTACCAGGTGTAGGTGGTGGTGTGTCAAGATTATCGGGTGATTGAATATCATCTAACAAAGCATCTAAATCATCATCTACACCATAATTTTCTTGCATTCGCTCATAATCTACATTTAAATTTTCAGGTGAACTTTCAGAAATATGTGTAAAGCTACTAGAAGAACCAACACCACCTCTTGTTCTTTTTGAAGTTTTCTTACTACCACCTCTAGTGCACGCTTTTTTGGCCGCTCTAAGTAAATCCATTATATAAATTAAAGTAAGAAATTAAATTAAGAAATTCAAGTAAGAAATTAAATTAAAAAACTAAATTAAGAAACTAATTAATAAAATAAGTGTACACCAAATAAGAGAAAGAGATGGAACGAGTGTACCGGGATTCCTTATGCCGCACTAATTTTGAATTTTTGATATCAAAATTCAAACTTCAATTGATAGACCGAAACTTGATAGTTGATAATACTTGAATACTTGATAATTGATACCACACTTCACTTGAATAATTGATATTTGATAATAATAATAATAATTTTGTAATGGCTAAACTAAATAATTGATGAAACTTGAAATAATAAATAATTGAGAATTTGAGATTTGAGAATTTAAGAACTATAATATCAAGAGAGAATTGAGAGTTTGATACTTGAGAGAGAATTAGAGTAGTAAGAGAGTGAATTTGTGAGAAAAAATGAAGGAGAAGGGGGGCTATTTATAGATTTTGGGGTGGGAGGGCTATATTATTAATGGGGGGCCTAAATTGGCCATTTCTGCAATTTCTGGCCGTTCCCCAATGGTCATTTCTGAATTTGACCGTTGGGAACGGTCTAATTTAATTAAAAAATAAATTTCAAACGGAAATTGGGCTGCTAACGGGCTGCCGCCCGTGTTCAGCTCGTTAAGGGAATTCGGGTTTAACGGGTTCGGGCATCGTTAGTCTAAACGTGAACGTACACAACCCGCCCCCCATCCTAACCCATCCCAACCCATCCCAACGTGAATAGTAGTGGGCTGAACTGGGCTGACCCGGGTTGAAGCAGGCTGAAAACGGGTCAGTCCGGCCCGATTAACAACCATACCCATAGTGGCCCATCGGTTTGGGTTGTGACACTAGGCCTAAGGCTGAGTCATTTAAAGCTGTTATCACATGTATTGTTCCCATTTTCTATGGAGATGCTTCAGTTTAATTTGATCCGGGCTCTACTTATTCCAACGTGTCATCCTATTTTGCTTCATATCTGGTAGTGCCTCATGATTCTTTGAGTGCTCCTGTGTTTGTGTCCACACCTGTGGGAGATTCTACTGTTGTAGATCATGTCTGGCGCTCGTGTGTGGTTACTATTGGGAGTCTTGAGACTATCATAGATATTCTACTTCTTGATATGGTAGATTTTGAAGTCATCTTGGGTGTGGATTGGCTGTCACCTTATCATGCTATATTGGACTGTCATGCCAAAATAGTGACCTTAGCCTTGCAGGGATTGCCTCGGTTAATGTGGAGGGGGACTCCTGGCCATTCTACCAATAGGGTTATCTCTTATGTGAAGGCTCGGCGTATGGTCGATAATGGGTGTCTCGCTTATTTGGCCTATGTATGTGATTCAAGTGTGGTGGTTCCTTCCATGGACTCAATGCCTATTTTTTGTGAGTTTCCAGAGGTATTTCCTACATACCTGCCGGGGATGCCGCCCGACAGGGATATTAACTTATGTATTGATTTGGCTCCGAACACTCAGCTCATTTCTATTCTGCCATACGGAATGGCCCCGCCAGAGTTGAAAGAATTGAAGAAGTAGTTGCAAGATTTGCTTGATAAGGGCTTCATTAGACCTTGTGTCTTGCCCTGGGGTGCGCCCGTGTTTTTTGTGAAGAAGAAAGATGGATCGATGAGGATGTGCATAGATTACTGGCAGTTGAACAAAGTCACCAAGGTGTTTTCGACTATTGATTTGAGGTCTGGCTACCATCAGTTGAAAATTAGTGCATCCAGTGTCTCTAAGACAGCTTTTCAGACTCGGTATGGGCATTATAAGTTTTTACTGATTTCATTTGCGTTGACAAATGCCCCAGCAGCATTTATGGATTTGATGAACCGGGTGTTCAAGCCCTACTTGGATTCCAATGAGATTGTATTTATTTATGATATCTTGATCTACTCTCACCGTCGAGAGACTCTGAGGGATAGCCAGTTATATTCCAAGGTATTTTCGAAGATTTATTTGAGGTCTGGCTACCATCAGTTGAAAATTAGGGCATCTGATGTCTCTGAGATAGATTTTCGGACTCGGTATGGGCATTATGAGTTTCTACTGATGTCATTTGGGCTGACAAATGCCCCAGCAGCATTTATGGATTTGATGAACCGGGTGTTCAAGCCCCACTTGGATTCCATTGTGATTGTATTTATTTATGATATCTTGATCTACTCCCGCCGCCGAGAGACTCTAAGGGATAGCCAATTATATGCCAAGTTTTCAAAATACAAGTTTTGGTCGGACTCAGTCGCCTTTTTGGGGCACGTCGTATTAGCAAAGGGCATAAAAGGGAATCCTAAGAAGGTTGAGGCAGATCAGAACTGGTCTAGACCCATTTCAGCTATAGAGATTCAGAGTTTCCTGGGTTTGGCGGGCTATTATCACTGGTTTGTGGAGGGGTTTTACTCTATAGCAGCCCTATTGATCAGATTGACCCAAAAATGTGCCCCGTTTAGATGGTCAGATGAGTATGAATTGAGCTTTTAAAAGCTCAAGACTGTTTTGACTACAGCGTCGGTGTTGGTGTTACCCACAGGTTCAGGATCTTACACGATGTATTGTAATGCATCCCGTGTTGGTCTCAGTGCAGTATTGATGCATGACGGCAGGGTAATCGTATATACGTCGCGGTAGCTGAAGGTTCATGAGAAAAATTACCATGTTCATGATATAAAGTTGGCAGCCATTTTTCATACACTGAAGATTTGGAGGCATTATGTTTATGGCGTCTCATGTGAAGTATTCATAGATCTTCGGAGTCTACAATATTTGTTCAAGCAAAAGGATCTCAACTTGAGGCAGATGAGGTGGTTGGAGCTGTTGAAAGACTATAATATCACCATTTTGTATCATCCCGAAAAGGCCAATATGGTGACCGATGCCTTTAGTAGAAAGGCAGTGAGTATGCGCAACCTTGTGTATATTCTAGTTGGTGAGAGGCCACCTGATGTAGATGTTCAGGCTTTGGCCAATCAGTTCCTGAGGTTAGTGTTTTAGAGCCCAGTCGTGATCTAGCTTGCACAGTCGCTCGGTCTTCCTTGTATGAGCGCATCAGAGAGCAGCAGCATGTTAACCCTCATTTGCTTGTCCTTAGGGATACAATGCGGCATGGTGTTTCCAAGCAGGTTACTATTGGAGATGATGGAGTTTTAAGGATGTAGGGTCGTATTTGTGTGCCGAATGTGGATGGACTTCGTGAGTTGATTCTTGAGGAAGCCCACAGCTCCCGGTATTCTATCCATCCGGGTGCCGCCAAGATGTATCAGGACTTGCGGCAGCATTATTGGTAGAGAAGGATGAAGAAGGATATTGTCACATATGTAGCTCGATATCTAAACTGTCAGCAAGTAAAATATGAGCATCAAAGACCTGGTGGTTTACTTCAGAAGTTAGATATTCCTGAGTCGAAGTGGGAGCGTATCACTATGGATTTTATTGTTGGACTCCTACAGACTCAGAGGAAGTTCGATGCGGTATGGGCCATTTTGGACAGGTTGACCAAGTCAGCACGTTTCATTCATATGACAGTTACCTATTCTTCAGAGCGGTTAGCTAAGATCTACAATCGTGAGATCGTCCGTCTTCATGGTGTGCCCGTGTCCGTCATTTTTTATTAAGGTACGTAGTTCACATCTCACTTCTGGATGGAAGTATAATATGAGGACGGATGTCGAGTTGAGCACAGCATTTCATCCCCAGACGGATGGACAGTCCGAGCGCACTATTCAAATATTAGAGGACATGATTCGCGCTTGTGTCATGGATTTTGGGGGTTCTTGGGATTAGTTATCGCCGCTTGCGGAGTTTGCCTACAACAATAGATACCAATTAAGCATTTAGATGGCTCCCTATAAGGCGTTATACGGGACGCGGTGTCGTTCGCCAGTTGGATGGTTCGAGTCGGGGGAGGCTCGATTGTTAGGTATAGATTTTTTACAAGATGCCTTGGATAAAGTCAAGATTATTCAGGATTGACTTTGCATAGCTCAGTCTAGGAAGAAGAGATATGCCAACCATAGAGTTCGTGATGTTGCATACATGGTTGGATAGAGAGTATTGCTCCGGGTTTCACCCATGAAGGGTGTGATGAGGTCCAAGAAGAAGGGCGAGTTGAGCCCTAGGAATATCGGACCCTTTGAGATTCTTCAGAGAGTAGGTGAGATGGCCTATAAGCTTGCATTGCCATCTAGTCTATCAGGAGTCCATCCAGTGTTCTATGTGTCTATGCTCCGGAAATATCACGGCGATCTGTCATATGTGTCAGACTTCAGCTCAGTCCAATTGGATAAGGATTTGACTTACGAGGAGGAGCTGGTGGCTATTCTATCCCAGCAAGTCCAACAGTTGAGGTCTAAGAGTTATCCTTCAGTTCGTGTGTAGTAGTGAGGTCAGTCAATCGAGGCAGCCACTTGGGAGTCTGAGCAGGACAAGCAGAGTAAATATCCACACCTTTTCACTAGTCTAGAGTTTTAAATCTTAATTCTGTGTTATGAAATCTCAAATAGCTTTTTTTTAGCCTTCCTTGATTTGTGTGCACAGTCCATGCCTTTTTTCGAAAAGCTTTTATGTGAAAAATTAATTAAAATATGAATTCGTGCCTAAATATCCATTTGAGTTGACTTCGGTCAATATTTTGAGCAAACGGACCCGAATGCATGTTTGGACGGTTCTGGTGGGTCTGAATCGTGATTTAGGACTCGGGCATATGCCTGTAATCGAATTCAGAGGTCCCTGGCTCGAGATATCGCAATTTGTTAAAAATTTGAAGTTTAAAGGTTTAGAGAAATCACAAATTCATTTTGGTTCAGGAACATGGTATAGGCCCATTACTGTATCTATGACTTGTCTGCAAAATTTGGTGCAAAACGGAAGTGATTTGACGTGATTCAGAAATCCAGTTGTTAAAATAGAAAAATTAAAAATTTCATTTGATTTGGTGTCTGATTCATAGGTCTAGGTTTTATTTTGGTACTTTGATCGCATGATCGAGTTTGTATGAGGCTTTTGGACTTGTATGAATTTTTGGTTAGGAGCCCCAAGGGCTCGGGTGAGTTTCGCATACGCTACGGGTGCTTTGGAATTAGAAAATATTTGGTTTCTTTAGCTTCTACTGTATCTAGTGTGTTGTGTTTCGCGATCGCGAAGCCTTTCTCGTGATCGCGAAGGGGAATTTGGGACTGGAGAGGAGTTGTTCTACGCAAACACGGGGGGATGGACGTGAACGCGGAGTAGTGGGGGGTCTGCCCTTCACGAACGCGCCCATACCATCGCGAAGCGTAAGGTTTTAGGCATGGGGGGGTAATTGGGTTGGTGCTATGCGAATGCGGACCAGGGGACGCGAACACGATAGTCAGGAGGGAATTACCATTGCGAATGCGGAGCACCTCACGCGAACACGAACGCAAAGGCCATTCTGGACGCTGCCTTTCGCAATCGCGTCAGGCCCTTCGTTAATGTGAAGAAGGCCTGACGCCAATGTTTTAAAACAGTCCAAAAACGTAATTTCTCCCATTTTTCATAAACTCTCCATTAGAGCTCAGCCTAGAGGAGATTTTGAAGAGAAAAATCAACACAAATTCATAGGTTTGTACACTTTAACTCATTCTCTTCCATTTCTAATATCACCCATTAATTTCTAGCCCTAATCTTTGTTCTTCTATGGTAGAAAATTAGGGATTTAGGAAAAATTGGGGGGTTTTGCATATTTGAGATTTAGACCTCAATTTGAGGTCGAATTTCAAAACTAATTATATAATCGGGCTCGGGGGTGAATGGGTGAATAGATTTTGGTCCGTACCTTGGGTTTTGACCAAGCGGGCCCGGTTGATTCCCTTAGCATTATTTGACATTATCAAGTCGATTGTGATTAGATACGATTGGTTTGGAGGCAGTTTCTAGAGGAAAGACCTCGGCAAAGCTCTGAGTTGACTGCAGAGTAAGGTAAGTGTCATGGTTAACCTTGACTTGAGGGATTAGGGCTTGTTTGCCTACTTGCTATGTTTTTAAATGTTTAGGTGCAAAGTATATGTGAGGTGACGAGTACTTATGCGTTGTTATTGGGTTCAAGCATGCGGGTGGGACTTGTTGTTTGCAATTTATTGCCTTCTTTACTGATGATATCCATGCTTGAACTAGTTTATTCTGTATTTGATCGTTCTTTCCTCATTTATGAATTAAATTGTGACGGTTAAACATTTTTAAAAATTGAGGACTGGTATCTCAGAACCATTATTGACCTAAGGTTTATTCTTGCTTATTTTTATATTCATTACTATGTAGTAAGGGAAAGTGTTACCATGCCGTTATTTGTTTCATTTATTGATTAATACATGGTGAGAAAGAGAGTTAAAGCACGAAGGCAATGTCATACCATATTTATTATTTCATGGAGAGATTGAGAGTAAAAGCATGAAGGGTGATGTCGAGTCGTTATTATTATTTCGTGGTGAGGTTGAGAGTAAAAGCACGATGAGTGATATCGTGCCTTCTTTATTCATCATGTTTATCCGTTGTCATTGGATGAGGATTTATTTGACTGGCTTATGTTGCCATTCCTGTTGTAATTATCGTACCTTGTTCCCCAATTGCATGTCCTCTCCCAGTTTTACATATTAAATCTTTATTTGTAACTATGTTGGACATATATCTTTGTTCGTACAAGTTTAATTACGTGAGTGTCCTTTCATAGCCTCATCACTACCTCGTCGAGGTTAGGCTTGACACTTACAGAGTACATTGGGTCGGTTGTACTCATACTACACTCTGCACTTTTTGTGCAGATTTTGGTATTGGTCTCAGCTGTATGTGAGGTGCATCAGCTCAGATTGGCATACTTGGAGACTCGAGGTAGATCTGCTGGTGTCCGCAGACTTTGAAGTCCCCTTCCTCTTTCCTTAGTTACTGTTCATTTCATTCGAGACAGATGTACTTATCTCAGACTTTATTTGTAGAAATTCTGAAAGCTGGTGCACTTATGTCTATAGATCCGGGTTGTACTTAGATATTATTAGTTATTATGGCACTTTGTACTTTGTTTTAATTTCATTTCAATTTAATTGGTTCTACTTATTTGAACTGTTTAAAAACTGGCTTAAAGATTTCTCTAATGTTGGCTTTCAGATGTCAGGCCAAAATGCTATACTTTTAGTACATTACTCGCCTTATATTTTGTTGCTTTAGTGATTTAGTGTGCAACATTTGAGCTAAATTGTGTTGTTTTATGTGTAGGAACATCAGAAGAAATAGTCGAATTAAAGTTGCACAAAAAGAGGACAAAAAGGCAAGAAAATAGCGCAAAAACATCAAATACCAAACCGTGTTACAGGCCAGGCTTCGCGAGATCTATAACTAGGATGACCGCGCTATAGACCAGGTTTCACGAGGTCTATAGCCAGCTTGACCTTCGCGAGGTCTATAGTCTGGTAATTAAAAGTCGTGAATTAAAAGGCTTCGACAGGGATTTGGACTCAAGGACTTCAACCCTAGCCTATAAATACTCCCTAAACATGTCTGAATGGGAGAGGACATTTTTTAGAACAGATTCGACCTAAAGAGGAGAAGTTTTTTGGAGAGGACATTCAACCCAAGGAGGCAAGAATACACTAGGAGCAAGACGGAGAATTCTTCTATGAGTTTTTCACTTCCTTCTTCCTATTTTCATTATTGATTATGAATTCTAGTATTGTAGTTTTGCATATTATTATGAATAGCTAATTTGTTATCTAGAGTTTTGATAGAACTTTTTTGTTGGAAGAATTCTTATTACATTTTTATATAATTGAGCCATTAGATTCCTCTATTTGTTCAATTACGTGTTTAGTGTTGTTGATTAAATGGTCATCAATTAACTGTGCCTATTTAGTGCGCATATTGCTCTAGCTAGAGAGTACGCATTTAGGTAGTTGTTGAACAACATCACTCCTAACGTATGTGAGAGATCAATACGGAGGGTTTAAAGGCGAGATTAGAGACAAAGAAACCTTGGTACGATCGTAGTGAGCGATGAATTAGTGCCAGCTAGTGTAGTTCGAGAGAATACGTCTAGTAAATTATGGTAGTTTCTATCGAGAGAGCTGCGACACCCAAAGTACTCACGATCGGTGGAGAATACTTATGTAAAATTATAGAAGACGTAGCGGGAAGGATTCCAGCAATTGGAAAAACCATAACTCTAGACCTCCTTAATCTTTTCTCCAACCCCTAGTATCTCTAGCTTTTAATTCACTAGTTTAATTTATTAGTTAATTAGTTTAACATAAGAATCTTTATAATTATAACTTAGGAATTGTTTGAACTTGTCTTCTTAGTGATACTTAACAATTATAGCGAAGCCTTAGTTTTCTGCGGGATTTGACTCCGGACTTGTAAACCAGATTATATTTACAACGACCGCTTAGTCTTTTTTATAAGGCATAGTTATGTGTGATTACTTTCCTAGCAAGTGAAATGATAGGTGTCCTCACGATCCCGAAGGTGGGAATTCCGGGTCTTGATAAAAATATTTCTTTAGTCCTATAAGGATACAACTATGTAACGTATGTTTCAAAAAAATAACTCAATAATATGAGATAAGTCATAACACTATACTAAAATATTCAATAATAAAGATAATAAAATCGCATAAATAAATATTGCTAATTAATAAGCCATAATAAAAATGAGCATAATCTAAAAGTATTATATAAGTCATGCTAAATAATTACATAAAATAGATACTATTAATTACATGACTAATAACTAAGGAAAAACATAAACTAAGTTATGCATTTTCATAATAAACCAGTGCAAAACTAAAAATAGATAATCAACATTATTGTCATTTCTACTATTGAATTGAATTTATTCTGTTAGCATTAGTATTGATTTGAATTTTATTTGAGTTACTACATTTATGGGCTATAAAACTAATTGGACCATTCAAGAATGTTAAGTCCAAGCAAACTGAAATAATACATTAAAAGATAAAATTATGAAAAAGCTAAGAAATATTTATATGTATAAAATATTTTTAAAAATTGTATAAATATAATGTCGGGTTGGTTTGATTTCGGTTTGACTATTTTTAGTTAAAACCAAACTAAACCAATTATGGTCAGGATTTTTTTTTCAATACTAAACCAAACTACATCGTTTTTTTTTTCCTGTTTTGACTCGAATTATTGATTTGTGCGATTTATTGATTTTCTTTGTACAGCCCTACGTGAGAGTGAAGACGCCTTTTTTCAGATTAAAAAAAAACGAAAGAGAAAATTGATTCAAGTATTTGCCTTAAGTGAGGACATGATTCTCCTTCAAATTTATTCTTTTTGCAAGCCAATCAAAGTAGAGATCGATTATATAAATTTAAAGATTAAAAGAAAGGATATTTAATGCAAGAATTCAGATAACTTGATAGAGAATTTATGTCTCACAAATGATTAAATTAACTTTAATTCAACTGCATAAGTTTTGTCTTGTCAAGTTTGAATATGAAGTCTGTCCATAAATTAAAGAAAATTTGAGAAGCTTATCAATAAACTTTATACTAGAAACAAATTACTTGTCAATTTAGTGCTTTTTCTCACTCCCGTGGTAGTAGTTTAATGTTTTGATTTGTCCTTTTTAGTTTTGATCAAGATTTTCAACTGGAAGACTAGGCAGTATAGTTTGACCATAAAAAATTAGATATACAGTGTATTAGATAAGAAAAAAGTTTTTACTAAACAACTCTGACTTAAAGAATCAATTAAAATTTTGCAGTCATATAATTCACACTAACTTATGGGAAAAATAAGGTCCATGCTTCATGCAACATTTTCCATATTGGTTATACGTGTATCCATTAATGCTTATATACTAAGTCACCTCTTTTACTAATCTTATTCCTTCTCAAGCCCATAGTTATAACATTTTTTCTATCAACTCCTTATAATATTGTATTCGACGCTTTACTATTATACTTATTATGCTTGTCAAACGAGATCTAATTTATTGAGATGAAGCAATTTTATAAATCAAATCGAGAAAAGAAAAAGAAAAAAGGAAAGAAAGAAAAGTGGGGAGGAGATAGAATAAAATATATGATGAAGAGAATGGCCAGTGCGTTATGGAACTTAGAGCAAAGGAAGTCTTGTCTGGAAATCTTATTATCTTTCACCTGTCCATCCATGAATCCTAAACCTAGGAAACTCTGCACAAAAACTTTACCAATCTTTCACAATAAATGAATGGAAGAAAAAAAAAAGGACAATTCCCATGACAAATTGATATCAACTCACAACGTTGTCAACAGCCGAAGCTTTTTGAATATCCAGTGCCATATTGTTCCTTGTCTCTTTGCCCCCAACCTCACCTAAGTTATCCTCCACAACAACATTTTTTAGGAGATGAATTCAGAATTTAAATTTTATGTATGCAATCTTTAAGATTTATAACTCTAAATTTAGCGTATTTTAAAATTATGAACTCAGATTTAATATATATCGACATTTAATATACTTATATTACGCAGCAAAATACTAAAGATGACGAAAAGAAGCAACCTCCATTGTCCGAGGGTGCTCTTTTATCCCCTTCACGGCTCCACCTACCATAGCTAAGCAAAGTTTTGCTTAACGTGTATTTCTTTCTAGAGAAAATGTTAGTAGTAACTGAGGGTTGGAAACGAAAATTTTGGTTTAAGTTTCGGCCGATTCCATTTATGAAAATTAATACTCAAAACTTTACACTGGGTTCATTTGTGTTGAGACCAAATGTACATGTCTATATTCCACGTTCGAAGTCGGTGTTTTGAACTTGTTGCATTATAACTTCTTTCATGGACGTATTTAGAGAGATCACCTATATATTAAAGTAAAATGACCGTAGGTAAATTGCATGTTTAGTCCACATAATTAATTCGAGGTTGCCTAAACAAGTTCGACGTGCAATAAATCCTCAACTTAAGCATTTAAAATTGTAGAACATAAATCCTCTATCTCACTCATCATAACTAAATAATTTTAGTACTACGTTGAGGTATTTATGCTTCGGAAAGGATGCAGGTAGGAGTGAAGTTATGTTTATTAAAGTGCTGGTTCAAAAAATTATACTACAATATTCAAATAAGATCATAAATTATTAAAACTCTTTAATAGAGTATAACAAATTTTGTAACGTAATGATAAAAGTGGTTCAACAATTTGAATCAAAAGTGAGACATTTCCTGGATCTTTTGAATCAAGAGGCGTGTGTTCGTTGGCAAAAGACCAGATCGATTTGAGATTTAAATTTTATGTATTTGATTATTGTATTTATTACAATTTTAATGAATTTTTATGTAGTTTATATTTTATGTTGAAATTATTAAATTTAAATGAACCCGGTATAAGAGTTGGGGCTAGGGTCACGTGAAGTGTTGAAGTCGAGAAGGGGCAAAGCAGCTTGGAGTTGGGGGGTGGGTGGGGGAGTGTAGGGGCACGAGGCAGCAGTCACTTTCATGTCTTCTAAGAACCCTTTAATTTGACCCGCAATAACCGCTTCCTTTTATCTTTAGCCTATGGGCCCCACAAAATCGACGTGGCTAAACCCCCACCTCCTCTCACGTGAACTTGCCTCCCAGGTTGCTGTCCACATGGCCTCCTTTTAGCTAGTTTTTATTTATTTATTTATTTAAATACTTTTGCGTCAGTCCTCACTTTCTAGTCTAATCTAATCTCCACATGGTTCATTCGAAAGTTAAAAAGTTAAATTCAAAGTTTAATAATTAAAAAACGACACTTGATTTTTTGCTTGTAATAAGATCATTACTTAAAGAAGGCGTATTCATTTGGTTTTGGTTTTGACAATTTTTTAGTGCATGTGATTTGTTGAAAGTGTAACCTAATTGTAATTGTATATGTGACAACTGACTAGTTAGTTAATAAAGTGGCTATGGCTATTTATATAAAACAAGTTAGTTAGAGGTGTTAGTTAAAATACTATATATATACTTCACTCTGTACAGCACTAGGATTGCAGAAGAAATGAAAATCGGTTAGTTTTCTCTCCAAGTCTTCTTCTGTTCATATCCTCTCTTCAATCTCACTTTACTCTGATAAAGTTAACATGGTATCAGAGCCAACTGCTCGAATCTAGATCGCAAATTGGTGTGATTGTTGAATTCAAGCTCAATTGTTTCAATTACACAAGCTCTGTCACTATAGTTGAAGCATAACAATGGCGGAGGTTGATAATGAAGCTCCTGAAAAACTAAGTCACAATCATCCCTTGTTTTTGAACTCAAATGATAATTCCGGAGCAATCCTGATCTCGCTGCAACTGCGAGATCCAGAAAACTACTCAGTATGGAGTCGGGCAATGAGAATTGTTGTTTTAAGACGGAACAAGTTAGGGTTCATCGGCGGTACCTGTAGGCGATGACAGTTTGGTCCAAATCTGGTAGATCTATGGGACATATGCAACGCCATAGTGCTGTCATGGATAATGAATTGTGTATCGCCTGAATTGCTTAGTGGAATTGTTTACACCTCAAATGCGAGTGTTGTGTGGAATGACCTAAAAGAGAGGTTTGATAAAGCTGATCTCTCTAGAATTTTTCAGATCCATAAGAACATTGCCACAAATATTAATCAAGGTACTAGCTCGATCTCTTTCTATTTCTCAAAATTGAGACAGTTGTGGGCAGAGTTTGATAGTCTAGCCCCAATTCCTGGATGTGACTGTGAGAAATTGCGTGAATTTGTTATGTTTATGGAAAGGCTGAAACTCCTACAGTTCCTTATGAGGCTAAACGAGTCTCATGAGAAAGCTAGAATGAGTTGATCAAAAAAATGGTATTGTACACCAAAACTCTTGTGTTTATACACCTCAGCAAAATGGTGTAGTAGAGAGAAAGCACAGATCTATTCTAAATGTAGCCAGATCCTTAAGATTTCAAGGAGATGTGCCTCTGAAGTTTTGGGGAGAGTGTGTTGATACTGTTGTTTATCTGCTTAACATGTTACCTTCTGCCATCCTATATTATAAATCTTCTTTTCAAATGTTGCACTCACACCCTCCTACTTGATCATTTAAAAATCTTTTGTTGTTTTGCCTATGAATCAAATATCAATATCACTGATAAAATGTCACCTAGAGCCATTCCTGCTACCTTAATGGGATATTCCTCTACTCAAAAAGGA
The DNA here is from genome assembly GCF_000715075.1 of Nicotiana tabacum. Taxonomy (NCBI): domain Eukaryota; kingdom Viridiplantae; phylum Streptophyta; class Magnoliopsida; order Solanales; family Solanaceae; genus Nicotiana; species Nicotiana tabacum. The sequence continues at coordinate 90,145,323 of NC_134086.1, read as the reverse complement.
TACAAACTTTATGATCTACATGGTTGATCATTCTTTGTAAGTAGAAATGTGGTGTTTAGAAAAGATTTGTTTCCTTTTGAAACACTTTACTACTTCTACTCTACCCTTATTTCCAGTGCTAGAGCCTATACCTGACATTGACACTTCAAGGAACAGTATCAATACCTCTCCCAATAGCACAATAACCTCCCAAACCATATAAGAAGAATTGATCACAGAAAATCACTTGACTTCACCACCTTCTATCAGTATAAACCCTTCACCTAGCAATACCATCCTAGAAGAACTTACCACCAGTTTACCTTCTTCCACTGAATCTTCTTCTCAGTCTGAACCACTCATAAAATCCACTAGGACTGTCAAGCAACCTCTATGGATGCAAGACTTTATCACCACAAAAAAATCCAACTGTGTCTATCCTCTCTCTTCTTATATCTGCTATGATCATCTAGCTTCCCTATATAAGACTGCCTTAAACTCATACTCATCCATTGTAGAGCCTACAAGTTATGGGGAGGCAGCCACAGATCCAAAGTGGATTGAAGCCATGAAACTAGAGATTGCAGCACTAGAAAACAACAACACCTGGAAAATTGTTGATCTTCCTAAAGGTAAAGCAACTATTGGGTGCAAGTGGGTGTTCAAAGTCAAGTATAAGTCATCAGGAGAAGTGGAAAGGTACAAGGCATGACTAGTAGCCAAGGGTTACAGTCAACAAGCTGGTTTGGATTACAAAGAAACTTTTTCACCAGTTGTCAAAATGTTTACTGTTAGATCAGTGATAGTTGTGGCAGCCTCAAGGCATTGGTTCATCTATCAAATGGATGTTCACAATGCCTGCTAGAAAGGAGATCTTTTGGATGAGGTTTACATGATTATTCCAGAAGGGTTTGCTAGATATGGGGAGACTAATCAAGTCTGCAAACTCTAGAAGTCACTGCATGGCCTAAAACAAGCACCAAGACAGTGGAATCTCGAGCTTACTGAAGCTCTGCAGCAACTTGGCGTTGTCCAGAGTCATTTTGACTACTCATTTTTCACACAACATCTAGGAAGTGACATAGTTGTGATTCTTATATATGTAGATGATTTGATCATCACAGGAAACAACAATGATCTGTTGCTAAAAACCAGGATAGATCTTCAGAAAAGGTTCAAAATGAAAGACCTAGGTGAATTGAAGTTCTTCTTAGGCATTGAATTTGCTAGATCAAGCAAGGGTATACATATGTGTCAAAGAAAGTATTCCTTGGAGCTGATTTCTGAGTTTGGCTTAGGAGGAGCTAAAACAGTTGGAACTCTACTAGAATGTAATTAGAAACTTAATTCAATAGAGTTTGATAGAGTATTCAACAAAGATGCAACTCATGAAGATCCAATACTAAAAGATGCTGGAGAGTATCAAAGACTGGTAAGGAGACTCTTGTATTTGACCATGACTAGGCCAGATATCTCAATTGGAGTACAGGTGCTAAGTCAGTATATGCATGCTCCAAAATAGTCCCACATGGAGGCTGTTCTAAGGATTGTTAGATATATGAAAGCATCACCAGGCCTAGGACTTTTAATGCCATCAACTGAAACTAGACAGATACAAGCCTTCTGTGATTCTGATTAGGGTTCATGTCTACAGACTAGAAGATCTGTCACATGCTACCTAGTGAAATTTGGAGAGGCTTTGGTGTCATGGAAATCCAAGAAGCAGGAAACTGTAGCTAGAAGTTCAGCTGAAGCTGAATTTAGAAGCATGGCATCATGTATAGCTGAAGTACTTGGTTAATAGGGTTGTTCAAGGAACTTGGAATTGAAGTGCAACAACCTGTCGATCTGTTCTGTGACAACAAAGTTGCCATTCAAATAGCAGCAAATCCAATATTCCATGAAAGGACCAAACATATAGACATTGACTGTCATTTTGTAAGGGAAAAACTAAGTCAAGGAGTAATCAAAACTCATCATATCTCAATAAAGGATCAATTGGCAGGCCTACTGACTAAAAGCCTTGGAAAAGCACAACATGAAGTTCTGTTGAATCAAATTGGAGTCAAGAATATATTCACAGTATCAGCTTAAGGGGGAGTGTTGAAAGTGTAACCTGATTGTAATTGTATATGTGACAGCTGACTAGTTAGTTAATGAAGTGGCTATGGCTATTTATGTAAAGCAAGTTAGTTAGAGGTGTTAGTTAAAATACTGTATATATACTTCACTCTGTACAGTACTAAGATTGCAGAAGAAATGAGAATCAGTTAGTTTTCTCTCCAAGTCTTCATCTGTTCATATCCTCTCTTCAATCTCTCTTTACTCTGATAAAGTTGACATGCTTTAACAGAAAAGCATTTAAAATTTTCCAATACCTCGAAACATAGGGAGATTTTGATTTATAATGTGTTATAAATATTATTTCAATTATATGAATTTTTTAAAAAGAGATCAATGAAAAATAACGTAGGAAATTTGTATAGGAGTATTTTTTTTTCTTCTATTGAAATTGAAAGTAGGCGTAGGAGATTATTTCTTGTGAATAAATTCCGTACACAGCTGATTTATGAGGATTAGAGGAAAACATAATAAGTGAGATCCTTGTTTTGACCTTTTTCTTTATAAAACCTAATTAGGGATAATCATGTTTCTTATCTTGTTCGATAAAAGCAAAAATTGAATAATTACAAGAATATTTTAGATACTACAAAAACCAATCATAATGGTGATGCGCAAGAAGTGACAAATCTAGGGAACTCAATTACTCCCAAGTCTCATCTCTTCAGCAGTAACTTTGCTTGTCTACAGTTCATTTGTTTATTTTGGATAAATAAGAGGGCATTGTTAAGTTATTTCTTATTACGTTATTTCTTATTACGTAATATGCAAGGTGGACATTAAAAAATATGAAGAAATTCGTCATATGAAGTGGATTGTGACCACTTGTTCAGCAGATCTAGTAATATTTTCTTTGTTTTATGTAACTTACTTATCTTAACTGGGAACTTTTGGAAACTTTAATTTGCATAGTTATTAAATGATTAAACATTCGTCTAATATTCTAAGTTAAGACAAAATGCAACGTCTTGTCCTCTCTCTCTTACGACTAGGTTGGCGACGATGAACGGAGGGGACGGAGGGGAATTTTGTTCATATTCAACTACTCCACCTGTTAAAAAAAATTCACTTATTTTCATAGACTATTGTCATGATCCTCCACATTATCATGTCACGAAGGTGTCACTTGACATATATTTTTGCCATATGGAATGATTACATAAGTTAGGGACTAGATTTTGGTGAAATATTCTAGAACTATGGAGAATTTCCTTGGAAATGTTCTAGATATTTATGCACTTATAGGAAGGTTCTAGAGAAAATAGAAGTTTCCTTAGGAAGACCCTAGAACCCTATAGAATTGTTAGGATAGTCCTTAGAAGATTCTAGTTATGTAAAATATTCTAGAGAAGGGACTTAGTTGTAAATATGGAAGGAATTGTAGAACAATTATTATTTACATACTAGCCCCTATGTAATTAGTATAAATAGAGGGCATTCATTTGTAATTCATGAACCAAGCAAAGCAATCAAGTTCTCTCTAATACAAAGCTTCTCTTAACAATTCTCTTGTGTTCTTTCTTCCATTCTCTTAGCGATCTTGAGTGTAGTAAGGCTAACTTGACATAGCAAGAACATGAGCAAGTTGTGCAAGATTGTGAGCGAGTTGTCAAGTGTCACACGTGTACTTAGTTATCAACTAAGAAAGTGACAACGTGGTATTAGAGCAAAGATTATGACTAAGGAATGTTAGAAAGAATATAAGAGATTGCTAGAAGGAAATTTTGTAGGGAACCATGGCCGAAACTACCAAGGGCTTGGTATTTGCAAAAGGGATTAACACGAAGGTCCCTAAGTGAAAGCAGTATGGTAGTGCACGGGCTGCACGCGAGGTAGCAGACTGGCGGAAGCTAATGGAGCTCCGACAGAGGCCACAATCGGGAGTATGCACGCGATTTCACTACCTTAATGCTGCAAATCTCGTCATTGTCCAAGGAAGATTCCCTCTTCTACTTCATGGTTGGGCTGCAAAATTGGGCAAAGCATAAGTTAAGAAGACATCAAATAACCAATGTGAACGGGGCCATCGGAGTAGCCTAGTCACTTGTTGACTTCAAGATGGAGCATGCCAAGTCCAAAGAAGACAACACCGATAGGGATGAGAGAGATCATGATGATGACAACGGAAAATGCATAGCCGAGGTATACAAGGGTAATGGCAAGGGGTCATCCCATAACGGACAGGGGTCCAAGAGAAACGGCAAGGGGCCGGGAAAATTCTAGGGAGTACGTGCCTAAGGGATGGTGCTACTTCTGTGAAGGATCACATCGGGCAAGTGAATGCTCAGAGTTGGGGAAGCTTGCAGCAATGATATGGAACTTTGCTCAAGCACATAAGGATGACACAAGGGGAATCGCCTGTATTGGAGGGATGTGCTTGGAATCTAAGCCGAAAGTAGGGGATTCCAAAGCCTATCTTGGCACCATGCAAATGGAGCATGGTGGCAGCAAGAAAAGTTGGACGGACATAGTTGAAGAGGATGGCGAGTTACAAAGTGATGGCATGCTATCAGACTCAGACGATGCACCAAGCAGAGGGTTCAAGTTTGCCAATAAGGCTGGACCACGGAGGGCTTCCAAAATAGGAAGTGGAAGCATGGACTCAATGCTTGAGAAGCTGCTAGACTTGGTTGAGTCATGGGAAAATTTAGGCCAAGAGTAAGGAGGGGCATCCGATGGGCGGAGGATGGAGGCCATCATTGTAAGCCAAAGTACAAATGACGTAAGAAGAAAGGTAGACAGTACCTTGTGAAATGGGAAGGAGAACCGCTTCATAGGGCATCATGGCTAATGGACAAAGATGCTTTGTGGCGAGGGCGGCACAAAATTGGGTGGGGGAGAGTGTGATGACCCGCCACATCATCATGCCACGTAGGTACCACTTGGCATATTTTTACTATATGGAATGGTTACATAAGTTAGATACTAGATCTTGGTGGAATATTCTAGAACTGTGGAGAATTTCCTTGGAAATGTTCTCGATATTTATGCACTTGTAGGAAGGTTCTAAAGAAAATAGAGGTTTCCTTAGGAAGACCCTAGAACCCTATAGAATCGTTAGGAAAGTCCTTAGAAGATTCTAGTTATGTAGAATATTCTAGAGAAGGGACTTAGTTGTAAATATGGAAGGACTTGTAGAACAATTATTATTTACATACTAGCCCCTAGGTAATTAGTATAAATAAGGGGCATTCATTTGTAATTCATGACAAACAATCAAGTTCTCTCTAATACAAAAGCTTCATTTGGCAATTCTCATGTGTTCTAACATTTATTAGCGATCATGAGTGTATTAGGGTTGACTTGGCATAGCAAGAACGTGAGCAAATTATTCAAGATCGTGAGTTAGTTGCCAAGTGTCGTACGTGTACTTAGTTAACAACTAAGGACGTGACACTATAGACCTAAGCAGAGAAAGTATAATTTTTTTATTTCAAGTTTATGTCTTGTGTGTTTATAAATAGCTTTAGGTCAATGGTTAGAAAAATTGCAAGACAGACTTATACAATTACAATTGAACTTTCATTTTTTGATTTCATCTAATTTTATTCTACAACGAAAGACTAAAACTTTAATATGTTATTTTTAATGCTTAATAGATAGCAAAAGATATTAAGAAAACACTAGCTAACCGTAATATTCCGACCTTAGACAGAGACCCATATCACAAGAGAAATGTTGGGTATATAAGTTAACAAGCCTTAGATCTTAATGATAAATTTAAACCCGTGAGGACTTAGATACAAAGCAAACAATATCGCTAACGGACGAGCTGCTACACTAACTTTGGTCCCCAGTTTTCCTTTATGTCGAGAGAAGCAACCTTTCTCCTTTATGGAGGATTGACATTCAAGCCATACTTTTGTTTCACACTCTTTTTGAAACGCACCTCTCTCTTTTTTAATTCTAGGGCTTCCCACTAATTTTCTCCTTTTCTTTTTTTTTCCTCCTTAGCAAATGTTTAGGATACTTTTTTATACAGTAGACTAATTTATAGGCTAAATTGAATAAAAATACTTACAGAGTCGCTTGTATCTGAAATATTAATAATCATGTAAAAGACGACCAACATATAATTATAGCCAACAATATAATATTGTATAATGCAACATATGCACCACTACCAGGCTGTGAAAGAATATATTTTAGCAAATCAGATTGACGATCACGAAGGTCATCATCCGCCAGCATAGATTATGACGGAGAGATAAGTATTTCCATATTATTAATCAAATGTATTAAATTTAATTTGAGTCGTAACTCAATACTAATATCCAAATATAAAATTTTCCTGCGTGAATTCAGATTGAATAAGAGGTAAAGCTGCGAGAGTGTCTAAAATTCTGAACAATAAAGAGAAGGAAAACCCCCCACAACTTTGGGCATCAAACCCTATGCAAAGACTTTAGCTTAAAGAATACCAGAATTTTAATTTTTTTTAAATAGTAATAGTACTGGTTGAAAAAAATACGTAGTACTGGTTACTTAAATTGACAAACAGAAAGAAAGAATTCAGCGAAACTCAGAACAGAAATTGATAAAGAGAAACAAAAGATTCAGCAAAACTCAGAAAAAGGAGGTTGAGGAGTCAGAATTGGGCTAAATCTTCTAAGGAAAATCTAATCCATCTTTCAGAAGATCTTTGCCAGTCTTTTCCTGGTAATTAGTATACTATCTTTCTTGTCTGCGTCATATTTCACTATCACCTCTCTTTCCACTTTTTCAAAAGTACAACGCTCTATATTTTTATTTACATGTCACTTCTATTGTTTTTTCATTTCGATAAGTTTCAAAATATAATTTCAATCTTTAATATATGTACAACATATTCTATTTAACTTCTAAAAAATTTCTTGCTTAACTTCTTTTTATTTACCGTTTACGGTTTTCATCAATATGACAATCATTTTAAACATTCACCCTCACGAAACTAAACTACTTCTATCTATCGTTAAATAAGTAAATTAAGAAAGATATGCTTTCTTGAAATAGAAAGGGTATTCTTTCTTAATTTTTAAAGTGACTTGTACCAAATTTGTTTAGATAAAGAAACATATAAAAAGGGTTAAAATGAATAATATTTTGAAATTTGCACCTAAGTAAAACATAAAGAAGTGCTTCTCTATCAAAAAACGGTCGCTCCGATCCTCTTTACTTCGTTTTAATGTAGTCAATCATACTAACTAACAGAAATTCTTAGAAAATATAATATTGTCTGATATTTTTTTTAAAATAATTGTTAGGTTGACAAGAATTAGGTGTAGCAAGAACATCATTATGAATTGAGAGCAATACTTCTAGGGAGAGATGTGTTAATAGATTGATGTCACGACAAGTCGATATGAATTGTCCACTTTGGGATTAGGCCCACACATATTTATCCTTTTTTAGAAGATTGCTAGCTTAGAAGCCTATCCGTCCTACTTGACCTAGCCTCATCGGCCCGCCCTCCATCATGGGTGTCATATTCACCTCTCCTTTAATTTGGGACTCAGCGTCCAAGTTGAGTTTGTCCCGATATCGTACCGATAGAGAGTCGGGCTCTAACATCATGTTTATCACGATCCAAGCCCATGACACATATATCCGCTTTGACTCAACAAATCTCACGGATTTACCCTGTGGGCTATGTCATCCACAAACCCAAAAGTGCGTGTAACATGTGAACTTGTATTGTGCATTATAAAGCGCTTTACTTTCCTCTCCTATTTTGATTGATAAGGATTCGCCTAAGGTGACAATACAACCTCTTTCAAAAGCTTGCCAATCTAAAAATCTATCAATTGTGCTGTCTCATCTGTTGGGTTTTTAAGCTATTAATGCGTAAAATAGGGTGAATGGAAAATGGAGGAAAAAATAAAATATTTGAGTTTCCCTCCTTAATTGTCCCATATGGGAAGAGGAAAAGATTTTTGATGGATATATAAGCAATTGCTCCTCTTCTAGCTCATAAAGAGTTGAGAAGAAGGCAAGCCTCGCGCCCCCGTTGTCATCGCTCGCTCGGCTCGACTTCGGATTTGGTCAAATGATCGATCGATTGATTAATTTTTGGACCAAATTTATTTGTTAATAATAAATATTAACAGAAATATTATAAAATATTTGGTTTAATAACAAAATATTAATATTAAATCCAATTCGGTTATCCAATTTTTAGTTTTCTATTTTTGTAACAGAAAATTAATTATCCTTAATTTTTCCCTCTTTATTATTGAGTAAATAGCCATTTATGTTATGGCATTTATTCTTAGGCCGTTTTGCAAAAATAGTCATTCTGAAGAGTTGCACCTCTTCAGATTTCAGCCCAACTTTGGCTATAAATACAAGTCCATTCTCTCAGATTTCCATATGAATTTTCTGAGTTCTACTTTCTTCTGCATATTTTAACTTCAAAGAAAGTAACAGTAACTGTGATTTGCTACTGAACTTTGTGTTCGTTAAAACACTGGGGTTTGAAGTACCACTACACCAGTGTGTAATTCGTTCTATCCTGGAAGGAAATAATCCATAACCTTGGGTACTAGGAGGGGATTAAATTCCTTAAGAAAACACTGTGAATTTAGTGGACTCGAATTGGGTTTTTTTATTTCGTTTACATTTCTGTTTAAGTTATTTTATTTTCTCTAGAATTGTTTTACAAATACAGATTACTAACAAGCTTAAGGAATTTAATATATTTTCTGTATTTGTGTTATACTCACTGTTTCTGGAGAGTAAAACCTTTGTGGTTTTGTACTCTATTGGAGATTAAAATCTACGTGATTTTAACATTTATGTCATTATTTTATAGAATTGACTAATGATAATGTGAACCAAGCTGTTCCAAAGGTGACTATCAATGCCTCAACGAGCCGAACAACACTGACAGCATTGGCACAGGCGGAGAAACCCGAAAACTTTTTCGGGATTGATTTCAAGCGCTGGCAGCAAAAGATGTTCTTCTCCTTGACTACTCTAAGTCTCCATAAGTTCATCAAGGAAGATGTTCCTGTGCTGTCAGATGAAACTCGAGAGACTGCACGCTTTCTCATGATTAAGGCGTGGAAGCATTCAGATTTTTGGTGCAAGAATTATATTCTAAGCGGGCTGGAGGATGCTTTGTAACGACCCGACCGGTCGTTTTGAGCTCTAGCGTGTCGTTCAGCAGTTTAAGGCCATGAGTAGCTTCACTTCAGGTATTATGACTTTTGTGCATGGTCGGAATTGAATTCCGGGAAGCTCGAAGTTGATTTGGAAAGAGAATTCTCATTTCGGAAGCTTTAAGTTGAAAGAATTGACTAAGGTTAGATTTTTTAGTAAACGACCTCGGAATCGGGATTCGAAGGTTCCAGTAGGTTCGTAAGATGATTTCGGACTTGGGTGTATGCCCGGACTGGGTTTTAGAAGACCCGGGAACGTTTCGGCACCTATTGTGGAAGTTAAATTTTTTGGAAGAATGTCATAAGTTTGGATTAAATTGCATTTCAGGGTTATCAATGTCCATTTGAGATTCCAAGTCTGGGAATATCTCTATATGTTGATTCTGGTATTGGGAGCGCGATCGGAAGTGAATTCGGAGGTCCGTAGGTCATTTTGGAGTCATTTTGGAGTCATTTGGCTAAAGATAGAAATTTGAAGGTTTTTGAGAAGTTTGACCAGAAGTGGACTTTTTGATATCGGGGTCGGATCCAATTCCGGAAGTTGGAGTAGGTCCGTAATGTCAAATAAGACTTGTGTGCAAAATTTGAGGTCAATCGGATGTGATTTGATAGGTTTCGTCATCGAATGTAGAAGTTTGAAATTCTAAAGTTCATTAAGCTTGGATTGGAGGTTAATTCATGATTTTACCGTTGTTTGATATGATTTATGGCCTCGATCAAGTCTGTAATGTGTTTTGGGACTGGTCGGTGTGATTGGACGGGGTTCCGGGGGCCTCGGGTGGATTCCGGATGGTTAACGGATCAAATTTGGAGTTTGAAGAAAGGCTTCAGCAGCTGGTATCTGGTGTAACCGCACCTGCGAGGTTTTGGCCGCAGGTGCGGAGCCGCAGAAGCGGCTAGGAGGGATGCAGATGCGGTTTTGGGCCAGAAGTGAAGAGACCGCAAATGCGGTCATGTAGCCGCAGAAACGGGACCACACCTACGGTGGTTGAGGTGCAGAAGCAGAAAGGGCAGTCTGGTGAGAAACTGCAGAAGCGGGTAATGGGTCGCACCTGCAAAACCGCAGAAGCGGGTAATGGGTCGCACCTGCGAAACCGCAGAAGCGGTCAAGTGACCACAAGTGCGGAAATTCTGGAGGCAGTGAGTTCCTTTAAATCGAGTGTTGGGTTCATTTCAACCTCATTTCTTCCATTGGAGCCGATTTTGGAGAGCTTCAAGTGGGGTTTTTCATCATCAACGGCAAGGTAAGCTAACCCCACCTATCTTGAGTTATATACATTGATTATGTATGAATTTTTGCATGTAAATTGCTATAAATTTTTGGGTTTGAGGAAAACCAAGAAAATTCGTATTCTTGGATTTTGACCACGATTTTGGGTATGAAATTAAGAGAAAATCATATATTTGAGTTCGGGAGCTCATGGGTAAACTTTATCTTCGAAATTTTTTGGAATCCGGGCACGTGAGCCCGAGGACAATTTTGTCAACTTTTCGATCGGGGTTAGGAATTGTTATAAATTGGATTGTAATGAGTAATTGAACATATATTAATGGATTTGCATAATTATTGGCTAGTTTTGGAGCATTGTGCATCGATTAGAGTCTTCGGAAGAGCGTGGAATGTCGGTTATGGATCTTCGGAGCAAGGTGAGTCTCCTTTCTAACCTTGTAAGAGGGAATTGTCCCCATAGGTGATATAATTGGTTATGTACTCCTATTTGTGGGGGATACGTATGCACGAGGTGACGAAAGCTTGTGCGTAGCTACTATTATGTGTAAGTTCGGGTAGTCTAGGACCCAAAAGCATGCTATACTTGGAATATCTGTAATCTTGTTAGCAGTTGAATTGCTTAAATCCTATCGAATTGGTAAATGAATTTCTAAAAGGATTAAACTTTATTTTATAAAATTGTTAAAAGAGAATTGGCTTTTCTTTGGATAATTGTTCTATGTTGACTTCTTGATTGACTGTCTGTATGTGTTTAATTTTGAAACGGGTCGAACGCCTCGGTAGATTAAATAAATGCATCTATGGTTCGCGTCATTCGACCCTCTGGCAGTGCACTATTTAAATATTATTGGATCGGGTCGTACGACCTCGACATGATATGCGCATACTTGTATTGCTTGCTTGAGAATTTTAAATATTGATAATTGCCCCTTCCTGGCCAGAGATAAATTGATAAATATAATGAAAAGTAAACCTTTGGAAATCCTTTATTATTTGAGAAGTTGTTTACCTGCTTTCCGACTTTATGAGTTAAATTTTGCTTTATGAAATCCATGAATTCCTCACACATTTTCATTATTATCATTGGACCATTAGTAAGTGTCGAATTCGACCTCTTGTCTCTACTTCTTTGAGATTAGACGGGATACTCATTGGGTACACGTTGTTTTCGTACTCATACTACACATGCTGTGCATTTTTGTTGCACAGGTTCAAGTGTGGCTAGTGGCTTAGTAGCATAGTGGCATGGTTGATACGAAGACTTAGGTGAGCTGCATTTATCGAGACGACCCGTAGCCAGCAGAGTCCCCTTCAGAGTATTTTACTTTGTTTTTCATTTCTGTCCACTTGTATTCCGGACAGTTACTGTATTTTATTGCATTCTCTCGTAAATTCTCATGCACTTGTGACACCGGGTTCTGGGATGATTATAGGGTATCTTGTATTAACTTCTTAACATTCATATTTGATTTGAAACGATTATCTTTTACTAGTATATTTGAAGGAAAAATCATAGTTTTCAAAATTATTTAAACGAGAATTTAATTAAGTATTTTGGTTGGCTTGCCTGACAGCGGTGTCCGGCGCCATCACGACCCTTAGTGAAATTTGGGTCGTGACATGCTTTGTATAACGTCTACAGTGGAATGGAAACGTCAAAAGAATTGTGGATTGCGCTTGAAAGGAAATACAAAACTGAAGATGTCGGGTTGAAGAAATTCGTTGCTGCAAAGTTTTTGGACTACAAAATGGTAGATAGCAAGTTTATTATTACCCAAGTCCAGGAATTGCAAGTGATTATTCGTTATATCCTTGCTGAAGGTATAAGTAGAATTAATACTAGTGTTGGTAGTATTAATTTTATTATGTTTACAATAGAATTTCATTGAACGTCTTGTCATCAATAAAGCATTCCAAGTAGTAGTGATGATTGAGAAGTTGCCTCCGTTGAGGAAGGATTTCAAAATTATTTGAAATACAAACGCAAGGAGATGCCCCTTGAAGATCTCATTGTTTGGTTGAGAATCGAAGAGGACAATAAAGCTGCTGACAAGAGAGGCCGTGGAAACTCAACAATAATGTGAGCAAATATTGTTGAAGAGAACAAAAAGAGGAAGAAGGCTTCTGGACCGAAATACAACCCAAGCAAGAAGCGGTTCAGTGGAAATTACTACAACTATGGAAAATCCGGACACAAATCTATGAAGTGTTGTGCTCCGAAAAAAGACAAGAAGAAGAGTCAAGCAAACATGGCTGAAAAGCATTATGATGTTGATAACTTGTGTGTCATGCTTTCCGAATGCAACTTGGTGGGCAATTCTAAAAAGTGGTGGATTGATTCTGGAGCCACTCGCCATGTTTGTGCTATTAGAGAGGCTTTTGCTACTTATGCTCCTGTTGGACCCGATGAGACTCTTTCTATGGGAAATGCTGCAAAGGCCAAGATTGAAAGATGTGGGAAGATATTTCTCAAAATGACTTCCGGCAAAGTGGTGACTTTGAACAACGCCTTTCATGTTCCCGAGATTAGGAAGAATTTAGTCTCTGCTGGACTTCTTGTTAAGAATGGTTTTAAATGTCTATTTGTATCCGATAAGGTTGTAATAAGTAAGAATGAGATATTTGTAGGAAAAAGTTACCTCACCGAGGGCCTTTTCAAGCTGAATGTAATGGTTGTTGAAAATAATAATAAAATTCAGCTTCGTCTTACTTACTTGAGTCAAATGAATTTTGGCATATACGTTTCGGTCATGTCAATTATAAAACCTTGCAAAAAATAATTAATTTAGAAGTATTGCCTAAGTCTGAATGCGACAAATTAAAATGTCAAGTATGTGTGGAATCTAAGTATGTTAAACATCCTTATAAGTCAGTTGAAAGGAATTCAAATCCTTTAGACTTAATTCACACAGATATTTGTGACATCAAGACAATACCATCTCATGGTGTAAAGAAGTATTTCATAACTTTTATTGACGATAGTACTCGATATTGCTATGTTTACTTACTTAATAGTAAAGATGAAGCAATGGACGCATTCAAGCAATACAAAAATGAAGTTGAAACGCAACTTAACAAGAAAATCAAAATGATAAGAAGTGATAGGGGTGGTGAATATGAATCTCCATTTGAAGAAATATGTTTAAAATATGGAATTATTCATCAAACAACGGCCCCTTACACGCCCCAATCCAATGGGATTACGGAAATAAAGAATCGTACATAAAAGAAGATGATGAACTCATTGTTGATAAGTTTTGGTTTGCCACAAAACTTGTGAGGGGAAGCCGTTCTTACGGCTAATCGAATATTATATCGAGTGCCCCATAGCAAAACACAATCCATTCCATATGAAAAATGAAAAGGAAGGAAGCCCAACATGAATTATTTTAAAGTGTAGGGGTGTTTGGCAAAAGTGCAAGTTTTTAAACCCAAAAAGGTAAAAATAGGACCGAAAACCATTGATTGTGTTTTCATAGGATATGCGACTAATAGTAAAGCATATCGATTTTTGGCTCATAAATCAGAAAATCCCCACATTCATAATAATACGGTTATAGAATCAAATAGTGTTGAGTTCTTTGAAAATATATATCCGTATAAAAAGGAATGTGAGTCGATTGGTGAAGAATCCAAATGACATCGGGAAGAAACAAAAGAAACTACACTTAATCAGGAGGATCCAAGACGTAGTAAACGTCAAAGAACGTCTACTTCATTTGGACCAGATTTTGTGACTTTCTTATTGGAAAATGAGCCTCAAACATTTAAAGAAGCTATGTCTTCTTCGGAATCAATGTTTTGGAAAGAGGCAGTCAATAGTGAAATAGAATCCATACTGAACAACCATACATGGGAATTGGTTGATCTTCCTCCTGAAAATAAATCGTTGGGTTCTAAATGGATCTTTAAGAGGAAAATGAAATATGTTGGCACTATTGACAAATTTAAGGCAAGACTTGTGGTCAAAGGGTATAGACAATGAGAAGGTCTTGACTATTTCGATACATACTCTCCAGTTACAAGAATTACGTCCATACGAACATTAGTAGTGTTAGTTTTATGGGATTGAAATTCTTCAAATGGATGTTAAGACGACCTTCTTAAATGGAGAGCTGGAGGATGAAATCTAAATGGAATAACCTGAAGGGTTTATGGTTCCAGGTAAAGAAAAGAAGGTATGTAGACTTGTTAAATCCCTTTACGGACTAAAACAAGCACCCAAACAATGACATGCGAAATTTGACCAAACATTGTTGTCAAATGGTTTTAAAATAAATGAATGTGATAAATGTGTTTATATTAAAAATATTTCAAATCACATAGTCATTGTTTGCTTAGATGTGGATGATATGCTCATAATGAGTAATGACATTGCCAACATAAATGCTACTAAGCGTATACTAACTAGCAAGTTTGATATGAAAGACTTGGGAGTTGCTGATTTAATTCTGGGAATTAAGATCAATAAGACTTCTCAAGGTCTGGCATTGTCACAATCTCATTATATTAAGACAGTACTTGAAAAATTCAAGCACTTGGGCTTTAAAGTTGCAAAGACTCCAATTGACGTGAATCTTGCATTAGCAAAGAACAAAGGCCAAAACATATCACAATTGGATTATGCTCGTGTGTTGGGTTGCTTAATGTACATCATGAATTGTACACGACCAGATATAGCATGTGTTATAAGTAAATTGAGTCGATATATGAGCAATCCAGGTCAATCTCATTGGATGACCATGAAACGAGTTTTGGGGTATTTAGTATATACCCAGGACTTTGCTTTGCACTACAATACATATCCTGCGGTCATTGAGGGATACTGTGATGTAAATTGGATCACCGGATCAACTGATTCCAATTCCATAAGTGGATATGTATTGACTATTGATGGAGGAGTGGTATCATAGAAGTCGTCCAAACAAACTTGTATTGCCCGCTCTACAATGGAGGCTAAGTTCATAGCCTTGGATAAAGCCGGTGAAGAAGCTGAATGGCTCCAGAATTTCTTGGAAGATATTCCATTTTGGCCCAAACCGTTAGCACCAATATGCATATATTGCGATAGTCAAGCGGCAATTGGAAGGGCTGAGAGCGTTATGTATAATGGTAAATCTCGTCATATACGACGAAGACATAAAACCGTTAGACAATTACTCTTTAGAGGAATTATCACGATTGACTATGTAAAGTCAAGTGATAATATGTTGGATCCACTTATTAAAGGCATAACTAGAGAGGTAGTTGAGAAATCATCAAGGGGAATGGGACTATGGCCAAGAACAAGTCATAGTGGCCGTAACTCCACCTAGAAGACTGGAGATCCCAAGATTTAAGTTCAAAGAGATCAAACAAAGTCATTAGTGACGGTTCAACATTGTCAACTAAACTTTTGGTCCATTCTCATGATGAGACAATGTTCAGTACCAAGGATAAAATATTAAGGCTTTTTAATAATTTCTAAATTTGATACGGGGTATATCAAATAGTGTATCTACGGGATGACACGTTTAGGAATCACCTATGTAAGTGTGAAGTGTTAGCCGCTTCAAGGATAATTTTGCAAGGCCAGTTCTCTATGCACTTATGAAACCAGGCGGTGTTCATGGCTGAAATGAACACAACAATGAGAACCAAAGACGGTTAAGGGTTGGTTGTGTGACTTGTGGTTGTCTCTGTAAACACCAAAATTCGATGGTTCAAAGATATCAAATCTACCGATTGATCGAGTATATCCGACATAAGTTCACTACGGAAAGTTCAAAGGGAAACCTACTTATCCAGATACAATTAATCCTTGCTTGCGAATCACGCAGTTTTTCATGCATACTTCCGTGATATAGCCATTCCCCATTCATGTGAGGAATTGTTGGATTTTTAAGTTATTAATGCTTAAAATAGGGTGAATGGAAAATGGAGGGAAAAATGAAACATCTGAGTAATATTTGAGTTTCCCTCCTTGATTGTCCCATATGGGAAGAGGAAAAGGTTTTTAATGGCTATATAAGCAATTGCTCTTCTTCTAGCTCATAAAGAGTTGAGAAGAAGGCAAGCCTCGCGTCGTCGCCGTCGTTGTCGCTCGCTTGGCTTCAGCTTCGGATTCGGATTCGGATTCGAATTTGGTAAAATGATCGATCGATTGGTTAATTTTTGGACCAAATTTATTTAATTCGGATTCAGATTCGGATTTGAATTTGGATTTGGATTCGAATTCGAATTCGAATTTGGTCAAATGATCGATCGATTGATTAATTTTTGGACCAAATTTATTTATTAATAGTAAATATTAATAGAAATGTTATTAAATATTTGGTTTAATAACAAAATATTAATATTAAATCTAATTCAGTTATCCAATTTTCAGTTTTCTATTTTCCCTCTTTATCGTTGAGTAAATAGCCATTTATGTTATGGCATTTATTCTTTGGCCGTTTTGCAAAAACAGTCATTCTGAAGAGTTGCACCTCTTCAGATTTCAGCCCAACTTTGGCTATAAATACAAGTCCATTGTCTCAGATTTTCCATACGAATTTTCTGAATTCTTCTCCTTTCTTCTGCATATTTTAACTTCAAAGAAAGCAACAGTAAGTGTAATTTGCTACCAAACTTTGTGTTCGCTGAAACACTGGGGTTTGAAGTACCACTACACCAGTGTGTAATTCGTTCTATCATGGGAGGAAATAATCCATAACCGTGGGTACTAGGAGGGGATTAAATTCCTTAAGGAAACACTGTTAATTTAGTGGGCTCGAATTGATTTTTTTTTATTTCTTTTACATTTCTATTTATGTTATTTTATTTTCTCCAAAATTATTTTACAAATACAGATTACTAACACAATCCTCATCGGACCCCCCTGCATCATGAACATCACAATTGATTACCCCATTGTAAGCCTCGCACCCTTTCTTTTCTAATATTAAGATCTAACATTAATTTTCTTGTCAGCATAAACGAAGGATCATCTTACTTTTCTTTCTTTCTTTCTTTGGGTTGACCATTGATATTAAGATAAAATCAATTTACTGCCTTTTTAATTCCTATGTTTGAAGAAGGAAGAACATACTCACTTTTTATCCCTTTTTATACCAAAATTGATGTTAAAATAACTAACCGTGGCATACTGAAATTAATAACTAATATGAGGAAAATGATTATATATCAGTTTTGTTTGATTGATTTAATCTCGTCATTATTTAATTAGAACTCAAAATTTGTTAGTGTCTACTTTATTTCTTTAAGAAGGTTTACTCCATAGAAAATTTCAAAGTCACCAGAGTCCTTTTCATCCTCCCAAGTAAGTGCTCCAATTAATGGGGTCCTAATGACTTAATGCAAATTTGTCGTCTTGCAGAATTAATTTAATTAAACAACTTTTGTGAATAAATTAATTAAACAACTTTTCTTGGTTTTCTCACCCAACCAATCAGACTCCGTCTACGGACGCAAAAAAAGCTATTAATCTTCCCTAATCTTTACTTAAATCCGAGGTCCCCACCATGTTTTGTACCTAAACATTATTTTAAATCTATAAAGAACTGTCTAATACAAATTGGTTCCACCAAATTTTTTTATGCTGATTTCAAGCAAGTCCAAGGTTTTCTTTTCTTTTTACAATATGATGACAATTCATGAACCAGCTGGCAGTGGACCTTGAATTTATCATTATTAAACAATTGCAAATTATTAAAGTTTATACTAATACGGATTAGACTTCCCAAGTAATACGTACCAATTGTTAAAGTATAGAAATATACGGATTAGACTTCCACTTATTATCTTGTCCATCCAATAAATTTAATCACATATATAAAAAAGTAAAGTCTGGTATACGTACAACAAAGTCACATCAATAGATAAATAATTCCCGTTTCAATTGGTTTTTACAAAATTTATACTCCCTCCCCTCATTTTTAATTATCCACTTTTGACTTTGCACTCCCTTTAAGAAAAAATATATATTGTACAAATTTATCCATAATAATAATAATAATAATAATAACATTTTTAAAAGTCTTGGGAAATGATTTCGAGAATGAGTAGTTAATGATAAGGGTAAAATGAAAAAGGAAAGATTGTCTTTCTCTTAATTTAGTATAATGAATAAGTAAAAGTGAAAATATATTTTTAGCATAGTGGACAACTAAAGTGAACGGAATGAGTAAAAAATATTCAAGCTACAAAAGAGGTTTTGCACCAGTTCATTACTTAGAGGGTGTTTGGATTGACTTATTTTAAGTGTTTATTGGTTTCTTTTAAGTATTTTTTTAGTTTTTGTAGTGTTTGACAATGATAAAAAGTACTACTTAAAAGCACTTACTTTTAATCATGAAAAATACCAAAATAAGCCAAAAGCCAAAATTTGGGTATTACCAACTTATGGCTTTTGGCTTATAAGCTAGTACTTTTTAAAAGCTAAACCAAACATCCTCTTTTACGGTTCTACTATTAATATTACAACTTTTGGAATTTTAAATTGCTTATAATTATTTAACCATTCGAATTTTGGATTTTCATACGATACTTTAGAAAAAAAAATTTAAATGTTAAAAGCTTAGCTAGTATTTATATAATACCAAATAGAAAATAGTCTATCATATCGCATGAAAAAATAAAGCAGAACAAAGGAAGTGGCTTCTTTACTTATTAAGGAAACAAACATACACCTAAAAGAATTATGTACATTGAGTTTAAATATTGCAACTAATATTGATGTTTATTAATATTGTCTTGATTGAGAAGAATTGATATGATTGAACTGCCTAGGTCTTGGTATGATTGTTCCAGCAATCATTTGTGGATGAGCGATTATTAAACTTTGATTAACTAGAATAGTAGTATGTTGTTAAGATCATTTTAAATTGTTAACTCTACGACAAAAGTGCATTTATGTATTTATTTATTTAGATATCTTAGTTGCTATTGGTAAAAGAGCTGTTTACATATAGTATGCCGCACCCAAAGCTATGACTAAAATATGATGCCCTCCCTTGTGTGAAGGGAAAAAAAGGATTTTTTTGTTTTGTTTTGTTTGAATAATCGATAAATCTTCTCTCTCTGCCTCTAAAATATTACTGTTTACCATATAAATATATTTTCTAAGTAGAATAAGACTGAGAGATATGTGTTTCTTAATGTACGTTACTGAGAAAAAATACTAGTTCGAAGCTAAAGATATGACACTATCAAATATTATTTCTCGTATCAAGCACGAGGATTACTGTTTCTAGTCCTTTTACTTTATTTAAGTGAAAAACATAAGCCATTATATAACCCATCATCATTAAATTTTACTGCTTCACAGAAAGTTGAAAGTACTAGGTCATTGTCTCGATTATTTATATTAAAGTAAAACAAATTTTACAAGTTAATATTAAGCTGCATAGATAAAGAAATAATTATTTAATACTCCTAATTAATTTAGCTTTGTTTAAAATTGTGGAGAGGGTAATTTAATTGGACGTATGAAGATGACCTGTTACTTTAGGCGTCCCAACCTTTCTTCTTGGGCAGAGTTTTGGGCTTTCCTTATTTTGTGTAACAGTGTGTTCCAGCCCAATTATTATAGTGGTCTTTTTCAACAGTAATAACCACATGTTTCAGTGTAACAAACTGATACAAACATTCAAAATAATTTAAACAAAGCATGAGGGGATTAAACATTGTTCTATGCTTAATCCGAGGCCCCTACATTGTTTTCACCATAATATTATTCTAATCTTCACTTACTCCTCAAAAGAATAAGCTAATACATATTGGCTCCAACAATCATTTTTATGCCATGTTTCTCTCCCTTTCTATATGATGGCAGTTGATCGAGTGGTTTGGGCGGGAGGATAAAAAGCCCAATCAAATTGGTTAAGCTCACTTATGGGTTTGCCTATGAGCCCTGATGCTAAAATGGGCTAAAACTAATAAGGAATTTTTACTTTCCTATACGCTATTTGAAATATTATTACCCTTCCCTATTCAAGTTTCAATTTAATTACATGGTCATATACAATTTATCAATTATATACAAAAAGTTTTAGATGAGCATCCCTTTATATTAGAAATTGAATAAGGAATATCAGTTATTTCCTTATTCCTTTATACTTACCCACACACTCTCTCTTGCTGTTTTCGGTGTACCCATCGTCTAGCTTTCTTTCCAGTAGTGGGATCTTAAAAAAAGGATAATTTCTGGAAGTGGAACTTTCACACTTAATTGGTTATTATAAAATTTAGAGTTCACATAATAAAGATTGCAACTCAAAAGTGTGAATTACAAACATTGAAAAGATTTACTAAATTCAAGATGAAGATATTGTAGTATTTCATCAATAGATTTCTTGTTGTATATAGTTTTAATTGAATTCATCAATGGATTTCAATTGTTTTAATTCAGCAATTTCCTTTCATGTTGCACAATTGGTATTCAAATTGAAATTGTCAATCAATAAATTTTGAAGGTGTTTGACTCTCCACTATTGACATTCATTAAAAAGCTTTGAAGATTCGAAATCGAATTCGGGTTTTCAAAAATTATTATTTATTTGGATTGAGTGTTGTCGCAAATAATTGAAAATATTGTTTGGAGTTTATATCTCAATTTTGAGGGTGTTTTATATGAAAATTAGACTTGATTTTGGCTGAAATTCAGATTGAAACTAGAAGAAGAAGAAGAAGAAGAAGAAGAAGAAGAAGAAGAAGAAGAAGAAGAAGAAGAAGAAGAAGAAGAAGAAGAAGAAGAAGAAGAAGAAGAAGAAGAAGAAGAAGAAGAAGAAGAAGAAGAAGAAGAAGAAGAAGAAGAAGAATACATGGCATACAATGTACTTACGAAATTGTAGTACCATTGTATTATAATTGTATGTAAATTGTATTCTGTTATAGTTAGGGAAGGGATTACAAGAACACCAGTCTTGGCCAATTACCAACCTCTAGGAAAACCTTAAACCACGATGCTCCTCACAACCCTTCAACGGCCTACTGCCTAAACGGGTTACGAGCACCACCAGTTAGGTTAGCCTAACCAAGGTTTACTGTCGAGACTAGTATCTTTATATAAGATTCTTTTAAATTCTTCTCCAGAAATATCTGACACTGATGAAGGATCTTCATCAACAAGTAAAGACCTAAGGGTCCTTCATGAAGAAAGTTATACTTCATCTTCTGAAAAAGAGCAAGAGTTCTGTAATAAGGGACAATGCTCAAATCATTGTTGTAATATCGACGATGAATTTTTTAATATTTACTCCCAATTTAGAGACTTGAAGATCAGTGTTCTATCTAACAAAAATTTGATTGATCTTTTAAGGGTTATTAAAGACCCTGAATTAAGGTCCCAACTAATAGATAAGATTCCTACTAGTGCAGAAGTAGGAACAGAGATGGAAGATATTCCATCTCAAAAAGGACCTTATACCATGTTTGAAATCAGAAAAATGGTGAAAAACAAGTCTCAGCCTGAAAGGCTTGCTACTGTCTAAGATTTAAGTATTGAGATAAATTATCTCAAGAAAGAACTCTCGGAATTAAAGGCTTCAAATGTAGCCTTAGATGAAAGGATTTTCAGATTAGAAAATTCTGTAGTGATTAATACAGATCCCAGTGTTAAGATTACCTCAACAATTAGACCTACTTAATAAGTGGAATATCCCATTAGTCAAACCTAAGGTAATATACCAATTAGGTACCTCCGAAAGAATAGGTTTAAAACAAGTAGTAAAACTACTGAAGAGACTATCACTGTATATAGTGGTCATGCTACGTTCGGATTATTATCTGAAAGTGATTTAGCCCCTTATAGGGATTCACATAGATTCATACATATAGACTTAATACAAGTCGCTTTTAAGCCACTTACTTTAAGAGATTCACATAGATTCATACATATAGGCTTAATACAAGTCGCCTTTAAGCCACGTACTTTAAGAGGCTTACCTGAAAGCTTTATAGTAGCTCTCAGAGATGGCAGAAACCTAAAATGGAAGAAGTATCTCATAGGGATTATGCAAACCAGCTTGGCCTATGGCCCTGTTTATTTTAATGCTTATCCTAATCTGCAGATTTCTCTTAATGATGAGAATTCTTTGAATGTTTTAATACTTAGCATTAAATTACATGGATATGATTATTTGAGTGGTACAGAAGTCATATGTATCTGTTATAGGATGTCTTCTGGTGGTTACTTTGGATTTACCAAAGTTGGTTTCTATAAGAATAGTTTCATTTTTGAAATCCATAATTTTTCACATAGGATTCAAAGTATATAACGGTTTGAAATAAATCCTATAGCAGATGCATATGACTTCTGTACTAGGCAAACAATTATAACCATGTAATATAATGCTAAGTATTAAAGCATTAAAAAATAGTTGTATAATGTATGAATCATTATATAAAATTTGTATTTAAGTTATTAATCCTATCTTTTTACATAAAGTTGTTGATATGTATCAAAATTGTATTAAGAGAGTAAGGTTTGATTGGAATTTTAGAGAGGAAGAAGCATACACCACGGACAAAATCCGATACAAAATATACAAAAGGCATATTGTATAAAAATTGTATTTAAGTTGTATGATATTGTAGGTGTATTTAATTGGGTAGAAATAATATATGAAAGTTGTATATAAGTTGTATAATATATAATTAGTTGTATGAAATTTATTTTTACAATGTATAAATCAGATACAAAATATACAAAAGACATATTATATAAAAATTGTATTTAAGTTGTATGATATTGTAGTTGTATTTAACTGGATAGAAATATATATGAATATTGTAGATAAATTGTATAATATATAATTACTATGTATAAATCAAATACAAAATATAGAAAAGAAATTTACTTGTCACACAATTGCTTTATAAAATTGTAGTAATAGGTATCTCTTTATTGGATATTATATTTATATAACTCCTTCATTTTAGTCATTATATTTTACGGAGAATGACAACAATATACAACTCTAAGGAGCAATTAATATTTATTTAGCCGATAACTAGCAGTGGCACCTATAGTCCAAAAAAAATGGTAAAATGTAACTTCTTTAACTTTGTCACTCTTTCTTCACATTTTTTCTCAACTGCATCCTAGATCTCTTCTCAACAAGCCCTCAATAACCTATAAATTCCATTAAATTTTTTTGCTAGTCCTATGTCTACGAAAAAAATAGCAGGTCGGCGTAAATTTTCAGTTCGTCATGTCTCAAGTGCATTCACGTGGTAAAAGGAGCCGTGTAAAAATTGGAGGTGAGAAAAAGAGAAGAGAGACAGAAGATTCAAGAGCGATAAACGTTCTTAATTTTATTCTAAGCATGATTTCAAACATATAATTTTTATAATAAAAATATTAAAAAAAATATATATTGTCAACCCTATTGTGTACACGTATGCGTGGCACGATGCTCTACATTTATAAAAGGTACATAATATGAATATACGTACGCGTGATTCGTTTATATAATTGTAAACAATTGTTTAGGATGCGTTGGTGCTTTTGGTTGAGGTCCCGGGGGACTCGGGTGTGTTTCGGGTGAGTTTTGAGCGAGTACGGACACCCCGGAACTTAGCAAAATGGAGGGAGCAGTAGTTGGACTATCATGCCAAGACTGTGACCTTAGCCTCACCGGATTTTCCCTGTTTAGAGTGGAGAGGAACTCCTGGTCATTTTACCCGCAGTGTTATTTCGTATGTGAAGGCTCGACGTATGGTGGGGAAGGGGTGTTTGTCCTATTTGACATATGTTCGCGATTCTAATGCTGAGGTCCTTTCTATTGATTCTGTGCCCGTTGTTTGAGAGTTTCCTGATGTTTTCCCTTAATTGATTGAGAAATGCTTTCTAGTTTCAACATTTAACAAAGCCTAAGAAAGACAACAGAACAAGAATAAACAATAATGAGATATTTTTATGGCAAGTATAAGAATTAAAGGAAACGAAAATATGTGAACATGAAAAATATCAATTAATTACTATAACATTAGCTTAGGAGAAAATTGTTACTTTAGAAGTGCCACCGTCTCTTTTTGATGAGATATGGGGAGAAAAAAGAGGATGACTGTACTCAGATCTGAAGGATTAGATTCGCTTGCTGAATACTTTTCCTCTCTAAATCCCTAAATATGGAGAGAACATGGAAGAGAAGAGAGAAAAAGGGAAAAGGGTATAACTAAATCTCTCGATTGAAGGCACTAATAATGGATTAGGAGCCTTTTAAGGTGAATTGTATATATTTTGTAGCCAAAACGTATTTAGGCCGGGTAAATACAAAAACTTGAACATTTTTCGTAATAAGGTTTCAAATAGCGTATAGGAACGAAAAATCCCATAAATATGTTGGTATGCTCTATGTTGATAATAGGAACTTTTTCCTTCCTATACAATATTAGAAATTTATTTACAAAATTTATCCCAATTTTGTATATTACCCGTCATGTCACGACCCAGATTTTCCATCTTCGGGAATCGTGATGGAGCCTACTCGTGGAAGGTAGGCAAGCCGAATATCATAAAATCATTACCTTTTTTTATTAAACATGTTCAACAATTTAAAATAATAAGTGATTAAACAACGGAGTAAATTAAATAACCGAATATGCGGAAGACGAAAACTTAATAATTCAATCAAACACTGCTACATAATTTGAAGTACAATATTACCCAGAATTTGGTGTCACAAGTCACGAACTATCTAAGAATACTAAAAATAAGGTCTGGATGAAATTACACAAATCTGTCTCTGAATAAACAAAAACAGATAGAGAAGTGATATGAGGAGACGCTAAGGCTCGCGGACGTCTGCAGGACTACCTCAGGTCGCTTGAGTGGACTGAAGACAACACCCTCACTGCGGTCCAAACGCTCCGGTATTAGCATCTCCACACAGTGTAAAGTGTAGTATCAGCACAACCGACCCCATGTGCTGGTAAGTGCCTAGCCTAACCTCGACGAAGTAGTGACGAGGGTAGGACCAGATTACCAAATAAACCTGTGCAGTTAAATCATATACAGCGGAAATAAAAGCAGATAATTACAGCTAAAGTTGGGAGGGGAAACATGTTGCGGGGAGTAACAGATAACAACAGAATAACAGTAGAGAAACGTAAGGAAATAAAAATAAGTACACATGTAATACCGTTGCAGGCATGCAACCCGATACCATTTCATATAGTATCGTTGCAGGCGTGCAACCCGCTCACATTTCATATAGTACCGTTGCAGGCGCGCAACCCGCTCTCATCTCATATAGTACCGTTGCAGGCACACAACCCGCTCTCATCTCATATATTACCGTTGCACGCGTGCAACCCGCTCCCATTTCATTTATTGCCGTTGCAGGCGTGCAACCCGCTCCCATTTTATTTATTACCGTTGCAAGCATGTGACGACCCGGCCAGTCGTCTCATAAGTTACCGCTCCATTTTCCCCTATTTCTGCTTCATTATGCTTCTTTATCCGTATTTTATGTGAGCGAGTTGGGTAGTTTGCATTCGGAGTGAATTTGGTAAGAAATGAGACACTTAGTCACTTTTAAGAAGGTTTAAGTTGGAAAAGTCAACTGGATGTTGACTTATGAGTTAGAGGGCTTGGATGTGAGTTCCAATGGTTCGGTTAGCTTCGGGAGGTAATTTATGACTTAGGAGTGTGATTGGAATTAGTTTTGGAGGTCTGGTGTAGAATTAGGCTTGAATTGGCGAAGTTAGTATTTTGGCGATTTCCGGTTGATAGGCGAGATTTTGATCCGAGGGTCGGAATGGAATTCCGAGAGTTGCTGTAGCTTTGTTATGTCATTTATGATGTGTGTACAAAATTTCATGCCATTCAGACGTGGTTTGGTTGGATATTTGATTGAAAGCGTATTTCGGAAGTTTTTAGGAAACTTAGGCTTGAATTCGATGTGAATTGATGGATTTGGTGTTGTTTGAGGTGTTTTGATGATTGGAACAAGTTTGAATGAGGTTTTAGAATGTGTTGGTGCTTTTGGTTGAGGTCCCGGGGGACCTCGGGTGAGTTTCGGGTGGTCAATCAGACCATTTTTGACTTTGAGAATTGCAGAAATTGTTGTTCAGATGTTGCAGAGAAATTGGCCTTCGCGATCGCGTGGGGCCAGTCACGATCGCGTAGAAGGATTTTAGGCTGGCCTGAGTTTGGCCTTCACGTTTGCGTTTGGGGAATCGCGTTCGTGGAGGGCTTTAGCCTGGTGCTTCGCGTTCGCATGCAGAGTCCCGCGTTCGTGTATAAGGAATTGTGGCTCAGAGGTGATTACCCTTCGCGTTCGCAGCTGGAACCTCGTGTTCGCGAAGGTTGGAGAGTTGAAGCAT
This sequence comes from Nicotiana tabacum, assembly GCF_000715075.1. Classification (NCBI taxonomy): domain Eukaryota; kingdom Viridiplantae; phylum Streptophyta; class Magnoliopsida; order Solanales; family Solanaceae; genus Nicotiana; species Nicotiana tabacum. The sequence continues at coordinate 90,118,542 of NC_134086.1, read as the reverse complement.
CGCGTTTGCAGTGCTTTGGTCGCGTTCGCATAGTATATTTTTGGAGCCTTGGAATTTTTCCCTTCACGATCGCGAGGCTTGGGTCACGATCGCGATGAAGGAATACCAGAACTGAGCAGAAAGTTATAAAGCATTTCATCCGCGATTTTGAGCCATTTTTCCACCATAGCTGATCATTTTGAGAGCTCTTTGAGGGAGAATGAAGAGGGATTCAAGGAAAAGTGATTAGAGGTAAGATTTTTGAACCTAGAACGTGATTCTATTGCGAAATTAACCTAGAAATTCATGGAATTTAAGCTAAAAATGGAAGAACTAGGACTTGGAATTTTGAACTTTTGAATTGGGATTTGAGGGACCATTTGAGGTTGGAATTGAGAACTTTTGGTATGTATGAACTCGTGGGGTGATAAGGAATCTAATGATGTAAAAACTTCTGAGTTTCGAGATGTGGGCCCGTGGTTCGGGTTTTGCTAATTTCGGGATTTTGATATTTTTCAATTGTTTTCGCTTGGGCTTTGTTCCCTTAGCATATTGTGACGTATTCGTTCTGCTTTTTGTTAGATTCGACACACGTGGAGGCCAATTTGAGGGGCAAAGGCATCGCGAGCTAGAGATTTCGCTAGTTCGAGGTAGTAATGATTGTAAATGATGTTCTGACGGTTTGAAACCCCGGATTGCACATCGTAGTGCTATATTAAGGTGAGGCACACGCTTGATGACGAGTGTGAGGTCGTGTACTATTGGGGATTGTGACTTTGTCCGTCCCGATTGATGATTTTACCGCGTATTTGATTGAAATTTACTTGTTATCATCATGATTTGGGCCGATTGCCATATTTGGGCTTCGTGCCAATTATTTGAACCCTTCGGGGATTTTATCACTAATTCCTCACTATTTTGACTTATTACTTGAACTCAGTCCTGTTGATATTTACTGTTTTACAAACTCAACCGTTGTTACTCATATTTGAAACTTAAATGATATTTTTAAATGATGTTTTGGGCTGAGAACTATTGTTTTACTAAGGCCCGAGGGGCTTGTGATGAGTTTTGGACTGAGTGAGGCCGAGGGCCATATGTGAGGATATGCTAAGTGATATGAGGCCGAGGGCCTGAGACACTTTTATACGCCATGAGGTGGCTTGAGTGATGTGAGGCCGAGTGTCGAGTGATGTGAAGCCGAGTGCCGAGTGATGATGCCACGAGGTGGCTTGATATAGCGCTTGGGTCGTAAGGGGCCCCTCCGGAGTCTGCACACCCACAGTGAGCGTGGGTACCCATTGTTCTGAGTGGTTGATACTATGCCCGAGGGGCTGATACTGTACTGAGAGTGAGCCCGAGGGGCTGATACTGTTCTGAGCGATTGTTACTGTGCCCGAGGGGCGTATTTCTACTTGTTATTTACCTGCTAAATTACCTGTTTTACTTGGTTTAAAGGAATTTCGTTTGACTTCCTCACTTATTTACTACTTTAAGTGATTTTACTGCTTGATATAGAATTGCTCTGTGCCTTTACGTGTTTTCTTGCTTTCAGCAATTATTTATATTTATTACTCACTGGGTCGGAGCACTCACATTACTTCATGCACAGTGCGTGCAGATTCAGGCATCGCAGAGTCCGCTCCTGAGTGCTGATCCTTCCAGTTCAGGCAGTGTTTTTGGAGACTACGAGGTAACTGTTAGCGTCCGCAGCCCCCTGCCTCCCATATCTTACTATTTTCATGCTCTTGAACTTCTGTATCGGATTTCGTATCTTGTAGACTGGTATCCGAATTTATTAGTTGCTCATGACTTGTGACACCCCGGTTTGGGCTATGTCGGGATGGTTTCTACTGTTGTTATCGTTATTTCCGCAAATTATGGTTATATATCATGTTTTAGAACTATTTATGGTATTTAACTGTTTAAAAGAGGTGTTCGATTTTGGTCTGGCTGGCCTTGTCTTCACGAGAGGCGCCATCACGACCGGGTTCAGAGTTAGGGTTGTGACAAGGCATGCAACCTGCTCCCATTTTATTTATTACCATTGCAGGCGTGCAACCCGCTCCCATTTCATTTATCAACACCAATCATAAAAGAATCCCGACAAGGGAACAATAGTATAACAACAACATCCCGGCAAGGGAATAATAATGTATCAACAACATCCCGGCAAGGGAACAATAATATAATAACAACATCCCGGGAAGGGAACAATAATATTATAACAACATCCCGGCAACGGAACAATAATATCACAACAATATCCCGGCAAGGAAAAAATAACATAATTCTCATATGAAGCATGAATAAACCACAACGGAGTCATAAAAATTACTATGCAAGACTCACGGGTATGCTTGACACCGACGTATAAATACTTCTCACTATGCCCATACATCGTACTCCAAAGCTAACACGTAGCAAATAAGACACAACTCTTAATCCCTCAAGCTAAGGTTAGACCAAACACTTACCTCGATGCCACGAACACAATTCAAGCTTCAACTATTGCTTTACCTCTTGATTCCACCGCCAATTCACTCATATCTAGCCACAAGTTACTTAACTATATCAATAAATGCTAAATGAATCAATTCCAATGAATGAAAATATGTTTTCTAAAGTTTTTCCCAAAAAGTCAAAAATCGCCCCCGGGCCCACATGATCCAAACCCGATGTTCGAATCAAAACTCGATTACCCATTCCCCCACGAATCCAAAAATATAATTTATTTTGAAATCGGACCTCAAATTGAGGTCCAAATCCTCAAGAATTGGAAAACCTAGGTTCTACCCAAACACCCAATTTCTCCCATGAAAACCTTTGATTTTGAGTTGAAATCATGAGAAAAGATGTTAAAGATTAATAAAAACAAGTTAGAAATGACTTACAATCGATATGGAAGAGTACTCGTTTTTGAAAAATCGCCCAAGAGAGTTTACGTTTTGAAAGGGTTTGAAAAATGAAAGCTTTTCGGCTAAGTCATGAATTTGCAGGTCGCAGATATCGTAATTGCAACCAGGGTTCGCAACTGCGAACCCTTCAGGACCTTCTACACTCGTATTTGCGACCACTGTTCGCAATTGCAAACTCGCATTTGCGACGGGGGAGTCGCATTTACGACCAAAGGGGATTTCTAGGCCTCTTCGCATTTGCGAAGAAATGATCGCATTTGCGATCAACCCTGCCTAGGCCTTCTCTCACATTTGCGATGGGTTATTCGCATTTGCGATGCGAAGCCTGCAGACCTGTAACATATCAGCTATAAACCTGCAACTTCCTAAGTCTAAATTTCACTCCGAGTCCTATCCAAAACTCGCCCGAGCCCTCGGGGCTCCAAACCAAACAAGTATACTAACCCAAAAACATCATACGTACTTGCTCGTGCAATCAAATCAAGAAAATAACATGTAAAACTATGAATTAAATCTCAAAACTCATCATTTTCATCAAGAACACTTAAAGTTCATAACTCTTAAACTGGAGGTCCAAATCACGTCAAATAAACTCTATTTTTCACCAAATTTCACAGTTATAATTTAAATACTTTAACAAGTTTGTACCAGGCTCTAGAACCAAAATACGGGCCCAACACTAATGGATTCAAACAATAATTCTTTTCTTTATTTCATAGATAATTCAGCAAAATAATTTCTTTCAAAAATTGATTTCTAAGGCTTGGGACATCGGAATTCATTTCCTGGCATACGCCCAAGACTCATATTTTACTGCGGACCTTCCAGGATCGTCGGAACACAGATCCGGGTTCGTTTGCTCAAAATGTTGACCAAAGTCAGCCATAATTAAATTTTAACTCTAGAAATTTCTATTTCTCATATTTTTACATAAAAGCTTTTCGGATATACGCCCGGACCATACACGTAAATCGAGGTGAGGTAAAAAGAATGTTTTAAGGTCTCGGAACACAGGATTTATTTCTAAAACAAGTGATGATATTTCGGATCATCACACATCATAAACAAAACTTACTTGCAAATTATATACAATCCACTATTATTGCCTTAAATTAGGGGATTTAGTTATATTATTTTCCTATTTTCTTTCCGCTCCTCTTTTAATAAGAGTCCTTCCAGTTGTGTATTACCTATTTTAAGCCATAATTAGCGCAACTTTTCTCTTACGCCTAGAGCTATCAAAATGGGCTTGGCCCGTGAGGCCAGCCCAACCCAGCCCGCCAGCGGGCTGGGATAGAATTTTTTTAACCCATTTAAAATTAAGGCTTATAAGCCCGGCCCAAGTCAGCCAATTGGCCCTTGAGGCTTGGCCGAGACTGGGTCTGGGCCGGCCCGTGGGCCAAAAATTAATTAAATTCAAATTTAAATATTTAAAAAAAATTAAAAACTTAAAAAATATTAACTATAATCCTCATTTTTTAAACTTAGATTGCTCATTTATCCTTCCATATCAACTAGAATTTATATTTTTGATATGCATGTAGTATGACAAGATTAGTTTTTCTTTTGCTTAATTAACAACGAACTAGGAAAGTTTTAAGTGGCCAATAATAATTTTTTCCAAAAGAAAATATTACTTTAAGTGGCCAATGATCAGTTTAGTTACATTAATATTTTATTAATTATTAAATTGCTCTTTAGTATAGTAAACGGTCAATTTTTAGTACCGCAAAGAAAATTGACAACACTAGCAAATTTCATGAATTTAAAAATTTTATGGACTATAATGATGAAATCAACAAATAATATTAAACCTAAATTATAAAACCTTAACATATAAACTTATTGAATCAATTCGTGAACCTAAGGAAAGTGAAAGAAAAGTACTAAAAAAATATTCATGTACCGTTAAAAAAAGAAGAGCTAGAGATAAAGAGAATTTGCATTTCAATTACGACATTCCTTGTCAAATATCAAGATTCTTGTACACTCTAAATAAATAAAAGTCGTTCATATGATTAAAAGATTATGTCACGAAAAATATTTAAAGATTTGAAGAAATATTTTTTCCTAAAAAAATTGAAGGGCTGGACCGCCCTAGCCCACGACCCTCTTAGGGCTGGGCTGGGCTGGCCATTTTAAGGCCCATATAGATGGAGAGCCGCCCGTCCTAGCCCACCAATTTAAAAGCCCACGAGGCTCGGGCTAGGTTGGGCTGGGCTAGCCCGTTTTAACAGCTCTACTTATGCCGCCTCCCTCCTAAATAGAAACTAATATCAACTCTTCATTTTCAAGTTATGCCAACGGCATGTTGTCACTTCCATCATTTCCAACTCCATGGCCATCATCAAGAATTGTAATAGCAAGTTCGAAGCAGCATATGGTAGTGCAACTCCAAAAGTTAAAAAAAAATTATGCTAATAATTAATTTAGCATGTGCAATCAAATCAGTTACTTATGGAATACCATTATCAGTCACTATTGCTGCTACAATATTCAAGTTTTTCAGTTTAAACAAATATGAATCAACATACATGAATCAATTTAGAATTCATTCTCTACTTTTCTTTCTTTAACAAATCTAGTAAGAAAAGAATAATATATGGTACAACAACATACAAATTAAAAATGCATTTCGTACAATTTTATACAAATTTGATATATCTACAACATACATACTAAAAATAAATTTCATACAACTAATTATACAGTATACAACTAATGTACAACTTCTACAACTATCATACAGTACTCTTACCCAGTTAAATACAACCACAACATCATATAGTGGAAAATTATTGGGTTCGTTATTGTATGTCTTTTGTATATATTTTGTATGTGGTGTGTTCTTTTTCCGCTCTGAACTAATCAAAACTTTCTCTCTTAATACAATTTGATATATATCAACAACTTTATGTAAAAAGATAGTATTTAACTTAAATACAAATTTCATAAAACGACTCATACAGTATACAACTAATTTTCAACTTTCGTACAAACTTCAAAAAAAAATACCACTACAAATAAAATATAACCAAATAAAATTGCCACAACCCTAAAACAATATGGTATCACTAGTCATGAGCACCTACTACAACTATCTGACAACCTCAAGACCAACATGGTCGGAAAAAATCATAGAATACACTAAGGGAGAATAAGGAGGGAGAAAAGCAGGGCTGCGATCACCAGGCAGCTATCTTGCTAACTCCGATGAACTTGCTACCGAGCTCAGAAATACCTGAATCTGCACACAAGGTGCAGGGAGTAACGTGAGTACACCAACTCAGTAAGTATTAAAAGTAAATAGAGACCGAGCAGTAGGAAACGGTAAATCCACATTATGATAAACTCAGTAAGCACAACAAGCTTTCAAATAAGAATATGAGTCAATCATCTCATTTAAAATCCAGCTTTTGGTAAAAATCATTTGAAGATGCTTTCCAACAGTTTTAATAGAGGTTCAATACCGTTTATAATAAAAGTGATGAAAATCATAATCGGCCCCTTGGGCAAAAGATAATTCGTATACAGCCCTTCGGGCAAACATAAATCATATACATCTCATAACAAAAAAATTTCAGTGGAAATACCAAAGCCAAATCAGTGATTAAATTTCGAACATCTCGTAAAAACTCCAGTTTCAATGAAAGTTGTTTAAAAGCATTTTTTCAATATTTTCAACAGAGGCTCAGTATAAAAAGGAGTGAAAACAGTAATTTCATAAAAATAAGCCCCTGGGGCAAAATATCACTCATATATATAACACTAGGCCCAAAATATCATTTTTTTTATGTATCAAAGGAGTAATAAATACTGAGTTATGAAATCAATAAAAACATAACATGACTGAGTACAGATCTTAAGTCAAAATAGTAAGGAAATAATAAGGAAAATCCCCTAAGGGTCCAAACAACTTGGCACGAAGCCCAAATATGGCATTCAGTCCAAAACATAGTAATATTTTCCCAAACACAAGTGTATCAAATAGTTTTCAGTCAAACACGCAACTTAAGAGTCGCTAAGGGACGGACCAAGTCACAATCTCCAACGGTTCATGCTCGTCATCTAGCGTGTGCGTCACCACAATATAGTGAAATGAAGTGAAATCTGGGGTTTCATACCCTCAAGACAAGATTTATAATCATTACTTACATCAATCCGGACGAACATCTACACCGTGATGCCCTTGACGCTTGACTCGACCTCAAATCACATCGAATCTATCTAAAAGTAGAATCATATTATCAATACATGCCAAAGGAATAAAGCCCACGCAAAAATTATCAAATTAAACTCAAAATTCCGAAATTGGCCAAACCTGACCCCCGAGCCCACGTTTCGAAATTCGAAAAAAATCATAACACTAGAATCCTTATCCTTCCATGAGTCTATACATACCAAGATCATCAAAATCAGACCTCAAATGGCCCATCAAATTTCCAATTTATCTCTTCAATTTCAAGCCCTAGTTTCCCAAATTCTTTCTCTAATTTTCCCACAGATTTTATGATTAAACAATGGAATAATCACCATAAATACAATATACAAAGCTCAAGTAGCTTACATCTATGAAAACACTTGATTCCCTCTTGAAATCACAGCTTGGAGCTCCAAAATCGATCAAAAATGGTGGAAGAATGACCAAAATCCGCGAAAGAATACTTATATAGTCTCTGCCCAGGGATTCCGCACTTGCGATCTCATAAATGCATCTGCGCTTCCGCTTCTGCAAAAAAATGTCCGCTTATTCAGATTTCACTTACCTCACCAGGTCTCGCATCTGTGGTCGCTTCACCGCTTCTGCGGCATCGCAGATGCGATTTACCAAGCCGCACATGCGGTCCTACATGCACCTGTGCCTCTCTTCCGCTCCTGCGGAGCTTGCACATGCGGTCCTTGTGAGCACGTGATTTTTTCCCTATAGGAATTACTCTCATAAAATACAAGGAAAAATAATTTTTTTTTTCCATTTTTAGGATTTTATGAGAATTTGTGCTAATTGTTTGTATTACTGTGCATGTTTATTTTTGTTAAAATCGTGAAAATGCCAAAAAATACCATCCATTGCATTTAGGTTTCATTTTTACATTTTTAGGATTAATCAGTAATTACTTATTTTATAACAATTGAAAATCACAAAAATTGGCACACTTTTGCATTTTAGCCTTTTAGTTTTAAATTAGTAATTTTCTCTTTTAATTTAGGAGTAATTATTATATTAGATAATTAGCTTAATTTTGTAAATTAATTTCATTTAAGAGTTTAGTTTAGATTTTTAATTAATTGAAAAGGAAAAGAAAACAATTGAAAAAAAGAAAGAAAAGAGAAGAATCAGAAAAAGGCTGTTAGGGCCAAATTATTGAAGCCCAAACCCTATTCACCCCCCCCCAAACCCATTCCAGATCCAAGCCCAACTCTCCCCAACCCGGTCCAGTTCCCCGTCCTAACCAAACGACCTCGTTCATAGTGTGTGTCATCTCAGCCGTTGGATTCCAATAATCCAACGGTCCGGAATTGATGCTTGGTTAATATACATATGTCCGAATTGGACCCTCCCCCCCCCCCAGTTCCATCTTCCTCATTTCATCTCCCAATTTCTGAGAACCCAAACCCTAGCCGCCCCAAATTCCCAAACCCCCCACGGCCGGCGGCGTGACCAAATCGACCCCAAATTCATACCACGCAACCTCTAGGCCCTCCTAAATCTTATCCCCACATCTATTTCCCAAAAATCCCAACAAAATTCCTCCAATTCCAAATCTAGGAATTTCATAAACACTAAGTTGTTCTCCTTTCCTGATTTCATGCAAAGTTCCGGCTCGTTTTGACCTAGAACTTATGTTAGTCGATTGCTTTCAATGAGAGCAATCGATTGGCATTAGTTTTAGTTCATTCCGAGGTCGACAGATTCGGATAGGACTGCCGGATTCCGACAATAATCCATCGGTTCATTTCAAGGCTTTCTTATTACCCTTTTCTGAGTTAAATAAGGTAAAATTTCACATTGTTTCCTTCATGATTCCAGTCCATAGTTGTTAGTTCTCGTTAATTCGTTCTAGTGTCATCACTGTTTCATTTTGTTTTTTATTTATTTTATTTACTTCTTCTATTAATTCCATTTAATTTCTTGTCCTTGATTAGTCGATAAGTTAGCTTATAGGTCAGTAATATTAGTTAGTTCATTCATGCTTAAACTTTCTGCATTTTTATGATTTTACAAAGTTTTTCTTTCTTGGGTGGTATGGGTTCTGTGGTTTATTTGTCTGAACAGTAGAAGCCATATCCATTTGGGCCTAAACTTTGTCAATTGGCCCAATATTGGGAATTGTGGGAAGGTAAATATAGGAGTGTCAAGGGTTATTTTGGGTATTTGGGGTAGGGAATAATTTATGTTATGGAAACTTCTAGAAGATAAGGGTAGGCTGACTTGCATGCTAAGCAAACAAAAGGTTTCATGTATTTTGAAGGGGTTAAAAGGGTAAAATGATTAAGAATTAAAGGGGTAGAAGGGGAATTAGTTAACTAGGCTAGGGCTGCCTTAGGAGTGCCTATATAAGATCCCTCTTCATTCATTTTAAGGCAGCCATTGATATTCTAAAAAACACAAAAGGTTCTGCATCATTTTTGGTTGAAAAATTATTTAAAATTGCTTCTTGGTTTTTACTCAAACGAGTTACTGATTATCTGGGGTTCAAGGAAGCTGAATATGGCTGTTTGACTTGTTGATCTGCTCACGTTTTTGCTATTGCTGAGGTCCTCATCATCTCTTATTTGTTTTGGCCTCCAGGTACTCCTTGGCTCCTAATGCTATGTGAGGTGCAAATCTAAAATGTGCATCGAGTTAGAGATTTAAGGATAAATTTTATTTTGCTGAATATTAACTTATACTTTTAGACTCTTTACATGTCCATGTATTAATTTCAGTTCTTTTCATGTGTTCACCCTTTGATCATTTGGTGTTTCTTGTAGTTCCTCTTTAAGTTATGGTTTAGTCTCTTAGCCTCTTAGGTTGATTTGGATTTGGGCTGAGGGTCTCTGTGGTTGAACACTTAGAAGGTTTGAGTGTTCTAGCTTAAGTCAGTCATGGAATGTTACGTTGGTTTGTTTAAATTTGCTTAAAGTCTGTGTTTGAATTTCAGCTCTAAATTGATGTATGACATGATTCCATTACTTTGGGTCTTTTTAGGATTTAGTCTTAAGTCTGTATCATTTTGAGAGATGTAACTCGAGAAAGAAACTACATGTTTTGAGGATTATTGTAGGATTAAACTGTTTTGGTACTAATTGGAATAGTTGAGTAACTAGCTAGTGGCTTCGAATCCCCATCAGTAGAACATTTTTAGAAAAGTATACAGTATGATATATGGATGTTGTAATGTTGGATTTTTGCATACCATTGTGTCTCATTGGTTAGGGTCATTTGGGCCTTTTCCAATTTTGGTTTTGAAGTATCTGAGGCAGGGACTTGGCCCAAACAGGGTCACCTGGGCTATAGCCTTGTCCCTGTTAGGCCTTAATTATTTCCCTTCCCATATTGGCTCAACTTTAGGCCCAAGCCTCCTCAGTATTATTACCGCTCAAATTGCCCGTTTTGAGTATCGAATTTGGTTGAGTCAGTTAGCTTTGCCTTACTTTTCTTCCGTTTGGCTTGTTTAAGCCCAAGCCCCATTAGCCCCATTTGCTCTTGCCATTTCTGCAATAGTTAGGGTTTGAAGTTGGCCCACTTTTGCCCCAAAATAATTCAAGGACTAGCATATGTACCTCAAGCTCTTTCACTGATGGTTTGAACTTTTCCTTAACAAAAATGTTAGTAGGTTGTTTCAATCAAGTATTGTCTTTTACCAACAAATTGAGGTGTGCCATTTTAATCAAATCACCTATGGCCCTCACAAATACTTTAATTAGATATTAGAACGAACATTCGTAGAAAAGCCTTTAAGCGCGTTTAAAATATTATTATGATTGTGTACACGTTCGCGTGACATAATTACAATTCTAAAAACCAATTCGGAGTATGCGTTCGCGCAACCTCGGTCAATCTTCTTAATAATAAAATGTGTTTTCATAGGCTACTAATTAATTTTAGTTCATATAGTCCGAGGTGTGCCATCTACAATTTAATCATTCATGTCCCTCACATTAATTTCACAACCTAGATATAAAAATGACAAATGCTCGTAGTTGCTTAATATACCATTGTGATTGCGTACATGTTCGTGTGACATGATTACGATTCTAGAAATAAAATCGGAGTATGCGTTTGCGCAACTTCGGCCAAACTTGCTTAATAATAATAAAGCGTTATTAATTGTAGACACGTTCGCGTGACATAATTTTGACGCGCCAAACAAATGGGTACACGTACGCGTGACCTGTTTCAAGATAGTTCCTTAATTAAAAAAGGCAAATGCACATAGGTTCTAAAAGTAAGTAATTAGACAATTTAATAAGCCAAGTATGATCAAAGCGACCGTGCTAAAAACACAGAACTCGGGAATGCCTAATGTAAGCACGTGATTTTTGCCCAATATGAGAATTACTCCCAAAAAATTTAAAAATGAAATGATTTTTCTTTGGTGTGCAATTTTGTGATATTTTGTGATATTTTGAATAATTATTTGTATTTGTTTGTGCGTGTTTATTTGCTAAATTAATAAAAAATACAAAAATATGTCGCATTTTGCATGTAGGATTTAATTCTACAATTGTTAGTAATTAAATTTGTTTTACAAAAATTAAAAATTACAAAAATAGGCATCGTTTGCATTTTTAGCATTTAATGTCCAAATATACAATTTTATGCTTAATTAATACTTAATTGTGCGTTAATTGTTATCGGGAGTTAATTTGCACTTTTATAACTTAATTTAGTTCTTAATAATAGTTTAAGTATTTTTATAATTTAGTTTTAGAAAAATAAAAGAAGAAAAGAGAGCGAAAATATAAAGAAAGTCGGAATTGGGCCTCTTCTTCAATTTCAAGCCACATGCCCAAAAAATGGCCTAATCTTCCCTACGACCCAGTCCATTTCGAACTGGGTCGACCCAGTCCATAACCCAACACCCCTATTATCTTACAAACAACACAAAACAAAAGAAAAAAGGAGAAAAAACCCTAAAAAGACTAGGAAGTCATCCGCCCCCCCCCCTCCTAGCTTCTTCTTCTTCCTCAAGCTTCTCCAAGGTCATCCATGGCTTCCCCCTCAAAGCTCAACCATGGCTGCCAAACATCACACTCACACACACACGCACCAACACCCCCAAGCTGCCCTCCCATGAACGGAAAAAAAAACCATGAACAACCCAACGCGAAGCTCGCTTCAGCCGCGTTGACACTACTGCTGCTGCTCACGTCTTCAGCTGCTACTGTGCCGCAGCTACTTCGTCTTCCTCCGTCGTGCCGCTGCCATGGTTGACGCCACTACTGCTTCAACTTTCTTCCGCAGCTGCTGCCCGTTTTTGCCTTTTGCTTCATCTCCCCCATTCAAACAACCACTCCTTCCTGCGACCACTCGTTTCCAGCTCAGGTATGCGGCTGCTGCTACGTCCAAACGGAAAATAAAAGGGTTGCCGTTTGCATCGCCTCACTGCTGCTACTGTTTCGACGTGTTCGTCGCCGTTTGTTCGAGCTTTGGTCGAGGTTCGTCGAGTTAGTCCATACATATTTCATGTCAGTCCGGTTAGTAGATTTTTGAGTTTTATTTTGTCCGTATTTTGTTTTGATATTTTCGAATCTAAAATCGGCAAATATTTGTTTTGTTTATCGTTTGAATTAATTTTTAGTTCATGTTCATGTGTTGTTTGTTAAATTAATTTTCAGATTTCAAAATAGAAGTTTAATTAGTTGTTTTCATATTCCTTTCATGTTTGTATTATTGTTTAAGTGAATATTTGTTAGTTTGATGTTTGTTAGATTCAAATTGAAATTTAATTAACTATTTCTTCAATTTGTTTCATGTGTTTATGTATTGTTAGAAATTGTTAATATTGTTAAGTTCAAGTTTAAGTTCATAATTGTTTCTTCGTCGATCTTGTCATTTGTTTAAAGAATTTAGTTGTGTTAGAGAAATATGTTGGTTTAATCGTTTAAATCCATCATGTTTGTTGTTTAAAATAGATTCATTCATGTTCATACTTTGTTTGGATGATCTTGAATCCGAATTTTGTATAGTTTGATTTCTTGTTTATCATTTATGATTATTTTGTGAATTTGTCTCATAATCTTGTTTAAGTTTGATATAGGAATTGTTGGTTGTAATGTTGTTATGGTTAATTTTAAGTTCAATATTATTGAATTTAATCTAAATATACTTGTTTGATTGTTGTTGTTGTTTAAATCCGAAAATAGGTTTGTTGCTAAAATATTGTTCAGTCAAATTTTAGTTGTTCTTTGTTGTTCAATTTGTGTTCATGTGATTTGTTGTTAAAATGTTGTTAAAATCGTGTTCATGTGATATTGTTGTTATGATGTTCATCCGTGTTCATATTGTTGTTTGAACATTGTTAGAAATTGATCATATTGTCTATATTTTGGTTAAGTTTGATTAATTGATGTGTTATAGCTGATGGGTAGTTTGGTAAATTTGTAGTACGTTCAGGGGTAGTTTGGTAATTTCAGTAAGGTCGGAGGGGGTAGTTTAGGAATTGTACATTTTGTAATTGTTTATTTGAAGCATGGGGGACAAAATGAAATGGGGTAGGTGGTGATATGATTGTTTAATATAAAGGGGGGACAAGATTTAATTTAAAGGGGGAATCTTGCATTATTTTAAATGAAGCATGGGGGACAAAATATAATGGGGTGATGTGATATGTTTATTTAATGTAATGGGGATGAGTGGAAAGATAATGGGTTGAGTAGAGAAAAAGTATGGCTTTTAATTAATTGAAAGGTTTATGGGATGAGTTATAAGAAGAAGTCTTGAACACAAGGGAATAGAGAGAGAACAGAAATAGAAAAGATACGAGAAAAAATACACAGACAGATAGAGAGAAAAAACGGACAGAGAATAGAAGAGAGAAAATTTCCGAAAAATATTTAAGCTTTCAAAATAAAAATAAAAGCTAAAAAATCTACTGCTTTCTTTCTTTGTTTGAAATTAGTATTAATGATTGTTGTTTCATTTAAAGCTTAAAGCTTTTGTTTTTGGGATTACTACTCCATCGGTCTGTTACTGGGTTGTTACTGTTGCTGGGCAGTTGTTGCTGTTGTACTGTTATTACTGCCGCTGATTCTCATCTTCATTTTCTTTTGCTTCCAATATCAGGTACATATCTGTAAATTCATGTCATGAAAAGCTTCAACATGGCAAGTAAATGAAGTTTGGAATTATAAGGATGTCTTCTACTCATTTAAATTTTATTAGTTTAAGTTTCAGTTTTGTTTTAGTTGGTTAATATAGTATTATACTTGACATGATAAATTGTTAACTAATTAACCTTCTGGAGTAGTAAATTCCACGATAATCTTCTATGTTTTGAGGACTAGTGATGACATTTACTGTTTGAATTGTTGAGATAGGGAACATTGCAGAAAATTGGCCATTAATTAAATCTTGTGATATTGTTAGCTAAGTAAAGAATAGTACGGAAATACTCAGAAATTACATTACTAGCTTATTTTGTCAAATATCCAATTTTGTTTAAGGCTAGATGATGTCGTCTTATTGAATCAATTGGTAAATTAGTTCTCTTTCTTAATAACAAATGGCATAGTTATTTTAGGAACGCGATCAACTCATTTTTTTTAATGTATGAAATAATGTCGATGATTTTTTACAAAATATAGAGTTAGTGTTTGCAAATATTCGCGTAGGCAGAGAATAAGAATTGGTTTATTTATCTCAAACTCAATCTTCATAATCAAAAATTAACTAAATAATTATAACTTTGGACTAAAAACAAGTATATGAAAAGGATATGGGATTTATAAGCACGAATTGCAACATTTTATGTCAAGGATATGTAGAAATAGAGTTCGCATTAAATATAACAATGAAAATTCTTCAGAAACTATTAATTTGTTTATCAAATTAATTCTTTTTCCATTTTTATATGCGATTCGATTTTTGGATATATTAATGTTGTATCCACGATAAAAAATGGTAGTATTTTTAGTTACATGTTGTTTGTTTCTTTTTCATATCATTAATTCTTTAAAATTTGAATGGCTTGGAGGAATATAATTCATACGCGTAAAATAAGATTTGCGGTGAACACATAATAACTTTTGAATGCTTTTCAAGAAATATAGAGACGTCTAAATCAATGTTTCTCTATGGCTTTCATATAAAAATAAGTGGATGCAATAAACAATTTGTAGAGAATTTTATCAAGAATATTTTGTGAAATTAGGGATACGTTCGCGTGGCCTGATTATATTTCTAAAAGCAATTCGGATTATGCGTTCGCACAACTTCGAGCGAACATTTAATAAAAAGGGGTTTTTCGGAGATTATCCTTATTAATTTCATATAACCCGAGATGTGCAGTTCACTATTTAATCATACAAGAGCGACAGACGTTCTTAATTTTATTTAAGCACAATTTCGAACTTAAGTCTATTTTTATAATAAAAAAAAAATTCGAAAAAATAATAATTATATTATCAATATCATTGTGTATACGTACGCGTGACACGATTTCCCACGTTAAAAAATATATAATATATAAAACGAATACACGTACGCGTGATTCGATTCGAAGAAGGGTCTTTAATTTTAAACAATCTAAACAGAAGCGGTAACAAAATCATGCAATAAAAATGTAAAATCGAGATAATTAAGCCAAGAATAAAAACAGTTAAGCGACCGTGCTAGAACCACGAAATTCGGAAATGCCTAACACCTTCTTCCGGATTAACAGAATTCCTTACTCAGGATTTCTGGTTCGCAGAATAATAAACAGAGTCATATTCTCCTCGATTCAGGGATTAAAATTGGTGACTTGGGACGTCTTAAAATTCCCAAGTGGCGACTCTGAAACAAACAAACAAATCCCGTTTCGACTGTCCTTTAATTGGAGAAAACTCCCTTTCACCCTCGCGGACGCGGAAAAAGGAGGTGCGACAGCTCTGGCGACTCTGCTGGGGATTAGACCCAGAACCACTGGTTCAGGGTTCAAGAATTCGAGCTTAAAATAACTGTTATAGTTGGCTTTATTTATTATCTAATTTTTACATGATATATGCTTAATGTGCTAAATGATGCTTTTACCGCTTTAATATTATCTGAATTGTGTATATAAAACTGCTACGAAACCCTTCTTCTTTCGGAGTCTTCTAAATTTATGGTGTACACGTGCGCGTGGCCCACCTTTCTGTTAGAAGTCATACCAAATAAGACGAAGTTGGGACAAGTAACTAGGCCGGGCAGACTTTCGTGCTCCCGGTACGTTTCCCCCATTTCGGCTCAAGCTGTCCACTTGGGTAAGCCAGGGTTAGAACAATATGCCTCAGGTTTTTCACTTAGAATAACTCAGCTACATGTCGGATCCCTAGTAGGAACGTTTGTTTGCATCACGTGCATTTGACTTTGGAGGCTCAACATAGGGGTTGGGTCTGTCTAGGACAGGTGTACCAAAAATGAAAATGACCATCCTGATGCATCTTACTTGCTCCTACTTGCGCATTTATTTGATTCGGACTTGTGTGTTGACTGACTTTTGAATATCAAGAACAATATTTTGAAATGAAAAAAGAAATAGCGGTTAGGGAATTGATTGTTTATTTTTGAAAAAAAAAACTCAATGCCTAAATATTGTCAAACCTCTACCGAAATTTCGAGAAAATGAAAAAAAATGTTTTATTAGTTTGTTTTACTAAAAGCAAAGAAAAAAAAGTCGTTGTTCTGTCTTATTTTTAAAAAAAAATATATATATAAAAAATATATAAAAAGGAAAATAATTTGTCTTCCCCTGAAAATGACAATGAAAAAGAGTCTTACTTTTAAAATAGTTTTATTTATTTGTTTCTGAAAAATTCAAAATGAAAATGAAAAGAGTCGTGCTTTGAAAGTGGTTTTGTTATTTGTTGCTGAAAAAGAAAAAAAAATCCTGTTTTAAAATAGTTCGGTTAATTAGCCCGAACTACGCGGGTTTGATTCTCACCGGATGTGAGATACGTAGGCAACCCTCATCGGGTCCAACCCCCCTTTTTGCTAAAATAGCCAAAAACAAATAATAAATAATAAATAAAAAAAACGTGTCAAAATTTTAATTTTGTCGTAAATAAGTCGGGCAGTGTCCAGCCTCCACTTTTTGCTAAAAACAAAATAGGCAAAAAAAAATATGTCAAATTTTAATTTTGTCATGAATAAGTCAGGTGATGTTGTTTTGTCATAAATAGCCGAATGTTCCCGAAAGGGACGCCGGAAGGCTGACTTTGTATAAACAGCCACCTTTGGGTCATTATTTTAGATTTGGTCCAATTGACCCACACAGCCTTAAAAAAACCTTCGTCCCCGAGGCGCTGAAGGGCTGTGTTTGCAACACCAGGTTTTTATTATAATTTTAAAAGAAAAAAAAACAAAGAGTCAGCGCTCAGGTGAATACCTTTGGGTTTTGTCAAAAATAAGCCAAAGCCAGCTTCGGCCGCGTCTTAAACCGTTCTTGCCGAAATAGCCTTAGAGTATCTCTCAGTTGTCGAAAGGCTATTTTCGTAAAAGAACGGACAAGTTTGCAAAGTGTCATAAAATAATCCTCTCCGGCCTCAAAATTTGGAAGGGGCCACGTTTGCAAAAATAACCGTTCGGTTGCATTTGTCAAACGGAGAAAGGAAGCTGGCAGTTTGTTTTGGAGTTTGTAAAACTTTTGATTATAATATGTGGGTCGTTTGATTTTCAAGTTTGTAGGTTATTTTTAAACCTTTGAAACCCAATATGAAAATTGAAAAAAAATGATTAGTATTGCTTATCTTTTATTGGTCCGAACTACGCAAGGTCTGATTAATGCGGGGTCATGATACGTAGGCAATCTCCATAAGATTTGACCACAACAAAAAAATGAAAAAAAAAATGAAAAAAAATCGAAAAAAAAGAAAAGAAAAAAATGAATGAAAAAAAATCGAAAAAGAAGAAAAATGAAAAAAAATGTTGTTAATAATGAGGACCGACTGAGTCCATTCTAACCTATTTTGAATCGCAAAGAAAGAAGGTGGTTGGTTTGTGGTAAGCCGGAAATACAAGACCCAGAAGCACACTTTGCGGGGATCAGGCCTGATAGTAGAAGCACTCGAATCCTATTGGGACTTGTTGACTAAGGTTGATGATATCGAAGTTGGAAATGGTCTAGACAATACTGATGCAAAGCTCAGTGGCTAAAGATGTCAATTTTGATAAAGTGGGAGGACGCTTCGTTCCTTGGTTAGCAAAAGAGAAACTGGTGGTGTCTTATTTTGTTGTCATTTCTGTTGTCCAGATTATTCTTAGGGTTGTAATCCGAATATTGTCTTGTGTGAAACCTTCTTATCTTTCCAGTTTGTCATTTCAATTTGTTTAAGTTTTATCAAGGCTGTGTTAGGATTTTATTCTGGTTGTTTTGTTTGTTTTATTATTCAAACCATTTCGCCGGTAGTCTAATACAAAAGCCGGTCTTTTATTGTTTCCAGTCATCTTTTTGTTTAGTACTTTTATCATTTTTATTCAACGCCGATTCTAGTGACATAACATGCGCACACAGTTTGGGCCTAGTCTTAAAAGTTAATTATAAAACTCCGGAAAGGTGATCAGACCATTTAAAGGAAATAAGAACGGTGTGAGATTATTTGAAGCCCGAGTCAGGTGGAATTAGGGCAAGTAAAACACAAAGAAAACCGTTAAATGCAAGATTCGCCGAATTGGCATGAGGGTCGTTCATGAGAGTGAGAGTGTCGCCCAGCAGTGCTTTAGAAATGACAAATGAAAAGTAAGTGTTTAACATAATTGTCAAGGCCAGCACCGTCGGAAGAGACTATAAATCTATGTTCAATTGTGTTGTTTGCACTTGGCATGTTTTGAAGACTGGAATGACGAAGACATTTTGTTCTGCTACCTAAACACTTTATCCTTCGTTACCCCTTTTGAGCCTCATTTTATTTTCTTTCATACCCCTCGTTCGGAATCAATAGCAATGACTAGGAAATACGAGCCTGAAAGGTAAAGAAAAAAAAATCAAAAAAAAAATCAACAAAAAACGAAAAAAGAGAACAATGATAAAAAAACAAAAGAAAGTCAAATGAAAACAGAGGAAATGGGAACTACGTTTGACCTGATTCCTCAAAGAGGATACATAGGCGCTTCACGGCTCGGTCATAGGGTGCATAGTGTGCATAATGTGCATGGTATGCATGGTGTAATAAAAAAATATTATAAATAAATAAAAAAAATTTAAAATATATATATATATATATAATAAATAAATAATCCCCAAGCAAGAAACTGGGGCAAGGGTTGCGCTTGTTATAAACAAATATGATTTCGAAGGTTGTAATTTTGAACCCCAAATTAATTTGTTTTGAGCCTTTAATACCCTTTCTTTCTAAGCCTATCCAAAAAAAACCACATTACGGTCCAAAGAAAGACCTTCTGATCAGTCTGTAAAAGATGCCAAGTCAGACAAATGAGAGTCTTACCGGCGAACATAACATTCTGCTCCACAGCAGAAAGGACTCTAATCTCCAGCAGAGAGAGTCATACCGGCAACACTCCAAATCCCCAGCTGGAAAGTGATATAAATGAGAGAGTCTTATCAGTGAAAATCTTCACGGACACCATAAGGCGATGAAAGCTGAGAGAAAAACCCAAAATGAGAGAGACTTGATAGTGAAAACCCTTCGGGCACTACAAGTCGAATAAGATTAAGAATCAGATGGGGAATTGCCAATTGAAGATCTTGAAAGATGATTGACAGCAGAGGATAGGCCACATATGCATGTCATGACCATTAGAGTCGGTGTCTGCGTTTGATAGTTTTTTTTATAGTTTCTTTCGTTAAAGAGTCATCTTTTTTCTTTTGTCTTTTATTCTGTTCCTTTTTATCCTTCTCCTTTCATAGAAAATTCCCCAGTAGAGTCTGTTTGGTCAGAACCAGTGGGAAATGACTTCAAAATAGGCCATCAGCTTTCCAAGATAAGATCTGACTAGTACATACAAATGGTATAGTCAGCAAGGAACAAGCGCGAGGCCAGTGTCAAAAAAGATATCCCCAGCAAAAGGGAATTGACAAAAAGATCAACGAAAGAAGAGGGATATCCCCAGCAGAAAAGGATTATCCCCAGCAAATAATATCATCCCCAACAAGTTGTGGAACACAGAGCAAGGAAGGGAAAAGGGAAAACCATCCCAGTGGGAGTATCACAACCAACCACCACATTTAAACTAACAAATTTTGTTTGATTTAAAATAGGTAAAGGGAATGGCATTGATGACAGAAATGCATGCCATAAGGGAGACTGTAAAACTGGGGCAGAAAATTTTCCTTTCATTTGGAAAATTTTCTGGAAGTCAAGTACCCACTCGAGGAAGAATAAAGATAACACCAGTCTCAAGGGAAGTGGTCATTGAACCAGTGTTGCCCCCGACATAATAAGTTTCCAATGAAGGAAGCTGTTCCCCAGCATACAGAACAAAGGAATGACATTTGTGCTCAGAAAAGCAAAGAGCCATTATCATCCCCAACAGCTTCCAAAAGAATAAAGCATCGATTTGAAGGGATAAAATTCCCCAGCAGCGTTATCCTCAACAACGTTATCCCAAGAAGATAACACTTTTATCCCCCGCGGTGTTGAAGAATAAAAAAAAAAAAAACCAAAAACAAATTTGAAGGAGGGGAAGAAAGGAGACTCCCACAGTGGTATTATCCCCAGCAAGCAAGAACAAAGCAGCGCAAAGGAAGGAGAAAAGAAAAGAAGAAATTACGAAGGTAAGTTTCTCAAATCATTGATCTTTACTACATTTTTCTCCTAGGATAAAAAGTCCTAGTCTGATGAATTTACCTCCCGATACAATCTTGGTCCGATGAAATTTTTCTCCCAAGATAAGATATCAAATCTTAGTCGGATGAATCTTTCTCCTAAGATCACAACAAAATGGACCTAGTCTGACGATTTATCTCCTAGAGTCAAAATCTTGGTCTGATGAAATTGTTCTCCCAAGATAAAATCTTAGTCGGATGAATCTTTCTCCTAAGATCACAACAAATGGACCTAGTCTGACGATTTATCTCCTAGAGTCAAAATCTTGGTCTGATGAAATTTTTCTCCCAAGATAAAATCTTAGTCGGATGAATCTTTCTCCTAAGATCACAACAAATGGACCTAGTCTGACGATTTATCTCCTAGAGTCAAAATCTTGGTCTGATGAAATTTTTCTCCCAAGATAAAATCTTAGTCGGATGAATCTTTCTCCTAAGATCACAACAAAATGGACCTAGTCTGATGATTTATCTCCTAGAGTCAAAATCTTGGTCTGATGAAATTTTTCTCCCAAGATAAAATCTTAGTCGGATGAATCTTTCTCCTAAGATCACAACAAAATGGACCTAGTCTGACGATTTATCTCCTAGAGTCAAAATCTTGGTCTGATGAAATTGTTCTCCCAAGATAAAATCTTAGTCGGATGAATCTTTCTCCTAAGATCACAACAAAATGGACCTAGTCTGACGATTTATCTCCTAGAGTCAAAATCTTGGTCTGATGAAATTGTTCTCCCAAGATAAAATCTTAGTCGGATGAATCTTTCTCCTAAGATCACAACAAAATGGACCTAGTCTGACGATTTATCTCCTAGAGTCAAAATCTTGGTCTGATGAAATTGTTCTCCCAAGATAAAATCTTAGTCGGATGAATCTTTCTCCTAAGATCACAACAAATGGACCTAGTCTGACGATTTATCTCCTAGAGTCAAAATCTTGGTCTGATGAAATTTTTCTCCCAAGATGATATAATAAAATCTTAGCCGGATGAATCTTTCTCCTAAGATCACAACAAAATGGACCTAGTCTGACGATTTATCTCCTAGAGTCAAAATCTTGGTCTGATGAAATTTTTCTCCCCAGATAAAATCTTAGTCGGATGAATCTTTCTCCTAAGATCAAAACAAATGGACCTAGTCTGACGATTTATCTCCTAGAGTCAAAATCTTGGTCTGATGAAATTTTTCTCCCAAGATAAAATCTTAGTCGGATGAATCTTTCTCCTAAGATCACAACAAATGGACCTAGTCTGACGATTTATCTCCTAGAGTCAAAATCTTGGTCTGATGAAATTTTTCTCCCAAGATAAGATATCAAATCTTAGTCCGATGAATCTTTCTCCTAAGATAAGATATCAAATCCTAGTCTGATGAATTTTCTCCTAGGATAATTTGAAAAAAAAGAAGAAGTTTGAATTTGAAAAAAAGAAGAAGTTGTTGAAGTCAGGATCCCCCCTGAAGAATAGAATGGCGATTTAGTGTTTGAAATCTTGCCAACCTAAAGAAAGGAATGGCGATGTATGGTTTGAAGTCAGGATCCCGCCTGAAGAGGAATGGCGATTATTTTCAAAGTTGTTGTTGAAGTCAGGAGCCCGCCTGAAGAGAGGAATGGCAATTTATTTTCAAAATTGTTGTTGAAGTCAGGAGCCCGCCCAGATAACAGAGGCATACATTTTAGTCTTTACATTTCAGTTGATGAAGTTGGAAGCCCGCCCATAGAACAGAGGCATAAATTTCAGTCTTTACATTTCAAACATTGAAGTTGGGAGCCCACCCAGATAACAGAGGCATACATTTCAAGTCTTTAATTTTCAAGTATTGAAGTTGGGAGCCCGCCCATAGAACAGAGGCATAAATTTCAGTCTTTACATTTCAAGCATTAAAGTTGGGAGCCCGCCCAGATAACAGAGGCATACATTTCAAGTCTTTAATTTTCAAGTATTGAAGTTGGGAGCCCGCCCAGATAACAGAGGCATACATTTCAAGATCAAGTCAGAGGACAATAAAACAGAGGGTTACAATAGGAATCCCCAGCAGGAAACAATAAAATTCCCCGGCACCGGGAAACAGAAGTTTGCAACAAGAGGTCACAGTACAAACTCAAGTACATGTGTCAAAAGAAGTAAAGCACCCGAAGAAATGCAAGCAGACAAGGAAGCAAGGCAACAAGAAAAATTGCAGTCTAGCCTAGCTTCTTGTTTTCTTTTAAGCACGGTGTAACAAGGAGATCGGTAAGCAGTGGTAATAGCATGCAACAACAGTAACATTACAGTCCAACGGTAGTCCCAGCTACCAAAATTTCCCGAACTACATTGACTTGATTCCTGTTTAGCCCAGGATATGTAGGAAACCTTTGAAGCAAAGGTTCGGTCAAATCTTTTTCAAAAAAAATGCTTCACACGGAGTACTCGGATGGGCAAAAATCGCTCGCTTTATCTTTGCACGAAAACCCTTCGTATCTTCGGGCAAAGAGGGGCAGCTGTAAGCACGTGATTTTTGCCCAATATGAGAATTACTCCCAAAAAATTTAAAAATGAAATGATTTTTCTTTGGTGTGTAATTTTGTGATATTTTGTGATATTTTGAATAATTATTTGTATTTGTTTGTGCGTGTTTATTTGCTAAATTAATAAAAAATACAAAAATATGTCGCATTTTGCATGTAGGATTTAATTCTACAATTGTTAGTAATTAAATTTGTTTTACAAAAATTAAAAATTACAAAAATAGGCATCGTTTGCATTTTTAGCATTTAATGTCCAAATATACAATTTTATGCTTAATTAATACTTAATTGTGCGTTAATTGTTATCGGGAGTTAATTTGCGATTTTATAACTTAATTTAGTTCTTAATAATAGTTTAAGTATTTTTATAATTTAGTTTTAGAAAAATAAAAGAAGAAAAGAGAGCGAAAATATAAAGAAAGTCGGAATTGGGCCTCTTCTTCAATTTCAAGCCACAGGCCCAAAAAATGGCCCAATCTTCCCTACGACCCAGTCCATTTCGAACTGGGTCGACCCAGTCCATAATCCAACACCCCTATTATCTTACAAACAACACAAAACAAAAGAAAAAAGGAGAAAAAACCCTAAAAAGACTAGGAAGTCATCCGCCCCCCCCCCTCATAGCTTCTTCTTCTTCCTCAAGCTTCTCCAAGGTCATCCATGGCTTCCCCCTCAAAGCTCAACCATGGCTGCCCAACATCACACTCACACACACACGCACCAACACCCCCAAGCTGCCCTCCCATGAACGGAAAAAAAAAACCATGAACAACCCAACGCGAAGCTCGCTTCAGCCGCGTCGACACTACTGCTGCTGCTCACGTCTTCAGCTGCTACTGTGCCGCAACTACTTCGTCTTCCTCCGTCGTGCCACTGCCATGGTTGACGCCACTACTGCTTCAACTTTCTTCCGCAGCTGCTGCCCGTTTTTGCCTTTTGCTTCATCTCCCCCATTCAAACAACCACTCCTTCCTGCGACCACTCGTTTCCAGCTCAGGTATGCGGCTGCTGCTACGTCCAAACGGAAAATAAAAGGGTTGCCGTTTGCATCACCTCACTGCTGCTACTGTTTCGACGTGTTCGTCGCCGTTTGTTCGAGCTTTGGTCGAGGTTCGTCGAGTTAGTCCATACATATTTCATGTCAGTCCGGTTAGTAGATTTTTGAGTTTTATTTTGTCCGTATTTTGTTTTGATATTTTCGAATCTAAAATCGGCAAATATTTGTTTTGTTTATCGTTTGAATTAATTTTTAGTTCATGTTCATGTGTTGTTTGTTAAATTAATTTTCAGATTTCAAAATAGAAGTTTAATTAGTTGTTTTCATATTCCTTTCATGTTTGTATTATTGTTTAAGTGAATATTTGTTAGTTTGATGTTTGTTAGATTCAAATTGAAATTTAATTAACTATTTCTTCAATTTGTTTCATGTGTTTATGTATTGTTAGAAATTGTTAATATTGTTAAGTTCAAGTTTAAGTTCATAATTGTTTCTTCGTCGATCTTGTCATTTGTTTAAAGAATTTAGTTGTGTTAGAGAAATATGTTGGTTTAATCGTTTAAATCCATCATGTTTGTTGTTTAAAATAGATTCATTCATGTTCATACTTTGTTTGGATGATCTTGAATCCGAATTTTGTATAGTTTGATTTCTTGTTTATCATTTATGATTATTTTGTGAATTTGTCTCATAATCTTGTTTAAGTTTGATATAGGAATTGTTGGTTGTAATGTTGTTATGGTTAATTTTAAGTTCAATATTATTGAATTTAATCTAAATATACTTGTTTGATTGTTGTTGTTGTTTAAATCCGAAAATAGGTTTGTTGCTAAAATATTGTTCAATCAAATTTTAGTTGTTCTTTGTTGTTCAATTTGTGTTCATGTGATTTGTTGTTAAAATGTTGTTAAAATCGTGTTCATGTGATATTGTTGTTATGATGTTCATCCGTGTTCATATTGTTGTTTGAACATTGTTAGAAATTGATCATATTGTCTATATTTTGGTTAAGTTTGATTAATTGATGTGTTATAGCTGATGGGTAGTTTGGTAAATTTGTAGTACGTTCAGGGGTAGTTTGGTAATTTCAGTAAGGTCGGAGGGGGTAGTTTAGGAATTGTACATTTTGTAATTGTTTATTTGAAGCATGGGGGACAAAATGAAATGGGGTAGGTGGTGATATGATTGTTTAATATAAAGGGGGGACAAGATTTAATTTAAAGGAGGAATCTTGCATTATTTTAAATGAAGCATGGGGGACAAAATATAATGGGGTGATGTGATATGTTTATTTAATGTAATGGGGATGAGTGGAAAGATAATGGGTTGAGTAGAGAAAAAGTATGGCTTTTAATTAATTGAAAGGTTTATGGGATGGGTTATAAGAAGAAGTCTTGAACACAAGGGAATAGAGAGAGAACAGAAATAGAAAAGATACGAGAAAAAATACACATACAGATAGAGAGAAAAAACGGACAGAGAATAGAAGAGAGAAAAATTCCGAAAAATATTTAAGCTTTCAAAATAAAAATAAAAGCTAAAAAATCTACTGCTTTCTTTCTTTGTTTGAAATTAGTATTAATGGTTGTTGTTTCATTTAAAGCTTAAAGCTTTTGTTTTTGGGATTACTACTCCACCGGTCTGTTACTGGGTTGTTACTGTTGCTGGGCAGTTGTTGCTGTTGTACTGTTATTACTGCCGCTGATTCTCATCTTCATTTTCTTTTGCTTCCAATATCAGGTACATATCTGTAAATTCATGTCATGAAAAGCTTCAACATGGCAAGTAAATGAAGTTTGGAATTATAAGGATGTCTTCTACTCATTTAAATTTTATTAGTTTAAGTTTCAGTTTTGTTTTAGTTGGTTAATATAGTATTATACTTGACATGATAAATTGTTAACTAATTAACCTTCTGGAGTAGTAAATTCCACGATAATCTTCTATGTTTTGAGGACTAATGATGACATTTACTGTTTGAATTGTTGAGATAGGGAACATTGCAGAAAATTGGCCATTAATTAAATCTTGTGATATTGTTAGCTAAGTAAAGAATAGTACGGAAATACTCAGAAATTACATTACTAGCTTATTTTGTCAAATATCCAATTTTGTTTAAGGCTAGATGATGTCGTCTTATTGAATCAATTGGTAAATTAGTTCTCTTTCTTAATAACAAATGGCATAGTTATTTTAGGAACGCGATCAACTCATTTTTTTTAATGTATGAATAATGTCGATGATTTTTTACAAAATATAGAGTTAGTGTTTGCAAATATTCGCGTAGGCAGAGAATAAGAATTGGTTTATTTATCTCAAACTCAATCTTCATAATCAAAAATTAACTAAATAATTATAACTTTGGACTAAAAACAAGTATATGAAAAGGATTTTTGTATGCGATTCGATTTTTGGATATATTAATGTTGTATCCATGATAAAAAATGGTAGTATTTTTAGTTACATGTTGTTTGTTTCTTTTTCATATCATTAATTCTTTAAAATTTGAATGGCTTGGAGGAATATAATTCATACGCGTAAAATAAGATTTGCGGTGAACACATAATAACTTTTGAATGCTTTTCAAGAAATATAGAGACGTCTAAATCAATGTTTCTCTATGGCTTTCATATAAAAATAAGTGGATGCAATAAACAATTTGTAGAGAATTTTATCAAGAATATTTTGTGAAATTAGGGATACGTTCGCGTGGCCTGATTATATTTCTAAAAGCAATTCGGATTATGCGTTCGCACAACTTCGAGCGAACATTTAATAAAAAGGGGTTTTTCGGAGATTATCCATATTAATTTCATATAACCCGAGATGTGCAGATCACTATTTAATCATACAAGAGCGACAGACGTTCTTAATTTTATTTAAGCACAATTTCGAACTTAAGTCTATTTTTATAATAAAAAAAAAATTTCGAAAAAATAATAATTATATTATCAATATCATTGTGTATATGTACGCGTGACACGATTTCCCACGTTAAAAAATATATAATATATAAAACGAATACACGTACGTGTGATTCGATTCGAAGAAGGGTCTTTAATTTTAAACAATCTAAACAGAAGCGGTAACAAAATCATGCAATAAAAATGTAAAATCGAGATAATTAAGCCAAGAATAAAAACAGTTAAGCGACCGTGCTAGAACCACGGAATTCGGAAATGCCTAACACCTTCTTCCGGATTAACAGAATTCCTTACTCAGGATTTCTGGTTCGCAGAATAATAAACAGAGTCATATTCTCCTCGATTCAGGGATTAAAATTGGTGACTTGGGACGCCTTAAAATTCCCAAGTGGCGACTCTGAAACAAACAAACAAATCCCGTTTCGACTGTCCTTTAATTGGAGAAAACTCCCTTTCACCCTCGCGGGCGCGGAAAAAGGAGGTGTGACACCTAACACCTTCTCCTGGGTTAACAGAATTTCTGTGTTCGCAGACCATAAGTCGAGTCAATTTCCTCGATTCAGGATTTTAAACCGGTGACTTGGGACACTATAAATTATCCCAAGTGGCAACTCTTATTTTAAATAATTAAACCCGTTTCGATTGTCAGTTAAATTGGGAAAAACACCCTTATACCCCTTCCGCAGGTAGGAAAAAGGAGGTGTGACAGTTCCTAATCCGCAGGTGCGGATATGACAGAAGCAGCAACATCAACTGGAATTTCTCAAATTAAATCTTTCCGAAAACTATTCAAAATCATCCTGAGGCCCCTGAGACCTCAACCAAAAACACGAATAAGTCACATATCACCATCCAAACTTATTCTAACCTTCTAAACACTCAAAACAACATCAAAACATCAAATCACCTCGGATTCAAGCCTAAGGATTTAGAAACTTTCAAATTCCACAAACGACGCCGAAACTTATCAAATCACCTCCGAATGACCTGAAATTTTGCACACACGTCACAAATGATATAACGGACCTACTCCAATTTTCGAAATTCCATTCTGATCCCGGTATCAAGATTTTCACTGCCAACTGGAATACCAAATTTTTAATTTCGCCAATTCAAGCCTAAATCCACAACGGACCTCCAAATTTTATTCCGTACGCGCTCCTAAGTCCAAAATCACCCGATGGAGCTAACCAAATCATAAAATCCAAATCCGAGATCGAATACTAAAAAGTCAAGATTAGGTTAAACCTTTCAAATTTAAAGCTTCAAGCTGAGAATCATTCTTCATATCTATTCCGATTAACTTGAAAACCACAACCGACGATTTACATAAGTCATAATACATCATACAGGACTAGTCATTCCCGAAAATTGGCGAGCAAAGTGTAAGTACTCAAAACGACTAGTCGGATCGTTACAACAGTTTTCATAGAAATTTCATACAACTTAATATATATGTGTGTGTCATGTGTTCTTCTTTTTCTTTTAATTTCAATATAAAAAACCAGCAAAAATCAAATCTAATCTTCACCAAGTACCCTAAAAAATTGAGATATAAACTCCATAGAATATTCTCAATCATTTGTAAGAACACCTAATCCAAATAAAAAAAATTAAAATCCGAATTCGAATTCAAAGTTTTGAAGCTTTTTAATGGATGTCAATGGTGGAGTGTTAAACACCTTTAAAATTTATTGATTGATAATTTCAATTCGAACAACCGAGCCAAATAATCTGTTGATAGCCCTCTATTGGAACGCCAATAAGAAAAGGGAAGCCCAGAAAAGTTCTAAATTCCAGTCATGGAAAAATTAATCCCCTTGTTCACCATTATTAAAGAAAGTTATGAGATTTAGAAGAAAAAGATTTGTAGAATCAGTGTAGAAAGAGGGTTGATTTCAAAGAGAGAAAGAGAAATCTTTTAGAAAGAAGTGTGATTGAGGTTTCCTGGGCAAGAAAGGTATTGTGAGGATTTAAAGGAATTTACTAAATTAAAAGGCCATAATCAAGGGATACTCATTTAAAATTAATTTGTATATAATTGATAAATTGTATATGACCATATAATTAAGTTAAAACTTAATTCGGGAGGATAAATAAGTTTCATAGATAATATAAATAGGTAAAAAATCTCTTTATAATAAACCAAATACAAGCTACAACATATTAAATTCATGTTTCTACTACCAGGGAAAGGCAATACGAAAGGCAAAACCTATTTTAGAAGATGCCATCAAGAAGATGTTCAACATGACACATGGTTCTAACATTTAACGGAAGGAGCATTTCTTAAAGTAGAAATGACACCACATAGTTATTTTTAAGCATATTGTTTAAATTATATTCACAATTTACAATAAATTTAAAAATTAACCAATTCGCTCAAATTTCAGGACGCGACGTTCTAAAGTTTACATGGTTCTAACATTTATTGGAAGGAGCATTTCTTAAAGTGGAAATGACACCACATAGTTATTTTCAAGCATGTTGTTTAAATTATATCTACAATTAACAATGTATTTTGTGATGACCCGGCCAGTCGTCTCATGAGTTACCACTCAATTTTCCCCATTTCTACTTCTTTATGCTTTGTTTATCCGTGTTATGTGGTATTGGATTAGTCGGATCGAATCCGGAATGATTTTAGTAAGGTTTGAGACACTTAGTCCCTTTTAAGAAAGCTTAAGTTGGAAAAGTCAACCGGATGTTGACTTATGTGTTAGAGGGCTCGGATGTGAGTCTTGATGATTCGGGTAGCTTCGGGAGGTGATTTGGGATTAGGAGTGCTATCGGAATGAGTTTTGGAGGTTCAGAGTAGATTTAGGCTTGAATTGGCGAAGTTGATATTTTGGCAATCTCCGGTTGGTAGGTGAGATTTTGATATAGGGGTTGGAATGGAATTTCGAGAGTTGCAATAGTTCCGTTGGGTCATTTGAGATGTGTGTGCAAAATTTCAGGTCATTTGGACATGGTTTGGTTGAGTTTTTTATCAAAAGCGAAATTCGAATGATTTTAGAAAAATTAGGCCTGAATCCGATGTGATTAGGGTGTTTTGATGTTTTTTGAGGTATTTTGAAGATTGATACAAGTTTTAATAAGGTATTAGGATATGTTTGTTCTTTTGGTTGAGGTCCCGGGTGTCACACCTCCTTTTGGCCCGCGCCCGCAGGGGCACAGAGAGAGTTTTCCAATTAAAGGACAATCGAAACGGGATTTGTTGTTTAATTCAGAGTCACCACTTGGGAGATTTATGGTGTCCCAAGTCACCGGTTGAATCCCGAATCGAGGAGAATATTGACTCTGTATTACAGTCCGCGAACTAGAAATCCGGATAAGGAATTCTGTTAACCCGGGAGAAGGTGTTAGGCATTCTCGAGTTCCGTGGTTCTGGCACGGTCGCTCAACTGTCATATTCGGCTTATTTATCTGATTTTATACATGCTGAACCTATATGCAGATTTTTACTCTTTTACCACTTTTATTACTATTATTTTAAACGAGAATTGCAACGTCGTGAAAACACATCTCGAACCACGTCACATCAATGCACCCGTGATTTATTGACATATTTCTACTCCGTTGAGATTTGAATTTGGGTCACATAAATGTGCACCCGAGTTTAAGAAAGTAAATTATTAAAAGCGCGTCTAAAATGACTAGCGCGTTGTTATATTTGGGGAGGGCCATGAAACTCACTAAGCGGCCCCTCCCGAATCTAAATGTCTCATTTTTAACCATTTATTAAGGGCCCCGCAATTTATGTATTTTTGTTCGGCGAGGCTCGTCTCATTTATTATTTAAAAGGGTAAACCTAAAAGCGACTATGATTTGCTATTTCTATTTGTCTCTAATAATAAAAGAAAATGTCCTAATTAATTTGTTACTGGACCAAATGATAATTCTGCACCACAGTCTAGCCATCGGGCTCCAAGATAAGCCCAACAAAGAGAGATTACATCCAGGTTTGTACCGCAGAATTGGCCAGTCGCAGACCTTGGCCCAGGTCCAAACTTGAAGGGAATTAAAACTGGGCCTGGGCCCACGTCAGAGGAGCTGAAGCTTAAATTGCCGGAAACAGGCCGCTAGGCCTTGGTCTTTGTACCAAGCAAGCTTAATTCAATTAAAACGAATACTACTGAAGTTGCTTCAAGCTATTCCATGTGCCCTCTATAATTTGTAATAAGTAAGAACAAGGTACACCTACTCAAATTAGCAAACACTGATCATTTTGATTCCAATTTTAAGCTTGGGTTATGCCTAACTAATGTATTACCACAATATTCCGAAGGCAATGGAGTGATTAACGACTGAGTTGAGCTATCAAACACACTTCACCAATTTAAGTGCCTATTCCCTGATCTTAAGCTCAAATCACTGGTGTCAAAACTAAAGTGTTGCACTTACTAAATCAATTACTAGGCCCGATTTTAACATTATCATGATCTACATTCTGATTTCAAAGCCAATTTTAGGCTGTAATAAATAATTATCACATGAATTCAAGATACACTACACTAAAACTACTATTCAGAATGAACAAATTCTAATTCAAATTTAACAGTCCAATATCGTTCAAAGTCCAGATTATTACACATCAAATCTGATTTGCCTCAAACAATATACACACTAACTAACATTTATCTAGCCATCAGTGTACGACACATAGAGAACATGAACATGCTGATCTCATTTCTATTTCAACGGCTACATCAAGGCAGTATTGAGACGTGTACCTGGGATTTACAACAATGAAGAAGGAGCAGTCATTAGTAGCAAACAGCAGGCATAACAGTAGATTTGGAGTTCAAACAGCCACGAACACAACCAGTTCAGCCCAGAACACACAGCAGAAATAACACCCAGCACAAACAGTCCAAAAACCCAGGAGTGAAACCAGAAAATACCAAGCAATTGACAGATAGAAACGGAATGTACTTAGAAATGGGACAGGAGAGTAGATTTTCTGATTTCTGTTCTTCAGATTCTCACATAAAGACACTCAGAATCTCAATTAAACAGTAACAAACTGATTCTGATTTTCAGCAGTAAAGAAGACCTCACTTTTTCAATGTTTAGCTCTCAACCTATTGAACTCTTTAGGGTAAAAACTCAGTTTGTCTTTCACTCTTAAACTCTGAATTTCTGATGTCAAAATCCAGCCTAGACTCTCTGGAAAAAAACTAAAAGAAAATTGATTTTTTCTTCTCCAAAAAACAGCCCCCACACTAATTCTGTCCAGACCCCTATTTATACCCAAACCTCAGCCCCTTTCCAGCTCTAAGGAGCACTTAACTAATTAGGAAGGTATTTCTCCCCGCTACTAAATGTTTTGTTCTCCTTTTAATTCACGTGTTCCCCACTAGAGTATGTTTTTCTCATTATCCCTTGTCCTTCCCTTTATTTAAATTCAAATAGGTATGGGCACCTATTTCTTAATCCATTTCCTTTCAACCTTCCCCCACCATTATGTTTTGTTCCCCATTAGCATTTAAACAATTCATTAGTTTAATGGTACTTTAGTACCCTACTGTCAGAACATTCAACTTAAACCAATTTCAAACCTTTCAATCCCAAAATACCCTCCTGAAGTCCCTGACATTACTCCCCTGCCCTAAACCTCTTAATCTGATGGTTGAACTCTATAAGTTATAACTTTAACAACTGATTTCTAACTGATCACTAAAGTACTACAACTATAACCAATTCACAACCAAATTCAAACAATGATTCAATCAGAATTGAAGCAATATGAATCAAATTATTATCAGGTTATTCTAACATTCAAACATATAAAACTAATCGACGACACTTATCCAATCGACTACACGAATTACAACACATACAATCAGTAGCAAATTAGAATCGAACAGGCACACAGGTGGTTCGAGTCGTATTGATAGAAACAGGGATTTATAATAAAACTTAAATAATCGACGAAACTCATTCAAATCGATTATATAGTTTATCATATACTTGACCATGACCAGAAAAAGTTCGACCAAATAAAAGGTCATTGAAGAAGGACAGAATCAATCGACAAAAAGAATTGAAAAATCAATAAAACTAAACAAAACAAATAAACAGATATAAACAAATACAAAATGGAACAAACAGGAAAGGAAAAATACCTCAAGAACTCGAAAACTGGACGACCCTGACTTGGACTCTGACTCGGACTCTTTGAGGTCGAACGGGCCTTAATCGAGTGTTCTCAACTGAGAACACTTCGGCTAAGGTCGATTAGACCCCAAATCATCCTTTAATTTGGACAGATTTCAAACTTTGGTTTTCTAGGGTTCTTGGGGGTTCGATTTGGGGTTCGAACGGTTCTGGTCTGATTCGAACCAAACCAACGGTGGTTTGATGACGAGGGAGGTCAGGGAGATGTCCGGTATGAGTTTGGAACTGGTTGGTGTAGGTTTAGGTTCTGCTCGAATCTTCGATTGAAGATTCAAGAAGCTGGAGGTTGATTCGAGGCAAACGATTAGCGGATCTGTAACGAGGGTGGTCAGATGGCTTAGGGGTGTTAATTTGGTGACCGGCGGCGTTGTTGCCGTCGGGTTTCAGGCGGAGGTGTAACAATGGCGGCTAGGGTTTGGGTCTGGTCCTTCTCCAAGCTTGAGAGAGACGATGGGTTGAGGGGGGTTTGGGGCGTAAGGTAAGGGATTAGGGTTATATACGGGTGGGGGCGTTTGATCTTGGCCGTTGGATCAATCACGATCAACGGCCTGGATAATTTTACTAATAGGCACGGTGTCGTTTGGAGTAGTACTGGGGCGGTCCGGGTTGGGTCAAAAACGGGTTATGGGAGGAGTGGTCTAGATCGTTCGATCAAAACAAATCACCGGTCCGGATTGAGCGTGACAGAAACGACGCCGTTTGAGCGGTCGTTTTGTCAGATCGACTGGACCGGGCACAGGGGTGAAATTTGGGTCTGGTTTTGGTCAAAATAAAACGGCCCAGTTCCGATTTCTTTGGATTTTTCACTTCTTCCTTTTCTTTTAACTTTTTTTAATTCCTAATTATCAAAAATTAAATTCCAAAAAATCTTAAATTAAATTATAGAACTTAAATTAACTTGTTAAAAATACAAATTAACTTCTATTACAACTATTAACACAATTAAACATCAATTACAAACAAAATCACACAATTGGACTACAATACATATTTCGTGATTTTCGCTCTTTTAAAAATCAAATATGGTTCAATTAATTCCTAAATGCACAATTAAATCCTAAATGTGCATGCAACATGTATTTTTGTATTTTTTTAATTAATTAAACAAAATAAACACTCACAGACAAAATAATTACGAAAATGTCACGCGAAATTCTTAAACTTGTACCCAAATGACATTTATTTTATTTTTCGATTTCTTTTGGAGTAGTTTTCGTGAAGCAAAAATCACGTGCTCACACCGGGGGCCTCAGAGTAATTTCGGTTGGTTAACGGAGAAATTGAGATGTTATCGCAGCTGCTGGTGTTTTCGTACCTGCGGTTTGGGGACCGCAGGTGCGGTGCCGCAGATGCAGAAAAGGTGATCGCAGAAGCGGATAAATGCCTGGAAGGTAGGAATCACAAATGCGGTTTTGGCTGAGATAAGTGAAAGTCGCAGAAGCGGCTCATTGACTGCAAATGTGGTACTGCAGATGCGAAAATGACTGGGGTCAGAATGTTATATTTTCTCCTTCGCAATTTCCAGAGGATTTCTTCACTTGTAAGCACGAACTTTGGAGCTTTGGGCGATTTCGAGTAGAGAAATCAAGGAGACTTCATTAAGGTAAGGATTTGGACCTAAAACTCATTTCTATGACAGTATTTCATGGATTAAGGCTGTAATTAAAGGAATTAAAGGGCTAAAATTTGGGGATTAGGTATTGAGTTTAAGAGGCCTTTAAATAGGGATTGAGGAGTCATTTGGACTCCGATTCTCATGTTCTTGATATGTATTTACTCGGGTAGGATAAAGATTCTATTGATGTAAAAAAATTCAAATTCCGAGACGTGGGCCCGAGGGTCGGGTTTTGGTAATCTCGGGAATTTTGGTATTATTTGATTGTTTTTGCTTGGGCTTTGTTCCCTTGGCATATTTTGATGTCCTTGTTCTGATTTTGGATGGATTCGATGCGCGTGGAGGCCGATTCGAGGGGAAAAGGCATCACGATGTAGTATTTTCACCGGTTTGAGGTAAATAACCATTGTAAATCTGGAACTGAGGGTACAAACCTCGGTATTTGACTTGTTTTGATAAACGCGGTGACGCACATGCTAGGTGACGAGCGTGTGAGCGTGCACTAGTAGGGATTGTGACTTGGTCCGTCCCGTAGCGACTATTAAGCCGTGTATTTTATTTGGAACTTTATGGTATTCCGTACTTTAATCATTTATACTATATTATGGGTTGTATGTCGTGTTTGGAGCTTTGTGCCGACCTGTTGATATCCTTAGGGGCATTTTTACTGTTTTTCCTCACTTTATTTGCTGAAAGCATATCCTCAGTCATGTTTTACCTGTTTAAAAGTTTAAAACTGGTTTTATCACTCAACTTCTAATTGTGAGGACTGTTTGGGCCGAGTTCTCTAAGTTTTATTGTTATGCCCGAGAGGCTGTGAGGTTGGGGACCGAGAGAGGTTGAGAATAAATAGTGAGGATATTATATGTATATATTACGGATTGGGCTGCACACCACAGCGATACTCATATGGATCGGGCTGCACGCCGCAGAGATATATATTGGATCGGGATGTGCGCCACAGCGATATAACTCTTGGGCTGTAGGAGCCCCTCCGAAGTCTGTACACTCCCAGTGAGCGTAGTCGACTATAAATTACGGGTCGGGCTACACGCCGCAGAGGTTACTATGATTTCTGTTATTATGAGATATTAAGGAGCCGAGTGCTGAGAGTGAGTACTGGGTGACGAGAGTTGAGTCACAAGTGACTGAGAGGCTGCCCGAGGGGCCATATTCTGAGTGATTCCTTGCCCGAGGGGCCCTGTTGTGATGTTTTCACTGATTTCACTCTCCTTTCTATTAAGCCACAGTTGGATATATTGCTAAGTATCTGATTTTAAATGTTTTAAACTGGAAATGTTGATTTTATGACGAAACTGATTTTAAACGGTAAAGTTGATCCGTTATTCTGTTGATTATTCAGTTATATATTTTTGAACTGCTCGTCATTACTTTCAGTCCTTATTTACCTTAGTTACTTACTGGGTTGGTGTACTCACGTTACTCCCTGCACCTTGTGTGCAGATCCAGGTGCCCGAGCGGCTGAGTGAGGGCCTTCAGCTGATTCAGCATTGCCGGAGATTTTGAGGTAGCTGCATGGCATCCGTAGCCCTATTTTTTCCCTCCTATCTTGCTATCTTTCCGCATTTTCTAGACTATTGATGTAGTAGGTATTCAGACTTGTATTAGAGGCTCTAAACACGTGACACCAGATTGTTGGGGCTGTGTAGTTTCCTGTTATTTCGACTTTCCGCATATCTTTTGTTGCTTTAACGCTTATAATGAAATTTGGTATTTAAAACTTGTGTTAGAAAATGGCTTAAATGTTAAAGGAAAAAGGGTTACGGTTAATTGATCAGTTGGCTTGCCTAGTAGTGTGATAGGCCCCATCACGACCGATATTTGGGGTCGTGACATATTTAAAGATTAACCAATATGCTCAAACTTTTAAACCTCAAAGTTCAAACTTTAGGACATCGTATCCTAAAGTTAGAAAATTGTGTCAACTACTTCGAATGTTATATCCTAATTTTAAATTAGCAGTTTAGAAATCAGGATACTTAGTCTTGAATTTCAAATTAGCAGCTCAAAAATTTAGGACACTAAGTCCTGAATTTCAAATTAGCATCTCAAAAATTCAAAATACTTAGTCTTGAAATTTGGATAAATTGCTAAACTTTAAATATATTGTAAAATATGGATATATTTTAAACAACAAGCTTAAAAGTGACTGCCGGTGCACTTCGCCCTTCCTTATCAGTTATCCCTGGGGAAATGAATGTGTCAATCTGGATCTGGTCCACTACTTTATTTCAGCTAATAGCCTTTTATTTTTCATCGAATAATTAATTTGCTACATCTAGATTGAAATTTCTTGACATAGGCTGCAGGGACTTATTAAACAGGCAGAAGTAGACTCTTTTAATTATCCTTTTTTATGCACCATACAAGGATGAAGTGAAAATGAAGGGAAATGATACTGAAAAGTAACGATAATAATAATATTGCAATAATATTATTTGTGAGCGAAAATACACGAATTGACTTGAATCGTGCTGAGCACTATCCTAAGAAACTATTTCAGCAGCGTGAAATGTCTCTCCAGAATTAAACAGGCCTACCTCTATTAAGGAGGATACAGGAATCAGAAAAATAGTAGCTTACAAACCCAACTATTTTAAAAGAGGGAACAAACAAAGTAGACTATAAATGTTTTAAGGAGGAAGAAAAGGAAGTTGAAAGGAACGAAAGAGGCAAAGTAAAAATGTGCTGATGCGTGATGGCTATTTTGAAGGACAATTTATAGGTTAATTGAGAGGCTTAGGGCATGCCAAGTGTATGACACTTGTTTTGAACTTCCCATGCAAGTTGCCACATGGATGGACATTTGTCCATTTTTGGGAAATATCACAATAGTTCCCCCACATATTTTCAAAAAATTCATACAAAGAGGAGTAAGATTTGCTGGATTTGTATGGTCCAAATGCAATAGGTTTGGTGTCTTTTTGACTATGAACCAAACTTAGATCAATAAAGTTTAACTCACAGAATTACTAGTGAAATATAATATTTCTATAAACTAATAATTCTTATTGTAAGTCAGAGATTTTATCAATCACATTTCGACCCCCGGTAATTTTGTTGTTCAACGCGGTTTTGCGCCCAGTAGGCCATGCGTGTGCCTAACCATTCACGAGAGCTCTAGAGACTAGGCCAAAATCTCATAGGAGCGGCCCACTCCACTCTCATATAGGTGAATTCATCAAGTGTATACTTCCTTTAAATACACCATCCATAAGGACTATGAATTTCATTAAGAGTTATAACTTATCCTCTCAATTAGTAGCAGTCAAGCACTCTCTTTTAGTACTTCAGTGCCAATATCGACTTGTTATTACCCATATGAACCTACTTTATGGGATCTCCAATCACATAGGTTGGGTTACCATCTTTATTGACAACATGTCGGACTTAATACCATCTCTTTTGAGGTTTAAAGAATAATTTTCTTTCCACAGGTTTAGTCAGAGGATCGGCCAAATTAACTTCTAACTTCACATAATCAATGGAAATTATTCCATCTCTCAGCAGCTGCTTTATGACATCATATCTCAATTTCATGTGTCTACTTTTACAATTATAAGCTTTATTCTTTGTTATAGCTATTGCCACCTGGGAATCACAATGTATAGACACATGAGGCAATACGTCCTTTATTAAAGGGATATTAGCTAAGAAGTTTCTTAGCCACTCAACCTCTGAACCAGCTAATTCCAGAGCTACAAACTCCGATTCCATAGTCGATCTAGCAATGATCGTCTGTTTAGATGATTTTCACGATATTGCACCAC
This sequence comes from Nicotiana tabacum, assembly GCF_000715075.1. Lineage (NCBI taxonomy): Eukaryota > Viridiplantae > Streptophyta > Magnoliopsida > Solanales > Solanaceae > Nicotiana > Nicotiana tabacum. The sequence continues at coordinate 90,079,685 of NC_134086.1, read as the reverse complement.
CACCAAAGGTGAATACATAACCACTAGTGGATTTTGTCTCATCTGAATCAGAGATCCAATTTGCATCACTGTACCCTTCTAAAATAGAAGGAAATCCACTATATAGGATACTATAATTCATCGTTCCTCTCAAATATTTCATTAGTCTATCTAATGCTAACAATGCTCGCTGTTGGGATTATGAGTATATCTACTCTGTCTACACACTACATAGGCTATATCAGGCCTTGTAAAATTTATTAAATGCATCAGACTCCCAATAATCTAAGCATATTTAGACTGAGCAACCGGGTCACCATTATTTTTTGTCAACTGAGAGTTAACATCAAAAGGAGTGCTCACAGATGTGACATTAAAATATTCAAACTTCTTAAGAAGTCTCTCAACATAATGTTCTTGTGACAACATTATGTCATCTTCACTCCTTATAACTTTAACTCTCAATATCATATTTACTTCACCCAGATCTTTCATATCAAAATTAGAAGACAAAAATAATTTAGTACTTTGGACAATAATTAAACTTGTACCAAAATATAAGCATGTCATCAACATATAGACATATTATCACATAATCATTGTCTACCACTTTAGTATAAACACATTTATCCACCTCAACTGAAGAAAAACCGTCTCTCAGTAAAACTTGTTCAAATTTCTCATACCACTGCTTAGGAGCTTGTTTAAGGCCATAAAGAGATTTAACTAACTTACAAACTTATTTTCTTGTCCAGGAATGACACAGCCTTCAGGTTGAACCATATAAATCTCTTCTTCTAAATCACCATTTAGAAAAGCAGTTTTCACATCCATTTGGTGGATAAAAAGCTTACGGATTGAAGCTAAGGCAATTAAAATTCAAATAAAAGAAATTCTAGTCACTGGTGCAAATGCATCAAAATAATCTATATTTTGTTTTTGAGAAAAACCTTTTTCCACTAACCGAGCTTTATATTTATCTAAACATCCATCAGGATTAAATTTCTTTTTGAAAATCTATTTACAACCAATAGGCTTTGCACCAGGAGGTAAATCAGTTAAAATCCATGTATTATTTTTCTTAATAGAATCAATGTGAGCACGTGATTTTTGCCCTATATATGAATTATCCCCAAAAACTCAAACAAAATAATTTCTTTCATTATTTGGCAATTTTGCGAATTTTGGGGCATTTTCTGGTAATTATTGCATTTTATTTGTGCATGATCAATTCATATAAAATACAAAATATGCACTTTTAATTTAGGATCTAATTTCATATGTTATTATTAATCAGGGATTAATTTGTTTTATAATAGAATATATGGAAAATAACAAAAATAGTCTACTTTTGCATTTTTAATTGTTTAATTGCAAATTCGTCCCGGAATAATTTTTAAAATAATTTTAAGAATTAATTAGTTTAATTTTGAAATATATTAGGACTTTATTTTAATTTTTACAATTTTATAAAATTAAAAAATATGTATATACAAATTGAAATACAAAAATTAAATACAAGAAACAAGGGAAAAGAAAGGAAAGCATTAAAGAGAAGGGCTGCCCATGATTTGGGTCAATTAATATCCCAGCCCAATCTCAAAATAATCCACCCAGGCCCAACTATGCCCAACCCGGTCCGGTCCCAAGAGGAGCCAAACGACGACGTTTCTTAGTGCACCAGATCTCAGTCGTCGAGGTTATTAGATCGAACGGTCCAGAAGCCCCCACTCTTTAATACATATATGTCTAAATACTACCCCCACCCCCTCGATCATCTCTCACCCCACGTCTCTAAGAGACCAACAACGAGCCCTAAGCCTCGCCGGAATCCTCGCCGGCAGCAAACGCAACCAACGCCAAAAGCCACCAAAAATACACCCCAGCTTCCCCCGCTCATCCTCTTTCCAACCCTACCTCTGGTTTCTTTCGAATCACGGCCGAATCCCTCGAATGTCCGTTTGAAGTTTTCCGGCCAGTTCGTCACCTATGCCAAATAACCCCAAATTTACACCCTGTGACCGCCTGGACCTCCTCTACCCAACCCCCATGGACTTGTCTCTCGAATCTGCCCGGAGTAGCTCTAATATTAAATCGAAGGTTTCCGACCAAGGCCCTAAGGCAAAATCTCCATGATTTCGGACCCTAACAACCCTAACCAGGTGTTTTCTTATGAAAACACATGGTTAGGGATGTTACGGGTCAGAAATTTTGGGGGATTTGGAGAAGCAACCACCGGCCGGAGCTCTTTGTAGTTGGTGAATTCTTAGCGGTATTTCCTTTTATTTTCAATTTTCCTTTCTGACCTTGCTGCATGTGTGAATTTCATGGTCAATGTCTAGTTTAATTTGTGTTTTAAATTTTTGTCAATATTGTCCCAATCTTGTGTCCTGATTTCTGTGATTAAGTTTAGTTGTTTGTTTGATTTTAATACGTTCCAATTCTCGATCTTAGTTTGCTGATTGATAGTTTAGTTTTCTGATTTTTGGTTTAGTTCGGGGTTAACCTTGTTATATTGATCTTGATTAGCTAATTCAAGTGTTAGTGCTTGTTTTGCGATAATTCACTTTTACTGATTAGTGTAATTAACCTATTGTTAGTGTGATTTAGGATTAATTTTAAGTCTCAATTAGCATTAATTGGATTCAATCTTAGAATTTTTGGAATCATTTTGGATATAGCTGAATAGTTTAGTTCATGTTAGTTAGCCATGGTTGATTTTTAACTAAGGTAAAAGGGGTCTGATTGGTCAGTAATTTCAGGGGGTTTCAAGGGCAGTTTAGGCATGGAAAAGGGCAGTTTTGTCAAGAATAGTAATTTCAAAACCAAAGCAAGGGTAGTATAGGTATTGCATGGGTAGAAGAGCACCTTAGAGCTTTCTAAAATAGGACTTTAGTGTAGATTTCAACTAACATAGGACGCTAGATTGGGTAACAAGTCAAGAAATAGGGGTTTAAATGAAAATAAGAAGAGAGACTGTTTTGCAAAACTGAAAATCTGAGGGCTGCCCTCATTTGTGCCTATAAAAGGGCATGCCCCTTACTTCATTCGAAAAGTTTTGGGGGGGGAGCTCAGAAAATTCTTCCAAAGTATGCTCTCTAATTTTCAGATCTAAGATCTGAAATTCAAACTCCAAAACCCCACAAACAATAGAAAAATCCAAAAACAAAAAAAAACAGAAAATCAAAGAAAAACTGTTACATGGCTCTTCCCTAGTTCATTTTTGAAGGTTCAGTTTTAAATCAACATTTTAGCTTAGTTAAGATTAGGAACTGCTTGAATTCCTCATTTCTGTTCGAACATTTGAAGTGTGAAGACAAGTTGAATCAGTCATGGGTTAAATGATTAGATGCACTAATTTCTGGGCTTAGTTTTGAGTATTTGGTACTGTTTGGCTGTTATATTGACATTGTTGAATTTTCAAAACAATTCTAAGCTCGAGCCTGGTTTGAATTGCTGTTGCAACTCATTGAATACTGCTGTTTGCAATCTGATCTCCTCCTTTCCTTACTTGTGTTCCAATTTTCAGGTATGTTCCCAAAGTCCAGGTGTTGGAACTAAATTGATATGTAAAAACTCATTTGAAATCGATTAATAAAGAATTGAAGCTTGGACTGTTTGATTCGTCGTGACTGCATCTCTGCAAGTTTGCTTACACTATTGTTTAGTTTGTTTTAATTCTCGTGTGGTTGATTAATTAGGATTGGAAGTTCAGTAGTGTATAACTGGACAGTTGCTTATTATTTTCATTCGTGGCTTTTGAATTGATGCTATGTTTCCCTTAGATCATGAGAACTCTCTGTAGATAGTAGTATTGGTTAGTGAATGATTTCAGTAGTAAGTTCCTGTTTTCAGTAGTCGGCAATCAAATTGGGAACTCATTAGTGTAAACTAGCTACAGTGGCAGGCAGTAATTCGTTCAGCAAATCTCAAGTTGTTTAAAGTTAGCTTTGTTAGATTGGTAATATTGAATGAGTAGAATTTTGATTCACTTAATCTAAAATTGAGAACTGGGCCAGTGTTGGAATTTAGGCCCAAGGCCTTCGATTTGAGTAAGACGAAATTTATAGGGTGTGAGTTGTTTTAGGATCGGGAGGTTACGCTACTGATTGGAATGGGGGTTGTAATTGGACTTGTGGGGACTCGATCCCGGGCTGGGCGTCAGAGCCGCCTGGACCTTTCACTAACGTTGGGCCTGAGCAATTGGGCCGTATCACAGCCTACCGTGCAGACCAGGTTGGGCTAAAAAACGTGATTCTTAGTTTGCCTTGATGTAATGCAATTCATAATTAATTAGGTTTTATTTCTTTTCTAGAGAAAACAAAAATAGAAAATCGTAGTCACTTTTAGGTTGCCCTTTTAATAAAATGACGAGACGAGCCTCGCCAAATGAAATACAAAAGGCGGGGCCCTCAATAATGGTTACATAAAATAATTAGAATTTGGGAGGGCCGATTAGTAAATTTCACGGCCCTCCCCAAAATAATAATACGTTAGAATCTTTAGGCACGTTTTTAATAAAATTACTTCCTTAAACTCGGGTGCGTATTGATGCGACCCAAATCTAAATCTCGACGAAGTAAAATGGGTTGACAACCACGGGTGCATTGATTGCGACGTGGTTCGAAACGCGTTTTCATGACGTCGCAATTCTTTTAAAATAAACAATGATAAAAAGCGATTTACGAATAAAAGGCACATAAGCTAGCATGTATTGAAATCAGATAAAATCAAATACAACAGTTAAGCGACCGTTCTAGAACCACAAAGCTTGGGAATGCCTAACACCTTCTCTCGGGTTAACAGAATTCCTTATCCAGATTTCTTGTTCGCGGACTGTTAACAGAGTCATATTTTTCCTCGGTTCAGGATCAAAACCGGTAACTTGGGACACCATTAATATCCCAAATGGCGACTCTGAAATTTTAATAACCAAATCCCATTCCGATTGTCCTTTAATTGGAAAAACTCCTTTACGCCCTTGCGGGTATAGTGAAAAAGGAGGTGTGACAGCTCTGGCGAATCTGCTGGAGAACGAACCCAGAATCTCTAGTTCAGGGTTCAGAATTCGAGCTTAGATAAATTGTTGTATTTGGATATATCTGATTATCTTACATATTTCATGCTTAATGTGCTAAATGTTACCGCTTTGATATTATCTGAACTGTATATAAACTGTGCTGACACCCTTCTTTCTTCATCTCCGAGGATGTGCTTACTGGTTGAGACTCTCTATTCTATTAGTGTCACACCCTGAAATAAGAAAGAGGTCAGATATGTTGCAAAGCCGGACGATCTCGCGGGTCCCCGGTACGCTGCCCTCTCCTCGACTCGAGTTGTCCGCTCGGGTACACAGTCTAGAACACATACCCAGGTTTTGAACCCAGAATAACTTGACTTCATGCCGGATCCCTAGTAAGAGGCGTTTAATTGCATCATGCTGCATTTGACTTAGGGGACTCAACACAGGGGTTGGGTCCGTCTAGGGTTAGCAACCTGAAATGAAAAGACCATCCTGATGCATCCTACTTGTTCTGTACATATATTTGTTCCGAACCGGCATGTTGACCGGCTTTTGAATCTCGGGAATGTTAAATTGAGAAAAAAAGGAAAAGAGAAAAAGAGAGAAATAGCAGTTAGGGAGTCAATTGATTATTTTAGAAAAACCAATGACCAAATACTGTCGAAACTCTGCCGAAATTTTGAGAAAATGGAAAAAGGACTATGTTTTATTTTTAATAGTTTGTTTTACTAACAAGCAAAGGAAAAATAGAAAAAGAGTCTTTTATTTTTGGAAAGTTGTTTGTTGAAAAAGAAAAGAAAAGAAAAAGAGTCTTTGTTTTAGTTTGAAAAAATATATAGGTTGTTTATTGTTTGTTGAAAATGAAAAAGAAAAAGGAGAGTCGTTATTTTGTTTTGTTTTCAAAAAAAATAGAAAAGGAAAAATAGTTTGTCTTGCTATGGAAAATGAAAGGAAAGAGCCTTGTTTTCAAAAATAGTTAGTTTCTTGGCCCGAACTACGCAGGTTTGATTCTCACATGGCGTGAGATACGTAGGCAACCCTCATCGGGTCCAACCTCCCCTTTGCAAAAATAGCCAAAAATGTCAAAATTTTTATTTTTTGTGTCATAAATAAATCGGGTGATGTAGTTTTTGTCAATACAGCCGAACGTTCCCGAAAGGGATGCCGGAAGGCTGACTTCGCAAAGACGGCCACTTTTGGTCATTTTTTATTTTGACCGGTTGACTCTCACAACCTGAAAATCTTCGTTCTTGGGAGTGCTGAAATGCCGTGTTTGAAAACCGAGTCTTTCATTTTTTTTTTTTGAAAAAAAGAAATAGTTAATTTTGTCTTGATCAAATAAAAGTTTTGCTTAAATCACTTTAATAAATGTGCAGGATGAGCACGACGCAAAATGAACCTTTCTCAATAATGACTAAAATCCCCTTCGAGTTGCATCTTTGGTGGAATGATTTAGGCAAAGAAGGACAAGACGAAGTTAAGAAATATTTGAAAGGTCTTAAGGGATTGCTGGAAATCAAGACTCGGGGTGATATTATAAGAGCGTTGGTCACTTGTTGGGACCCAGCGCACAATGTCTTCCACTTCCCAGATTTTGAGCTAACCCCAACTCTGGAGGAAATCGCCGGGTACATCGGAAATGCTGAGGTTCCGTTAAGAGAAAAATATCTGATTGCTCCAAGAGCCATCATGGTGCATCGGTTTTTAGATTCATTAAAAATACCCAGGACAGTCCATAATCCAGATTTGGCAAAAGGCTTTTGTACTTTGCGCTTCATATACGACAGGTACGGCCACGTGGGAGGGTTTAACAAGACGGACATCAAGCTATGCAGTAAAAATAATCGTAGAAAATGGGATGAGCACAGACGGGTGGCTTTCATGATAACCTTTTTAGGCCTCCTAGTGTTCCCAAGGGAAGACGAGAATATTGATATAAAAATAGTCGGGGTCGTCAGTACCTTACTTGCTCAAAATGAAAGCACTCTTGCACCTATGATCGTGTCTGACATTTTCCGGGCTCTCACTGCCTGCAGAGCCGGAGGCAACTTTTTTTAGGGGTGTAACCTGTTACTACAAATATGGATGACCGAGCATCTATGTTACCATTCCCCGCTCTTGAGCTATGGTTTGTCTGACAAGACATGTATAGGAGAGTTTTACACAAGGATTGACGGGGTTAGTCTGCCTGAAGGAGTAACAGCATGGATATCATACTTTCGTACTCTCACGGACAGTCAGATACAATGGACGTTGGGATGGTTGCCTATTGAAGAAATCATATACATGCCAGCAGCTAGGTCGCATTTTCTTTTGATGGGACTTAAGAGCATCCAGCCTTATGCCCCATGTCGGGTTCTGAGACAACTCGGGAGATGCCAAACCGTGCCACAGGAGGAAGACCTTTGTGTTCAAGTAATTGAGATCGGCCCTGACGGACAGCTTCCCGAAGTGAAAGTCCGCAGGATTTGGAATGAATGTCAATACCTACAAGAAGATACTTGTGTGCAGGATCGGGCCAAAGGAGAAATGTCGCCAGAATACATCGCATGGTACAGAAGAGAACTGGAGCATCAGAGGCCAGCAAAAACACCCCACATCAGGACTTCACTGAATCATCACGAGTACAATGGGGTTGGCTAGCAAAAGAAGAAGGCTATCAGGACGAAATCAGCAAGTTAAAACAACAGATCGGAGCTCTGAAATTTGAGAACAGTATGCAAGTTGTGGCTGATCAGGGAGAAAAGAACAGGTTGGCCCAAAAAAATGAGGCGCTTAGGGCCCAAATCCAGCAAATGAGGATAGCTGCCAATAATCAACAAAGGAGCCGGTCGGACGAGCGGTTGATAAAAGGGTTGAAAAGGGAAATTGGTGAGTGCCGGGATGAGCTGAAAAAATCCGAAGGCACCATAGCGGGACTCCGGGCACAGTGGGTAAAAAGAACAGAAGAACGCACCCATTACATGCAACAATTAAAGAAGGATTATGAAAAGACCATTGCTAGTTTGAAAAGAAAAGTGGTCACCCTTGAGGATAAGGCAGCTAGGCAAGCTAAAGCTTTTGAGACCGAAAATGGGCACTGCTATGATTTACTAGCCCGGATGGAAGTAGAAATACAGCAGCTGCAGGATCAGCATCTTCAGGATTCTCATGTGTTGGAGGCTCGCAATAATCAAGTAAGGTGATTGCTTATAGAAAAGGGTCGAACACGAGACAGGATTGAGACCATTGCCCACGCCATCCTCAGGAGATGTCGGGCATGTGAAGACATGACCCGCACTACCTTCTTTTCGGTAGTAATAATTTATGTCAAGCGAACCATGTATGAGCTAGAGCAACTTGAAAGGGATTTGGCACCTAAGCCCGCGGCGAGGCCGAACGATGCCCCGCGGGCACCCACTTTTGAAGCACTAATGTATTCATAGATCGAGTCTGTATTTTCCATTCTAGAGTTTGTTACTTGTCAGTCTGTTTTCTTTTTGCGTCCAAGTATGCTAGTATGTTCAGAGTTTGTATTTGAGTTTAGTTGGAGTCCGTTATTTTCCATTTCAAAATGTTTAGTTTGTAAATAGAATGTCGTGATAATGAAAATCTGAAAATTCTCACAAATTTGTTTCTTTATTTTTGTACTTATTTTCATGAACTACGTTTGGTCTGATTCGTGCGGGGTCACGATACGTAGGCAATCTCCATAGGATTCGACCGCAACCAAATGAAGAGGGAAAGAAAGAAGAAAAACAAGAGGGGTGGAAAAGGATAAAGAAAGAAAAGAGCGGAAAAACAAGAAAGGAATATAATGCGGAAAGAAAAGATGAAAGAGAAGAGAAAGAAAAAGAAGAAGGGAAAAGAAAAGAGAGAAATTTTGCAATTAGAAATAAGGAAAATGCCGGGATGACGCATGTGGTTGAACAAATGCATAATAGAAATGGTTAATTGTATAGGCGCATTCATGCCCAATGTACGGTTATCTAATCCATTGAAACCTAATCGCTAACGAAATTGTTGTCAACATATGTAAGTCCAGGCAGGTGGTTAGTTGATTGGCAGTTCTGGCAACTCACCCGTACAACACCCGGTCGAAAGATAAAGTAAACATGACAAGACGGGATTCGGATACCAGTATTATGGATCCTTCAAATAAAGTTGAGGTGACAGATGTGGGTGCTATGAAAGAAGAGATGCGGAAATTGAAAGCGTAAATGGCTGAAATGCATCGGGCATGGTCTCAGGGGCACCCGGCACCACTATACCCCACTAATTCATCTTACATCCCACCTCTGGCTCAAGCTCAGGAGCCCACTACTCCCCATGCATCTTCAGCCTTTCCCTATCACACCCAGGGCTATGGTATTATTTCATATGCTCCTCCAGCTCCACCATCCAAACAGAACCCTCCCCCACCCATGGTTCCAGTCTTTGTGGCACCTCCCCTAGCCCCATTACATAGATCGTCCAGTGAGCCTCTATTCCAAGCTCACGATACCCAATATCACCCTCCCGAACCCACTTTTAAAGCGCCTGAGCCATATACCTATACACCCCATTTTGAGATCCTGGGAGAAGTTGAGAAACCGGTTAAGAATGTGGAACAGGAGGAAGTGATTCGTAAAGTCAAAAGCCTGGAGCAATCCTTCCGGAACATGCATGGTTTAGGAAACCAAGTCAGTGTTGCGTACAAAGATTTGTGCCCTTTCCCGGATGTCCAGTTGCCCGCAGGTTTCAAAATACCCAAGTTTGATTTGTACGAGAGACATGGTGACCCGGTGGCCCACCTCCGAGGTTTCTGCAGCAAAATGAGAGGAGCTGGGGGGAAGGATGAATTGTTGATAGCCTATTTCGGTCAAAGTCTGAACGGGTCCGCGTTGGAATGGTACACGAGACAGGACCCCGGCCGATGGTATACATGGGATGATTTGGCATAAGCGTTCATTGGCCATTTTCAGTATAACCTTGAGATAGTCCCTGATCGTCTGTCATTGTTGAAGTTAGAGAAGAAGCCCGCGGAGAGTTTTAGAGAATTTGGTTTCCGCTGGAGGAAACAGGCAACAAGAGTTGATCCTCCGATGAGGGAGAGTGAGATGGTAGACTATTTCCTGCAGACGTTGGAGCCGACCTATTTTGGTCATTTGGTGACATCCGTTGGAAAATCATTCAATGAAGTGGTAAAAATGGGAGCCATGATTGAAGAAGGATTGAAGTCTAACAAAATCTTGAGTTATTCGGCATTGAAAGCAACTACCCAGGCCATCCAAAGCGGTACTGGCGGTGTACTCGGAAAGAAGAAGAAGGAAGAAGTTGCCACAGTTAAAGTTGGTACTTGGTCCAGGCCCAACAACCCTCCGCCCTACTATAACCAACCCAGACCCCACCACCCAAATTACCAGTATACCCCATATGGCCCACCACAACATTACTATCCACTGCCAGAACCACACTTTTCTATCCACCACGCCCAGACATACACTCAGGCTCTGGCGCACTCGCAATGGCGTGCACCGACTCCCCAAAACACATATCCACCCCCACAAAACACCTATACACCTCCTAGGACAAATAGACCAGGAACCAGCTTCCGCCCAAACCAAGGTTTTAGAAGTGAGAAGGCCCCGAACAGAAAAACATTTACTCCACTGGGAGAATCTTACACCACTCTCTTCCATAGATTGAAACAGTTGGGAATGTTGACCCCAATTGAGCCCAAAGCACCGAACCCCCCTCCCAAAAACCTGGACCAGTCTGTTAGCTACGAGTATGGCTCAGGGATGTCAGGGCACGATACTGAAAAATGTTGGAAATTAAAAAATGCGGTACAAGAACTCATTGATAATCGCCGTATTGAAGTATAGGTTAAGGAGGCTCCAAATATCAATCAAAACCCATTACCAGCGCATTATGAAGCCAATATGATCGAACTGATACATAAAGGGACAGAGCCTAAAGAACCCTCGCAGACGGTCATGGTGATCCATTCTACGGAAGCCAAGGTCAAAGAAAAGACAGTTAGCGCGAGGCCAGCGGTTGAGCTAAAAGCAATAAAAGATAAGCCAGTGTTGGTAATAGGAAAAGGACCATTTGTTGCTGCAAAGAAACTAGAGCCAGTCAGGTTAGTGGTACCAGGGTCATCATCTGCACCCGTGGTTGTTGTGAAAGGGGCCTACATAGAACCAGTTGTCATAAAGTCGGTAGTCCAATTACACGTGGCTGATAGCAAAGCTGTGCCGTAGAAATATGACAAGGTAGTGGACGTACAAAGGAAAGGAAATTGAGGAAGAGAGTTGTGAAGCACAGGGATTAAATCGGTCGGGACGTTGTTTTGCTCCCGAAGAGTTGATAAAGGCTAGGGGCACTAAAGACAATCCATTGTTATTCAAGAAGGCTGTGATGGAAGAAGAGGCAGAGGAATTTCTGAAAAAGATGAAAGTGCAGGATTATTCCATTATTGAACAATTGAGAAAAACACCAGCCCAGATCTCGTTGTTGTTATTATTGATCCATTCTGACGAGCATTGCCGAGCTTTGATGAAGATATTGAATGAAGCTCATGTGCCCGACAAAATTTCAGTAAACCATCTGGAGACAATTGCCAACAAGATCTTTGAGGTCAACAGGGTAACATTTTCTGATGATGAATTGCCTGTGGAAGGCACAGAACACAATAAAGCTCTCTACTTGACGGTCAAGTGTGAAGATTCAATGGTTACTCGGGTGTTGATCAATAACGGGTCAAGTGCTAATATTTGTACGTTGTCCACATTGAACAAGTTGAAGATTGATGATGATAGAATCCGCAAAAATAGTGTTTGTGTTCGAGGGTTCGACGGAGGGGGAACAGACACAGTGGGGGATATTATACTTGAATTAACTATTGGCCCAGTCTAGTTCACTATGGAATTTCAGGTGTTGGATGTTGCAGTGTCCTACAATCTTTTGTTGGGTCGACCATGGATCCACGCTGCCAAAGCAGTGCCTTCCATACTGCACCAATGGTCAAGTTCGAGTGGGACAGACAAGAAATCGTGTTACATAGGGAAGATCCCATATGCGCCATGAATGATGTCATTGTGCCCTTTATAGAAACTGAAGATGATAAGGGACCATGGGTTTATCAGGTCTTCGACATGGACCCGGTGAACAGAGTGCCCGAGGGTAAAAGCATTCCATGTCCCAGGGTAGCAGCTGCGACCGTCATGGTAGTATCAGAAATGTTGAGTAATGGGTTCGTGCCAGGAAAAGGTTTAGGGGCTGAGCTTCAGGGCATTGTTCAACCTGTTTATCTGCCCAAAAACTTGGACACCTTCGGACTGGGGTTCAAACCAACAGCGGCAGATGTTAGAAGAGCTCATAAATTGAAAAAGAAAGCTTGGGTTCTTCCCAAACCGATTCCACGCTTGTCCAGGTCCTTTGTCAGGCCGGGTGTCAAGAAGCAGTCATTGGCAAAGGTGTTGGGTCCACTGATTGGTGCAGAGGGGAACTTGGATAAGGTGTTCGAGAGGGTATTTGCTGAAGTGAACATGGTTGAGGCCGGGGAAGGGTCAAGCAAAGCAGATATACAGTACATCGGACCATGTGATAATGTCAACAATTGGGAAGCTACTCCTCTTCCAATTTGGAGGGAGTCATGGTAGTGGGTTTTGTTTTCCTTTAGTTCACCTGGATTATTCCAGGGTTTGTAATTCAGTTGCTATGTTCCGTCCGTTTGGATGAGTCAAAACCCTGTTATCTTTACATTCAATGAAAAGCAATTTTTGTTCGTTCTTCATTCCTAACTTTGTTTCCATTTTTCTTTTCTTTTTTTTGTACAGTTCTTTTTATGCTGATATCAATGACTTGACATGCATGAGGAATCTTCGACCCAGTTTTAAAAGCCAATCTAACTCAGAAATAATAATGCAAGAAATCGAGTGTGATGATGAGGTGGAATGTGACGATGATGAGGCCTATGAGGAAATTAGTAAAGAATTAAGTCACTTTAAAGGAAAATCCAAACCTAACATAAGTGACACAGAAGCAGTTAATCTAGGGGATCAAGATAATGTTCATGAAACTAAAATAAGTGTTTATCTGGAGCCACGACTCAAGGAGGAGATAATCAAAGCATTGTTCGAATACAAGGATGTTTTTGCATGGTCGTATGATGATATGCCAGGTCTAAGTACTGATTTAGTGGTTCACAAGCTGCCCACTGATCCAGCACTCCCTCCTGTCAAGCAAAAGTTGAGAAAGTTCAAAACGTACATAAGTGTGAAGATCAAAGAAGAAATTACCAAGAAATTTGATGCAAAGGTCATTCGGGTTACACGGTATCCCACTTGGTTAGCTAATGTTGTGCCTGTGCAGAAGAAAGATGACAAGACCAGGGTGTGTGTCGATTATCGAGATCTTAACAAGGTGAGTCCAAAAGACAATTTCCCACTGCCCAACATCCATATACTGATTGACAATTGTGCCAAACATGATATTGGTTCTTTTGTGGATTGTTACGCGGGTTATCATCAAATTCTAATGGACGAGGAAGATGTAGAAAAAACGGCATTCATCACGCCATGGGGAACGTACTGTTATCGGGTCATGCCGTTCGGTTTGAAAAATGCTCGGGCAACTTATATGAGGGCCATGACAACAATATTCCATGATATGATACATAAGGAAATCAAGGCGTACGTGGATGATGTGATCGTGAAGTCTAGATAGCAGTCCGGCCATGTCAGATATTTGAGAAAGTTCTTTCAAAGGCTTCGCAGGTACAATCTTAAGCTCAATCCTGCAAAGTGTGCTTTCGGAGTGCCATCTGGGAAGTTGTTGGGGTTTATAGTCAGTTGTCGAGGCATTGAGATAGACCCGTCAAAGATCAAAGCTATTCAAGGATTGCTGCCTCCAAGAAACAAAACTGAGGTGATGAGTTTATTGGGAAGATTGAATTATATCAGTAGGTTCATCGCTCAGCTCACGACAACTTGTGAGCCGATTTTCAAATTGTTGAAGAAAGACGTTGTAGTCAAATGGACTGATGAATGTTAGGAGGCTTTTGATAAGATAAAGCGGTATTTGTCGAACCCACCCGTGTTGGTCCCGCCAGAACCAGGGAGGCCTTTGATTCTATATTTGACGGTTTTGGATAATTCATTCGGCTGTGTACTGGGGCAGCATGATGTTACGGGCAGAAAAGAGCAGGCTATCTACTATCTCAGCAAGAAGTTCACATCTTACGAGGTTAAGTATACTCATCTGGAGAGGACATGTTGCGCCCTAACTTGGGTGGAACAGAAGTTGAAACATTATTTGTCATCCTACAGCACTTACCTCATATCTCGCTTGGACCCATTGAAGTATATTTTTCAGAAGCCTATGCCCACAGGGAGGCTTGCAAGGTGGCAGATCCTGCTTACAGAGTTCGACATTATCTATGTGACACGGACTGCGATGAAAGCACAGGCATTAGCTGATCATTTGGCTGAGAACCCCATCGATGAAGATTACGAACCTTTAAAAACTTATTTCCCTGATGATAAGGTGATACACATTGATGAATTGGAACAAGTTGAGAAGCCGGGATGGAAACTTTTCTTTGATGGGGCTTACAGAGCGGTACTTATTTCTGAAACAGGTCAGCATTACCCTGTTACAGCTCGGCTTCATTTTTACTGTACGAACAATATGGCCGAATATGAGGCGTGTATATTGGGATTGAGATTAGCTGTAGATATGGGTGTACGGGAAGTCTTGGTCATGGGTGACTCGGACCTACTGGTACACCAAATTCAAGGAGAATGGGAAACACGGGATTTAAAGCTTATACTGTACCGGCAATGTCTGCATGAGCTTTGTCAGCGGTTTCAGTCTATAGAGTTCAGGCACATTCCAAGGATTCATAATGAGGTTGCCGACGCTTTGGCTACTTTGGCGTCGATGTTGCATCATCCAGATAAGGCTTATGTTGACCCGTTGTAGATTCAGGTCCGTGATCAGCATGCTTACTGTAATATGATAGAAGAGGAACTCGACAACGAGTCGTGGTTCCATGATATCAAAGAGTACATTAGTACAGGAGTATATCCGGTACAGGCCACCGGTGATCAGAAAAGAACGATTCGGCGATTGGAAAGCGGGTTTTTCTTTAGTGGAGGAGTGTTGTACAAAAGAACTCCAGACCTCGGGTTGTTGAGATGCATGGATGCAAGACAGACCACATCTATCATGACTGAGGTACATTCCGGAGTTTGTGGACCGCATATGAGTGGGTACATTCTGGCAAAAAAGATTCTCCGAGCAGGTTATTATTGGCTCACTATGGAGCGGGATTGTATCAGTTTTGTGCGTAAATGTCATCAGTGCCAAGTGCATGGAGATTTGATTCATTCTCCACCATCAGAACTACATACGATGTCCGCACCATGGCCTTTTGTTGCATGGGGCATGGATGTTATTGGGCCAATTGATCCAGCAGCGTCAAATGGGCACAGGTTTATTCTAGTAGCTATAGACTATTTTACCAAATGGGTGGAAGCTAAGACGTTCAAGTCTGTGACTAAGAAAGCTGTGGTCGACTTTGTGCACTCAAATATCATCTATCGGTTTGGGATTCCGAAGGTAATCATCACAGATAATGGGGCTAATCTTAATAGTCATTTGATGAAGGAGACATGTGAGCAGTTTAAGATTACCCATAGGCATTCTACTCCATACCGTCCCAAGGCAAATGGTGCGGTTGAAGCAGCCAATAAGAATATAAAGAAAATACTCCGGAAGATGGTTGAAAGGTCTAGACAGTGGCATGAGAAGTTACCTTTCGCATTGTTAGGGTACCGCACCACCGTTCGTACCTCGGTAGGGGCGACTCCTTATTTATTGGTGTATGGCATCAAGGTATTAATACCTGCAGAGGTGGAAATCCCATCTCTGCGAATTATCACGAAGGCTGAGATCGATAATGATGAATGGGTGAAAAGCCGCCTCGAGCAGTTGAGTTTGATTGACGAGTAGAGATTGGCATCAGTGTGTCATGGTCAACTATACCAGCAAAGAATGGCAAGAGCGTACAACAAGAAAGTGCGTCCGAGGAAGTTTGAAGTCGGACAGTTAGTGCTGAGACGTATTCTGCCTCATTGGGCTGAAGCAAAAGGAAAATTCGCCCCAAACTGGCAGGGGCCATTTGTTGTAACCAGAGTGTTGTCTAATGGTGCACTATATCTGACAGACATAGAAGAAAAATGTGTAGAAATGGCCATCAATTCCGATGCGGTCAAGAGATACTATGTATGATTCTTTATTCTGAATATACTTGTTTGTATTTGGCACCTTTTAAAGATTGAATGATGAAGGCGTTTTGTTCTACTATCCAAACACTTTATCCATTGTTATCCCCTTTGAGCCTTAATTGTTTTCGTTCATACCCCTCTTTCGGAATCAACGACATAATCAGGAAACGCGGGTGCCGGATATCAAAAAAAAGGAAAAAAGAAAAAGAAAAAAAAAGAAAGAAAAAGAAAGAAATGAAGGGAAAAGAAATAAATGAAAGGAAAAATGAAAAAAAAGAAGAGAAACATAACAACGTAGTCTCTGTGGAGTGAACTACGTTCGACTTGATCCCGAAAGGGTACGTAGGCAGCCTCTCTGAGGTTCAGTCATACCAAATAAAACCCAAAAATCCCCAAGCAAGAAACTGGGGCAAACGTTGTGATTGTTGCGAAAAATTGGATTCCGAAAGTTGTAATTATTAACCCATGTTGAATTATTTTTGAGCTTTTTATACCCTTTCTTTCTAACCTAATCCAAAAGCCTACATTACGGTCCAAAGAAAGACCTTCTGATCAGTTTTTGAGAAATGCCAAGTTGAGCAGGTAGAAGTAACTCATGATAGGGGAAACACTTTGGTTCAAGCAAGAAAAACAAAGTAAAAAATGAGAGAGTCTTATTGGTGAAAACCTTCACAGGCACCATAAGGCAACGGGAGCTGAGAGAAAAAATAAATGAGAGAGTCTTATTGGTGAAAACCCTCGCGGGCACCTTGAGGCAAAAGTGAGTTGAAAACTGGTTAATTGGCAAAAGGTCTGTGGGTGGAAAACTGTTTCGAGGCACCGCAGGATGAACAAAGTTAAGGTTTGGGTAAAGTAATCAAGTGATGGAAATTCTGGGGCAACAAAGTATGGCAATTGAAAGCTGGTTAATTGGAAAGATTGGGCCGATCAATCCAAAATGCATGTCATGACCATTGGTACCAGCTGTTCCGCTTAGATAAGTTTCTTTTCCTTCTC
This sequence comes from Nicotiana tabacum, assembly GCF_000715075.1. NCBI lineage: Eukaryota > Viridiplantae > Streptophyta > Magnoliopsida > Solanales > Solanaceae > Nicotiana > Nicotiana tabacum. The sequence goes on along the minus strand of NC_134086.1, from coordinate 90,062,432 downwards.
TTTTTAAACAGTCATCTGGTTTTGGATTCTTCTTATCCTTAACTCAAAAAAAATCATTGCATTTCATTTCTTTTGAGGGTTTTATCTAGCTAAGATGTTTCAGTGCCAGTTTTGTTCAATGCAAGCAAAAAGGACTTCAAAGCTCACTACCATCTTCCGAAAATGGTAAGGCATAATGTTGTTAGAGCATGTCAACAGCAACATGATGTAAAATGGAATATGGGAAGTCGCAGGAAGTTTCATCGGTGGAATAATTGGGAAACATTGTGGGAAATGTAAAGGTGCAGACAAAGGGGGTCGGAGGTATGAAACAACAGCACAGGTACGAAATACTCGGGTTGTCAGAGGTTGGCGAATTCGAAAGTCAGTCAGAAAGTCAAGCGATTCAGGGTCAGTTCAAGGAAGTCAGTCAACACAAAGCAAGGCAGTGGAAGGATTTTTCAGCAAGAATGTCATCAACTAACCACTGTTTTAAACTAATGAAATTTTCTTTGATTAAAACAGGGGCAGAAAAGTTAGTTGTTGAGGAGGAATTCTCCAGGAGGAAAAAACAAGCAGTAATCAGTCAGGAGTCCGCTTGGAGAATAGAGACATACTTTTCAAGTTTGATATCAGGAGTTCGCCTGGAGAACAGAGACATGCATTTCGAATTTCAGTAGTCAGGAGTCCGCCTGGAGAATAGAGACATACAATTTAAGTTTCAGCAATCAGGAGCCCGCCTGAAGAACAGAGGTATACAATACATGTTTCGGAAATCAGGAGCCCGCCTGAAGAACAGAGGTATACAATTCATGTTTCGGAAATCAGGAGCCCGCCTGTATAACAGAGGTATTTCAAGTCAAGTTTTAGTCAAATTCTTATTAATATCCGGTAACATGTACCTAGTTTCCAAACTGGGGCAGAAAGTTCTCTTTTTTTTGCATATTTTTGTGAAGTCAGGAGGCCGCCTGGATAATAGAGGAACACATTCAAGTTCAAGTTCAGCAATCAGGAGTCCGCCTGGATAACAGGGGAGTACATTCAAGTTCAAGTTCAACAGTCAGAAGCCCGCCTGGATAACAGAGGAATACATTCAAGTCCAAGATTATTCAAGTTTAGAAATTTGGAAGGGAAGGAACAACATCTCAGTTAGCAATTTGAAATGACAACAAGGGATTTCACCAAGAGAACACAAGACAACAAAGCAACAAGAAATACAAAAGTAAGTTTGAAGAATTAGATAGGATTTTGTAATTCGTAGCTTAGGCTAGCTTCTTTTTATTTTGACATGGTGTAATAAGGGAGGTCAGCAAGCAGCAACAACAGCAATCGCAGTGAAATCACAGCTCCTGGTAGTCCCAGCTACCAGACACTCCCGAACTACACTGACCTGATTCCTGTTTAGCCCAGGATATGTAGGCAACCTCTGAAGCAGAGTGCGGTCAAAACTTTTCAAAACGCTTCACAATGGAATATTTGAACGGGCAAAAATCGCTCGTATTTGCTCACTTATCTTTGTCCGAAAACTTTTCATGTTTCCGAGCAAAGAGGGGCAGCTGTGAGCTCGTGATTTTTGCCCTATATATGAATTATTCCCAAAAACTCAAACAAAATAATTTCTTTCATTATTTGGCAATTTTGCGAATTTTGGGGCATTTTCGGGTAATTGTTGCATTTTATTTGTGCATGATCAATTCATATAAAATAAAAAAATATGCATTTTTCATTTAGGATCTAATTTCATATGTTAGTATTAATCAGGGATTAATTTGTTTTATAATAGAATATATGGAAAATAACAAAAATAGTCTACTTTTGCATTTTAATTGTTTAATTGTGAATTCGTCCCGGAATAGTTTTTAAAATAATTTTAGGAATTAATTAGTTTAATTTTGAAATATATTAGGACTTTATTTTAATTTTTACAATTTTATAAAATTAAAAAAATATATATACAAATTGAAATACAAAAATTAATTACAAGAAACAAGGGAAAAGAAAGGAAAGCATTAAAGAGAAGGGCTGCCCATGATTTGGGCCAATTAATATCCCAGCCCAATCATAAAATAATCCACCCAGGCCCAGCTATGCCCAACCCGGTCCGGTCCCAAGAGGAGCCAAACGACGTCGTCTCTTAGTGCACCAGATCTCAGCCGTCGAGGTTGTTAGATCGAACGGTCCAAAAGCCCCCACTCTTTAATACATATATGTCCGAATACTACCCCCACCCCCTCGATCGCCTCTCACCCCACGTCTTTGAGAGACGAACAATGAGCCCTAAGCCTCGCCGTAATCCTCGCTGGTGGCAAACGCAACCAACGCCAAAAGCCACCAAAAATACACCCCAGCTTCCCCCGCTCATCCTCTTTCCAACCCTACCTCTGGTTTCTTTTGAATCACGGCTGAATCCCTCGAATGTCCGTTTGAAGTTTTCTGGCCAGTTCGTCACCTATGCCAAATAATCCCAAATTTACACCCTGTGACCGCCTGGACCTCCTCTACCCAACCCCCATGGCCTTGTCTCTCGAATCTGCCTGGAGCAGCTCGAATATTAAATCGAAGGTTTCCGACCAAGGCCCTAAGGCAAAATCTCCATGATTTCGGACCCTAACAACGCTAACTAGGTGTTTTCTTATGAAAACACATGGTTAGGGATGTTACGGGTCAGAAATTTCGGGGGATTTGGAAAAGCAACCACCGGCCGGAGCTCTTTGTAGTCGGTGAATTCTTAGCGGTATTTCCTTTTATTTTCAATTTCTTTTTCCTTTCTGACCTTGCTGCATGCGTGAATTTCATGGTCAATGTCTAGTTTAATTTGTGTTTTAAATTTTTGTCAATATTGTCCCAATCTTGTGTCCTGATTTCTGTGATTAAGTTTAGTTGTTTGTTTGATTTTAATACGTTCCAATTCTCGATCTTAGTTTGCTGATTGATAGTTTAGTTTTCTGATTTTTGGTTTAGTTCAGGGTTAACCTTGTTTCATTGATCTTGATTAGCTAATTCAAGTGTTAGTGCTTGTTTTGCGATAATTCATGTTTACTGATTAGTGTAATTAGCCTATTGTTAGTGTGATTTAGGGTTAATTATAAGTCTCAATTAGCATTAATTGGATTCAATCTTAGAATTTTTGGAATCATTTTGGATATAGTTGAATAGTTTAGTTCATGTTAGTTAGCCATGGTTGATTTTTAACTAAGGTAAAAGGGGTCTGATTGGTCAGTAATTTCAGGGGGTTTCAAGGGCAGTTTAGGCATGGAAAATGGCAGTTTTGTCAAGAATAGTAATTCCAAAACCAAAGCAAGGGTAGTATAGGTATTGCATGGTTAGAAGAGCACCTTAGAGCTTTCTAAAATAGGACTTTAGTATAGATTTCAGCTAACTTAGGACGCTAGCTTGGGTAACAAATCAAGAAATGGGGGTTTAAATGAAAATAAGAAGAGAGACTGTTTTGCAAAACTGAAAATCTGAGGGTTGCCCTCATTTGTGCCTATAAAAGGGCATGCCCTTTACTTCATTCGAAAAGTTTTGGGGGGGAGCTCAGAAAATTCTCCCAAAGTATGCTCTCTAATTTTCAGATCTAAGATCTGAAATTCAAACTCCAAAACCCCACAAACAATAGAAAAATCCAAAAACCAAAAAAAAAACAGAAAATCAAAGAAAAACTGTTACATGGCTCTTCCCTAGTTCATTTTCGAAAGTTCAATTTTAAATCAACATTTTAGCTTAGTTAAGATTAGGAACTGCTTGAATTCCTCATTTTTGTTCGAACATTTGAAGTGTGAAGACAAGTTGAATCAGTCATGGGTTAAATGATTAGATGCACTAATTTCTGGGCTTAGTTTTGAGTATTTGGTACTGTTTGGCTGTTATATTGACATTGTTGAATTTTCAAAACAATTCTGAGCTCGAGCCTGGTTTGAATTGCTGTTGCAACTCGTTGAATACTGCTGTTTGCAATCTGATCTCCTCATTTCCTTACTTGTGTTCCAATTTTCAGGTATGTTCCCAGAGTCCAGGTGTTGGAACTAAATTGATATGTAAAAACTCATTTGAAATCGATTAATGAAGAATTGAAGCTTGGACTGTTTGATTCGCTGTGACTGCATCTCTGCCGATTTGCTTACACTATTGTTTAGTTTGTTTTAATTCTCGTGTAGTTGATTAATTAGGATTGGAAGTTCAGTAGTGTATAACTGGACAGTTGCTTATTGTTTTCATTCGTGGCTTTTGAATTGATGCTATGTTTCCCTTAGATCATGAGAACTCTCTGTAGATAGTAGTATTGGTTAGTGAATGATTTCAGTAGTAAGTTCCTGTTTTCAGTAGTTGGCAATCAAATTGGGAACTCATTAGTGTAAACTAGCTACAGTGGCAGGCAGTAATTCGTTCAGCAAATCTCAAGTTGTTTAAAGTTAGCTTTGTTAAATTGGTAATATTGAATGAGTAGCATTTTTATTCACTTAATCTAAAATTGAGAACTGGGCCAGTGTTGGCATTTAGGCCCAAGGCCTTCGATTTGAGTAAGACAAAATTTATAGGGTGTGAGTTGTTTTAGGACCGGGAGGTCATGCTACTGGTTGGAATGGGGGTTGTAATTGGACTTGTGGGGACTCGATCCCGGGCTGGGCGTCAGAGCCGCCTGGACCTTTCACTAACGTTGGGCCTGAGCAATTGGGTTGTATCACAGCCTACCGTGCAGACCAGGTTGGGCTAAAAAACGTGATTCTTAGTTTACCTTGATGTAATGCAATTCATAATTAATTAGGTTTTTATTCCTTTTCTAGAGAAAAAAAATAGAAAATCGTAGTCACTTTTAGGTCGCCCTTTTAATAAAATGACGAGACGAGCCTCGCCAAACGAAATACAAAAGGCGGGGCCCTCAATAATGGTTACATAAAATAATTAGAATTTGGGAGAGCCATTTAGTGAATTTCACGGCCCTCCCCAAAATAATAATACGTTAGAATCTTTAGGCACGTTTTTAATAAAATTACTTCCTTAACAGGTGCGTATTGATGCGACCCAAATCTAAATCTCGACGAAGTCGAAATGGGTTGACAACCACGGGTGCATTGATTGCGACGTGATTCGAAACGCGTTTTCACGACGTCGCAATTCTTTTAAAATAAACAATGATAAAAAGCGGTTTACGAATAAAAGGCACATAAGCTAGCATGTATTGAAATCAGATAAAATCAAATACAACAGTTAAGCGACCGTGCTAGAACCACGGAGTTTGGGAATGCCTAACACCTTCTCCCGGGTTAACAGAATTCCTTATCCGGATTTCTTATTCGCGGACTGTTAACAGAGTCATATTTTTCCTCGGTTCGGGATCAAAACCGGTGACTTGGGACACCATTAATATCCCAAGTGGCGACTCTGAAATTTTAATAACCAAATCCCGTTTCGATTGTCCTTTAATTGGAAAAACTCTTTTACGCCCTTGCGGGTATAGTGAAAAAGGAGGTGTGACAATCAATTTCAACTTTTATTGCCTCTTTCCAATATTAGCATCTGAAGATGATATAGCTTCAAAATAATTTGATGGTTCATTATCGACAAGAAAAGTTTGAAAATCATTTCCATAAGAAAAATAATCTTTCCTAGGCCTTTTGCTCCTTCTCAATTCATCATTATAGGTAATTTCATTATTTGTTTCAACAGGTTTATGAGAAATTTTATCAGATAATGGATAAATATATTCAAAGAACTCAGCATTCTTTGTCTTAACTATAGTATTGCAATCAAGCACATCACTTTTTAATACAAGAAATCTATATGCAGCACTATGTTCTACATATCCAATTAACATGTAATCAGCAGTTTTAGAACCTATTTTTCTCTTTTTAGGTTCAAGCAAAAGAACTTTAGCAAGGCACCCCCCACACTTTTAAATATTTTAAATTAGGTTTATAACCCTTCCACAATTCATACGGAGTTTTGCCAGTTCTTCTATGTGGTATTCTATTTTGTAAGTGACATGTAGATAAAATAGCTTCACCCCACAAGTTATCAGGGGCATTAGAACTAACTAACATAGAGTTCATCATCTCTTTCAATGTTCTATTTTTCCTTTCAGCTACTCCATTTGACTCGGGTGAATAAGGCGGAGTTATTTCATGAATTATTCCATTTTTTTCACAAAAATTATTTAAAGATAAATATTCTCCACCTCTATCTGATTTAATTCTCTTGATTTTTCTATTAAGTTGATTTTCAACCTCAATTTTATAAGAAATAAAAGCATTAAATGCATCATCTTTATTTCTAAGCAAATACAACTTAGTATATCTAGAAAAATCACCAATAAAAGTTACATAATATCTTTTATCACCTCTAGTCATAGTTTGCTTCAAGTCGCCTAAATCAGTGAGAATTAAAGATAACAATTCAGTTTCTCTATTTACAAAAAAATAAGTCTTTCTTGTACTTTTAGCTTCACACATATTTCACACTTATTAATATTACTTGAGTCTAAACCAGATATTAATCCTAGCGAGTGCATTTTCTTTATATACGCGACATTAACATGTCCTAGTCTAGCATGCCACAAAGAAATTGACTCAACCATATAAGCAGAAGAAGATGCATTTTCATTGCTAGTATCAGAAATATTAAGCACAAATAAACCATAATTATAATATCCATTGCCCACAAAAATATCATTTTTGGTCAATACGACCTCATTATTTTCAAATGAAACCTTCACTCCAACTTTCCTAATAACCCCACAGAAAATAAATTGGTTTAGATATTAGGAACATGCAATACATCACTCAGTGCTAGAGTTTTACCATATGTGAGTTTGAGAAGAATTTTTCCTTTCCCAAGAACACGAGCTGTTCTTGAGTCACCAAGATAAATAAATTCTTCTCCTTCCTCAATTTGGGTGTAAGACAAAAATTTATTTTTGTCTCCACAAATGTGCCTAGTAGCACCAGAGTCTATCACTCAATTTCTCACATTGGCCATATTATTTTTTTGGGAAATGACTGCAACAATTATATTATTCGCTTTAGTCAAATTTAATTTTGACTTAGCGAGATTGTCATTTATCCCAACTCTACTATTGCATTGAGGTGCATTTTTATTGAAGATTTTAGTATTAGCATTGGATATGTAACCATGTCTATTTACATACCTGTGTTTTGACATGAGTGTCTGCCAAGGTTGTGGATGCTATAACGTATTTGCAACACCATGGATATCTGGCAGGATAGTTGGAACAGTAGCAGCAGAGACATTACCAGAATTGGTAGCACCATAAAAAAACTCCGTAGTAGTATTACTTGCCATAGTTTCTTAGATTGTAGGGAAATGACACCGAAAAGTAACGATAATAATAATAATACTGCAATAATATTATTTGTGAGAGGAAATAAACTAATTGGCTTGAGTCGTGCTGGGCACTGTCCTAAGAAACTATTTCAGCAGTGTGAAATGTCTCTCCAAGATTAAACAAGCATACCTCTATTAGGGAGGATATAGGAATCAGCAAAATAGTAGCTTACAAACCCAGCTATTTTAAAAGAGGGAACAAACAAAGTAGACTATAAATGTTTTAAGGAGGAAGAAAAGGAAGTTGAGAGGAACGAAAGAGGCAAAGTAAAAATATGCTGATGCATGATGGCTATTTTGAAGGCCAATTTATAGGTTAATTGAGAGGCTTAGGGCATGCCAAGTGTATGACACTTGTTTTGAACTTCCCGTGCAAATTGCCACATGGATGAACATTTGTCCATTTTTTGGGAAATATCACAACAAAAAATATAGTTAAAATCGAAGGTTCATTTGATCTTGATGTCCTAAATTATTTCCGTGTGAACTGGGACGAGATGGATAACGACGACGACATTTATGTTTGTTATAGCACTACTGGTAAACATGTAACAAAAATTATGGGAGCTGTTGTAGGACAAATGCTATTTATTTATTTTTTTATTTTTATTTTTGGTTGCTAATTCAGTTATCTAGTTAATCAACTAACGAATACGACTAAATGATAAATATTTATTGAGACTTTTTAACATATATAGTAAGTAGTTTTCTAGTGGTTAAAAATGTATATGTCGGATAACTAAAATTTTGCTGTAACTTTAAAAAATATGAAGATGAAAAAGTAGATATAATGCATTCCTATGTCACTATACAATAACGATAATGATGATAATGATAATAATAATAATAATAATAAGTCAAAATGGTATTTGCAACTTTCTTAATGTGACTATAAAATTAATATAATGAATCACTTATTGATTGAAAAGTTACAGCTTTTTCGAATGTGTTAAAAACTTGAAAAATGGAAGTAAGAACTAGAACTAGAAGACTTGGAAAGGAGATTTACTGTGCCCCTAATGTCACCATAAAAAAATTATTAATTAAAAAGGCCAAATAATAAGCATAAGGAAATAGTAAAGTTTTAATTGACTTAAGAAATATCAAGAAATAAGTTAAACATTAAGAAAAAAGTTACCAACGGTCTAAAAAAAATGAGCGCAACCAAATATCAAATTGGATCTTATATTTCTAATCTTCTTTTTCCCGTCAGAGATATAAATAACAAAACAATCAGCGATTTTAAGAAATTAAATTGCTTTCCTCTTTCTTTTTTTTGGTCGAATTAAATGAAATAAGTTTCCGAATTTCGATACAAATAGGAAACAAAGGAGGGGGGGGGAAAGAAAGAAAGAATGAAACATGAAGGCTACATAAATTGAAGTGAAAGCAACGCACTCCGATCCGTTTCCTACATAAATTGGGATTAAAGGCTTATATATACCTTATTAACCAACCCTTCGACTTGTTATTTTCAATGGCTACAGAAATAGTACATAACAAGAAGCGACTCATTACTGAATCTGAGTCTGATGATACAGAAATCCTTACTAAGAAGCAGCGACTCATGGAAAAATCAGAGCTTGACTTCATCCAATTCTTGCTTTGCCCTGAGGATTTGACAACATCCTTCGACATTACTACAGATGATCCTGTTCCCAACATTATTCCGATATTCAACTTTTGTTCCCAAGAAGAAAACAAAGACACGTCCAACGCCGGTGGAACTACGAGGATGGTTGCTGGGTCGTTTTACATACCAAAGACTAACGAACAAAAGCCACTAGGAGAAGACGCACACTTTATATGTGCAGAGGAGCAGACTATAGGCGTTGCTGATGGAGTTGGTGGTTGGGCTAAAAAGGGTATCGATTCAGGAAAATACTCAAAGGAATTAATGGAAAACGCGGAATTATCCATTCACAAACAGAAACAACAAGATAAAAGTAGTACTGCTAATATTGATTTAATCAAAGTACTTAATGAAGCTTTCTTGAATACAAAGGCTATGGGTTCTTCTACTGCTTGTATGTTGACACTCGCTGATGACACTCTGCATGCTGTTAACGTTGGAGATAGCGGGTTCGTGGTGATCAGAGACGGGGTAATAGTTTATAAATCGGAAATCCAGCAGTCGAGGTTTAACTGTCCTTTTCAGTTGGGGAATAGCAAACATTCTAATGATCCAAGTGTCGCAGAGAAGATTAGTTTTCCGGTGAAAGCAGGAGATATAATCGTGATGGGAACAGATGGATTGTTCGATAATGTTCATGATTTTCAGTTAGAAGTTGTTGTTAACAATGGAGTGGACTTGTGGGAATCGGATGCGCCTGATACATTGGCGTGGAGGATAGCGCAATATGCACTGGAGAATTCTAAGAGCACAGAGCTTTATACTCCTTTTGCTGGGGAATGTTTCAAAGCTGGACTTGAGCACAGTGGTGGAAAGTATGATGATATAACAGTCATAGTAGCCCATATTTGGCCTTTGTAGTGCTCTGCTTTATGATGCCTAATCTAACTTTTTTCTTTTCTGTTTTGGCGAAATTAGAGTTAACAATTCTTGGTAGTTGTAAAAATTGATTCGAGATACAAGCAAGAAACCTGTATGTAATTTGATTCTTTATATATGTTTGGTCCCCATATAATCATTGATTAACTGTAATATACGTTTCTTATGTCATATGGTGCAGTTTTTGGCATAAACTAGGAGCGCTGAAAGTCACCAACATAAATTGCAGAAAGATAAAAAATTGTATAACCAGTTGCTGAGTTAAATACGTTATGCTCGAACTCTGACAAACCTAATCGAGTTTAAAAGGAGTTCTGGAATCATGCCAAGGCAAAATTATGCCAATATCAAGACGGAATGTATTATGATTAATTGTGAAAACATAGAGAAGTTGTATTAGAGAGAACCTGGAATCAGATGTGACTATCAGGATTCAGCCACTGTCCAATTTGTCTCAACTCTTATAAATTTTACCACTTTAAGTGGTGTCCAATTTGCCTCTGTTTTGAATAAACGCACTACATATTAGCTACGGAGACGAGGGATTGCTCCGATTGTCAGCACCCCCACCTAAACGGAGACAAGGGAAAGGGATTGCTCCGATTGTCAGCACTCCCACCTACAATCTCAGGGTTGTGGGTTCTAGTCACCAAAGGAGCAATAGCTCCAAAACAGGGGAGGGGAATAAGTTTTAAAAAAAATATTAGCTACGGGATTTTCAACCATTAAAAAACATATGAATAAAAGCACCCAATTGTTTACATATCACATAAAGTCCCAGCGGAAAAGTGATCTCACATCTTTACCATAAAAAATATGGGGTCGACTTCATCAGTGCTTTTTTATTCCTTCAGTCTGCACTCAAGCAATACTAAACCAGTAAGGTAGTCATGGCCTAATATACAGTGCATTTCCCAAAAAAACCATCCAGCAATACTAAACCAGTAAGGTAGTCATGGCCTAATATACAGTGCATTTCCCAAAAAAACCATCCTAAGGAGAGAGGCAGATGAATTCATTTTCTGCATATGCTATTTAGGGCATGTAAACAGAAAGTTCATGCAAAAAGAGAGAGGAAAGTCTGTACTAAAGAAAATAAAAAAATCCCAGACAAAATTTAACATCGGGGAAAACACAATCTTATAACAGGTATCTAAGTTCCAAAAAAGGCATATAGAGGCAGCAAGCTCAGCTGCATCTTAAGCACAAACTTAAATACTTAATCTGTAGTCTTGGTCTTGCCATTTCAATAGATTGAATTCCTGACATCTTCGTCATATCTTTGTTTTACAAAAACACTTGCATTCTTCCACAATTTAAAGTTAAAAAACAGTATGAAAAATAGCCTAAATAAACAGCAAGGAAAGCTCAAAATAACAGATGACGGAAAATTCAACTGCCAAAGTGTCCTAAATAAGCTGAGTTTTCTTTCAGCCTCTCTGTCCGCCACCCAAGATATTGCAACACAAGCATCTTGACAGGTACCATCAGCAAATTCCAAGATAAAATGCCATCTGGAAAACAAAAGGTAATAATTGAAATCTTGCACGCATCAATTACCGATTTTCCAAGAATTAAAAAGGAACCAAGTAACACATCATCGTTCTGAAAACTCAAAAGTACGCAAGTAGCTATGAAGACAAAAAAATAACTATTGAGAAAGCAAGAGCAGATGGAGAAAACATATTCTGGAGCCTGTAAAATGTCGTAGCAAGATATACCTTGGTTTACTAGCGCCGGTCAGTTTTCCCAGTTGATCGCTTTCCTGAGAAGAGATGTTTTGGTTTCAGAGTAGGAATAACTCTATCAGCCTCTCCCCGCCGAGCATCCTTGTTCCTCTTCTTAGAAGAACCCTTAGCCATCTTTATAGCCATCTTCTTCTGGGCTTTGTCCTTTAAGCCCTCCCCTGGAACAAATTCATCTGGAGGTCGTGACCTTGACCTTGATCTTGCCGTAATGGAAAGTGACCTCAATCTTTGCTTCTTGTTGGGAGTAATCTCGTCGACATCCATTGCATCCTTACCAATGTCATCTCCACGTTCAACTGATCTCTCTCGCTTACGACCCCTTGATTTACTACGGGCTCGATTGATTGCTAGAGTTGGATCCAGCCCCAAAGCAGATAACTGCCTTCCCATTCTTTTTGAAGTGAACTCCTTGTCTTTGTCAAACTTTCTTGGTACAGTTGGTCGGCTCTCTGCAGTGCTTTTCTTAATTCTATGCTGTTGAATGAGCAAACTCTTCTGTTTCCGGATTTCAGCTAATGCTGCTTGTTCTTCAGGGGTCAGCTCAATGCCGTCCATCTCAAAATCATCATCTCCTTCTTCATCCTGACGAAGACCTTCTTCTCTCTCCAATTCTTCAAGCCTTTGTAAGATATCAGGGTCAATAAAGTCATAGACATTGTGCCCATCTAAAATTTCTGGCATTACATCTTCCTTCCACTCCTCGTTTGCTAATAGATAGTGCTTCCTCAAGCTGGCAGAGTAAACACCTGCACCTCCGTTCTCATTCTCCAGATCTCTCTCAAGTTTCCTTTTCTGTTTCTCAGCATCTGCCTCAGCTTCCTTAGCTCTGGCTTCCAACGCTGCCTGAGGTATGCATACTGGCCTCTCTTTCTGGTCACGTGGTTTTGGCATAGCAACATGGAAGCGGTTCAAGCAGTCATTCAACTTTTTCGACTTCATTTTCAATTCCACCCTCTGATTCAGTAACCTCTCACAAGCTGCATTCTTCACTGAAATCACGCCATCTTCGGTCAATGTGCTCATAGTTAACAACACACCTGCTTCATCAGTTGCCTCGCCACCTTGACCCATCACTGTCTTCATGGCTTCATCTTTCATCTCTGCGACTAACTTCTTGTCTTCCTCAGAAATCCCTTCTAATGGCTGCAAGTCTGTTTTGTTGCACACGATCATCAAGGGTTTGTTCATAAAGAGTGATTTGATGCTGTGGAAAAGAGCAGCCTGCTGCGCAATGCTATAGCCACAAGACCCAGAAATATCAAGGAAAAACAACACAGCAGCCCTCAGATGTGCTAGAGCTGTAATACTGCACATCTCAATGATATTACGATCCTCAAATGGCCTATCCAGAATACCAGGAGTGTCGATCACTTGATACCTCAGATATTTGTAGTCAGTATGACCGACAAACAAGGACTTTGTAGTGAAAGCATAAGGCTGCACATCCACATCTGCTCTTGTAATTTTGTTGATGAATGAGCTCTTGCCAACATTTGGATACCCACAAATCAAGATTGTCCTAGTATTGGGATCAATTGAGGGAAGTCTTGCCATGTGCTGCCTAATCTGTTCTAAATAAGCTAAACTTGGGCCAATGCGCTTTATAACAGTGCACATGCGCCCAAGAGCAGCAACCTTCAGGGACTTGCACCGATAGAGTGAGTCGCCATACTTCAGCAATTTTACATAATCTTTAGCAATTTTTGAAATCAAATTTCTAGCAGTATTAATTTGGCCAAGGGCAAGCTTGTAGTGGTCTTTGTTGTAGAGCACATGAAGAAGGTCTCCATAGAAAGGATGGATATCGTCAAGCCTGGGGAACTCATCAATAATGGTGGAGAGTTTGTCATAGAAATTCTGCTGTGTATACTTCACTTTGCGCATGTAAAATTGACGTATACGAGAGATAGCATATCCTTTGTGGACAACAGTAGGAGTTTGACGCTGTGTGCGAGACAGAATGATATCGACAAAGTCCTTCCCATTGGGAACCACCGTAATCTTCTTAAAGTTGTACTGCACCATTTTTTATAATCTGGATAAAACGAAAAACAGCATCAGCAAATGCACACAAAAACCCCATCAACCAGCTGATCTCTCTCAAACCAATCAATCAGCAATTCAAATAGCAAAAGTATCTTCCATTGAAAAGCTTATTAATTGGTCCTTCAAATCCTAAAGCTATGAAAATACACACAATTAAGGGAGAAAAATTCTATGGCCACAAGTTCAAATTTACCACTAGGCTATTCCATTGGGGATTTTTCAGTCCATGCCTTTAATATGTTAGTATGTGATGCATTACAGATGAAAATAGAAACCTTTTACAGTATGTAGAGACTATCTTAAAATCCGCCCAGATAGACGCACCAGTCACCACATCCGATTATAGATAAAGTCATTGCAAATTACGATCATGTAACTATAGTTAGAGGTTCTTCATACATCGAATCAACCAAAAGAGGAAAAAGAAATCTTGAATACACCGGATTTTAGCATTCAATCCATGACATTGAAATGAAACGTAACACTTCTCAAGTTCAAAATTATACGACTAAATAATTGAAATCCCCCAAATAAACATGTAAAAGCTGATCTGTTTCATACCCAATAACGAAGCCACTGACGCTTAACAAGGTTTTCCCATACGATAATTTTGGAATTCGAAAAAGCAAATAAAATGAGATTTCAATCAAAAGGGAAAACAATACGCTACACAAGAATCAAAATTTAAATGTTTGAAGCATAAAGACTGCAACTTTTATTTTCACTTTCAGTTCCACAAAAATAAAGAGCAAATCATTCAACTCAAATTATATCTTAAGCACAAATTTCATCTAAATTCATGTACTGAAAAAGAAAGTGACAAACATACCCACTTACAGATACCCAAATAAACCACTCGCCGAAATTTTCAACAAAATTTCAGAATATGAATATAACTAAGTATGAACTCAACTCTTCAGCATCAGCAAAAGCAAATGAATAAGAAAAAAAGATAACCTTAACCTAATTGAATAGATGAAACAGCACAATAATACAGCTCAAATTTGAGATGCAGAGTGAAGAAATTACGAGACTAGAAGGCGGCGAAGAGGGACACTATGGAGGAAGAAGTCTGAATATCGCTGGCGGGTTTTTGGTCTAAACCCTAGGCTTGGAAAGAGTTTACGTTATTTTACATAAAATATTTCATAATCTACAACTATAAAGTACTACTACAACTTAAATACAGTAAAAGAATAAAAAAAATAGCTCTTATGCACGGTAGCTTCCTATAAATGAGGAAACTGAATATCAAACATATTTAATAAAATCAATTGTTCCCCAAAAATACTCTATCGCAATTCCTATAATTAAGGAAACTAAATAGGAAAAACTCTCCATTTCCTTTTTATTTGTATTCTACCTGTCCGCCACATTCTCAACAAACAATCCATCTTTATCAAATCCTCTTTCTCTAGTAGTAGGTGAAATAATCTTTAAATAAATATTACTCAAAAAAAGGAACAAAATACATCATAATCAATATATAGCATGTAAACTTTACTATTAAATAATTCAGTGCGTACTAACGTCCCATTATATAACAAAGATATGATGTATTTTATATTACTAGTATTTATAAACGTGCATTGCACGTTAATAATGGCACATGATGGTTTAACTATTTATTTATATGAAGGAACAATAAAATTTAATTAATGAGAGTAATTTTATATATAATACTATAACAATCATCTAAATACCGAAAAATATTGTTACATTAGCATAATACGTGAATTCAAAATGAAAGAACATCATCAGAACTTACATAAATGATCAATTTTAGTCATTTTAAGTAGATAATTATGTATTGTTTACAGCAAGGGCGAAGCCCCACTTTGCTTAGAGTGATCAATTGACCACCCTTTGTCGGAAAATTATATTGCGTATATAGGTAAAATATTAGGTTTTGAAGATAAATAACATATATTGAACACCCTTTGTCATAATATTTTTTACTTATTTCAAGTTTGAACACCCTTGAGAAAATTTCTGGCTTCGCCACTGCTTTACAGGTATCTAATGTGATGGTATCTTTCCGAACATTTCTTTATGGACGATATTTTTTTGTATGTGTTTCCTTCTAATGGTTGGTTACTCTGCCATAATTAGAACTTTTGTTGTCGGTATTGATATCTCTCTTGAAAGTGCAACATATAGTTATTCGTGTAAAAAAATATATTGTGATAAATATAGTTCAATATTTAGGATGTTTGTCCTTATGCTTTATTTATTATAACTACAAAACATAAACATACTAAAAATTATTTTCATACAAATTTAAAAGAATATTCTTTAATTTTGAAAAACGAAAGTTGAATGCGGGGATAAATACATACTTAGAAGCACATGTATCATAAGTTCTGCATGTATGATATTATTGTCAAATCTTTTATATACCTTATGTGTACTATTACATAAGTTATTCAGTGGATCTAAGTTTGCAGTAGCATGACATGCATATTTTTCTTCAAAATCAACATATACAATGGAAGATCAATTTTAACTTGGTCTATTATATATATGGTGACACTAACATGCGTAAGATATAATGAACTTGACAACAAACATGTACGGTAGAAGGCCATTTGGTGTTAAAGTATTTAAGTATTCTTCTGTTGAGTCAAAACTGAAAAATATTTTATTTTTACCATAAAACTTAGTAATCAACCTTTTATTTAGTTGATCAACATATTCATTTCTGCTAGCTAAGATAGTTCTTTAATTTCTATAATGTAATTTACACAAACTGCATTTTAATCTAATGATGAAAATATTTTTCTTATTAAATGCACTACTATTACTATTGGGATTGATAACCAAGTGTTCTAAAAGAATCAAATCATCTTTTATTGGATGTTCTTCTTCGTTTTCGACACGAAGCAAGAAGTCACTGAATGTTTGATCTGTTCTTACTTTTATATTTCTTGTCATTTGAATATTTTTCATTTGAGGTCATAAGTATAATTTTGACAAGCTAGATTTTACAGCTTCTGCTTTGGTCAATATTGGAACTAGGCATCCTAAGCAAAATATTCAACTTCCCTTAAACTTCCCTTTCTTTTCTGCTTGAGCCCAAGCAAGCCCAATTCGGGGTCGCCATTTTACTCATCCCACTAAATCTGAGTGTGATGAATCCGACACATCCACCACTGACTCAGGCCAGTGGATCAACTTTCAAAAGTATGCTACCAATATTTTTATGCATTTTGACCTACACAGAATATATGGAATGAAGAAAAGTGGATAGACGCTTGTGACATACTGGAATATCTTTTACTAGAGAAATTGGAAGGTTTAGGTGAGAGAGAATTAGAAAGAGATATATTTTAAGTGAGAGAGAATCTCAAGGGATAGATTTTAGGATATGAAAAGATGTACATAATTTAATTAAAAAGATAAGATTTTAAAATAAATTGTACTAAAAGTAATTTTGTTAAAGCAGTTGTAAGAAATATAAATAAATCTTTAAATGGTTGTATTCTATGTAAATTCCTCATTATATATATATACATATATATAGTCTTGGGGCATTTGCATCTATACCCGCTTTTTGTGTCACGTTTTAACTTGTGCCCGCTTTGCAAAAACAATTGCAAGCATACCCGTTTTTCGCATAAATTCAGCATACAGGGCTGAAGTAGCAAAGACAATCACGCAAAACTTTAGTATTCTAGTAGTCGGGCCTGAAGTTCAGCTCTAGAGCTGAAGTTTTTGTTTTGTAACTGGCGAACTTCAGCTCTAGAGCTGAAGTTTTTGTTTGTAACTGGCGAACTTCAGCTCTAGAGCTGAAGTTTTTGTTTGTAAGCTTTAGTTCTAGAGCTGAAGTTTTTGTTTGTAAGCTTTAGCTCTAGAGCTGAAATTTTTGTTTTGTAACTGTCAAACTTCAGCTGTAAAGCTGAAGTTTTTGTTTGTAAATGAAGTTTTTGTTTTTGTAAGAGCTGAAGTTTTTGTTTTTATAACTGGCGAACTTCAGCTCTAGAGCTGAAGTTTTTGTTTTGTAACTGTCAAACTTCAGCTCTAGAGCTAAAGTTTTTGTTTGTAACTGACGAACTTCAGTTTTCTTAGAGTTGAAGTTTTAACTGACTTTCCATATGAAACTGTCAAACTTCAGCTCTAGAGCTGAAATTTTTGTTTGTATTAATATTTTAATTGGCTAATAATGCAGACAAAGCGTCTCAGACACCATCATTTGCTATTACAAGTATTCTTCTAGCTGATGATAACTGTTTGAACAAAAAAAATATTAAAAGAAAGCTTGTGTAGCATTAAAACATTAAAAGATTCAGACACATTTAGAGGCTTTCATTCAAAGAAAAGATTTTTTTCACAATATTAGGACATTTCAGAGGCTCTGGGAAACAAGAAAGTGAATTGTTTCAATTAAAATAACTTTCTGTTTACAAATATTACCTAAAATTTTACTTTGATTCAGCAATCATGTATATGAACAATTCCAGTTCCCTCTTCTCTCACTGTGAGTAATTGAAAATGGAAAGTATGACTAGACTATCATAATTTGCTATAACTTTTTCAATACAGAGGTTCAAAAAGATATTAGGTCATTCTGGGACGCTTTGTAATAGCAAACAGTTAAATTTTTTTGCATTAGTTGAAAGAATATTAATTGAGACAAAACGAAGAAGAAATAATCTGCACCAACAACAGCAGAAGAAAGAAGAAGAAAACGAAGGAGGAGAAGGAGGAGGAGAAAGGGGGCTGAATTTATTTAAAAAGTGGGTACAAGTTAAAAGTTTTTAAAAAAATGGGTATAGGTTAAATGGGGGTGACCAAATAGGGCTCCTCGTGCAATTTTTATGGACTTGGACAAGATGCAAACTGTCGGCCCATTCTAAAACCAAATTATGCCCAACTCCTTCAAGTAGTGTATAATTTGACGGGAAACTACCAGTTATGTCCATTTATAAGTAGTTTATTACGAAAATTGGTCATTTTAGTAAATATTATTAATACTAATCAAACATTATCAATATTAGCCAATAGCTTTTTGTAGCAAAAAAGGGTCAAATTTTTGCTTCCTTTGAGTAGGTGTTATTAGAATAGATTGGGTACATCTTAAGAGGTTTGAATCTCAATTTGGAGTGATTTGGTGGAGTTTTGAGGTGGTTTGGATTGAAAATTCGAATGAGAAGATGAACATGAAAACAAAAATATATGTGTCACATATGTATATTTTTATCAAATGTGTAGCACATATATATCCATGTATACATGTGTGTGATACATTTGTGATACATATGTCACAGAAGAATTTTTGGAACTTGATTTTAACTACGAATTTTGATACCAAATCAGTCCAAATCACCTCCAATCTTCCTCAAAATCTGTATATTGACTCATCTATATATTTTCAATGAATTTAAATCATACCCATCAAAAAATATCCTTTTTTGCTTAGATGAATCTTGTATATAATTTTTTTTTCATCAACTTATTTGCTACTTCATCCATGAAATTTTATTTCCTTGCATCTAATGTTGCTGATTATGCTTACAAATATGAAAGGAAATCTTTGCGTGTGATTCTTGGAGAGAAAGAACCTATTTATTTGATTTTTTTAATTTTTATCTAGTTTTGGTAAGTCTATGATTAATAGTAACTATAGGTTGGTAAGTTATGACTTATTTAGGACATCTCCGTAAGATTTTCCAAATTTTATTGATAAAAGAAGTTATTACAACATCAGTAGGACTTGACTAGTTGTGACATTAGAAAACTTTGTAAAAGCTTTAAATGGTGTTGGTTTGATTCACTTGCTGTACTTGTTTTTTAAGATTGATTTGGTAATTAAATAAAATTTTAAAGGTAAAAGAATAAATTATTTTGATTTGGTTGAGCTTTGTTATGATTAGGGGTGTTCAAGAAAAACTAAAAAAACCAAACTGAAGCAAGAAAATCGAAACAAATTAGCTATAGAAATCGACATGTATTTGGTTTGATATTGAAGAAAAAAAATGGACTAAACTATATAGTTTATTTTCTTATAAATATTTTAATCTTTTTATATAACTTTTACAACTTATTTGGATGGTTATTACCTATTGTATTATATCGTATTGTTACTTTAAATATAATATTTATTTTGATTGTTACTTTAATTTTATTGTATCGTATCGTTAAATATGTAACAACGGCCGCTTAATGTAACGACGGATTTGATGTGGTGGCGTCGTTACCTTACTTTTTCCTCTCATCTTGCCCTTCCCTATTATTAATAATCATATTTTATCTTTTATCCTACTTTTAAATATAATAATTTTACTATGTATCCTATTTTTCTTAGTAATGTTGCAAGTTTATTCTTCATGTTGGTGGTGCATGACATCCATAAACAACGACAAACAATATATTTGTACTCATCAAACAATACAATAAAACACGATACATTATGAAACCATGTAACAGCCATGAGATGCAGCTGTTTGACACATCGATCTGAAAGACCTTACTCCCTTATTATCTGTTTGACACATACAAGAAACTATAGGTCATCATTGCAACTTCAGCCAGCATATTACGACCGTTTTCAAACTAAAATCAGTTAGAAGGAACTAGCGAGAAAGTATGGAAAAATTCCCTATCATAAGGATTGAAATACATGAATGCCAAATAATGATTCAGCTTCTCCCTATAAATATGCTCCTTCTGTTCCCACTTCTTCTAAAAATGTTAGTACAATACAAACGGAAGCCAATAACTTCCAGAAATTTGAAAAGTGAAATTTCTGTCCGAAACAGCCAAAAAATGTACAAAGAAAAAAGCTATATATGGAAGCCTGCCTGTTTGTTAGCATTAGCTAATAGTTCTACCAGAAATCACCACAAGAACATGAACCCTCCACAAAATGATGAAAGCGGTTCCGGTCCCTCACTATGATTTTGCGTCCTGTAATTTTTGAAATAAGCTTGGTGACAGAATGACAATCTGGACAAACACGGAGATTCTTGACAATCTTGATTGTAGTTCCTGGCTGAGTACTAATTAGCCCATAAGCAATGGCTAGCCTTTCACTATGAACAGCAAGCGATTGCTGCTTCTCAACTTCCCCAAGATTATGCAAGACTACATCGGTCTGTGGCATGTAACCATGAGCCTCGAGCCACTTGTTCATCTCCTCCAGCATTGTGTAAATTTCTTTGCTTTTTGGATGCTTCATGTCACCGGCAAGGAACTCGTGCACTTTATTATTGACCTCAATGGAGCTACAACCAGGTTCCTTGTCAACCCCGCTACTCTTCATCAATGCCCTGACCTTCGCCACACCATCCCAATTACCAGCAGCAGCATATATATTGGATAGCAGAACATAAGTTCCTGAAGTAGCAAGATCCTGTTGCACCAGGAACTCCATCATTTTCTCTGCGAGCCTTATGTTCCCATGAATCCTACAAGCAGACAGTAATGTTCCCCATAAAATAGGATCGGAATCAATCTTCATACTTTTGACAAATTCATAAGCTTCTTCTAGCTGTCCAGCTCGTCCAAGAAGACTCGCCATGCAACCATAGTGCTCAATCTTTGGCTTAATTCGATACTTCTCCATTAAGTGAAAATAATCCCACCCTTCAGCGACCAATCCAGCATTAGCACAAGCACTTAAAATGCCAATAAATGTTATATCAGTAGGGTGGAGACCCAACTTACACATCTCATTGAACAGCTGCAAAGTTTCAAGGCTAAATCCGTGCATTGCATATCCTACAATCATCGAATTCCATGTTACGACATCCTTATCTCTCATCTGATCAAACACCATTCTTGCATCCTCTAAACTCCCCGACTTGCTATACATGTCAATCAAAGCAGTACCTACATGTTTATTTAATTGAATTCTGTTACTTTTCACATAAGCATGAATCCACCGACCTGATTCAAGTACTCCCACTTGCGCACAAGCAGAAAGAGCAGCCACCACAGTTAATTCGTTAGGTTTTACTTTTGACATTAACATCCGCCTAAAAAGAACCAAAGCTTCATTAGGCCTACCATGTTGGCTATACCCATCAATCATGGCATTCCAACAAACAACATCCTTCTCCTCCATCCCATCAAACAACACTCTTGCCTCTTGCACATGCCCATTCTTTGCATATCCGGTAATCATTGTTGTCAATGACACCAAAGACCTTTCGAGCATTGTGTCAAAGAGTTTGCAAGCTGAAACAATGTCACCGCCTCTTGCATAGACATCCACAAGAGCAGTTCGAACATAAGTGTCAGATTCATACCCGAGTTTTAGGGCTTGAGAATGAAGGGCTTTTCCTGATTCAAGAGGGGAAGCTTTTAGGATGGAAGAAAATGTAAATGCATTAGGCTCAATATTTTGAGTTAGCATTTGGATATATAAGACAAAGGCTTGTTCATAGAGATCATTGATCACATGACTATGGATAATGGCACTGTAAGAGAACACAGTTGGATGAGTGTGCTTAAAGACAGAAACAGAATGTTTGAGGTGTCCAAGAGAAGAGTATGATTTTTGGAGCTTAAAGTTCAAGATTGGGTCACTCTCCAGGCTTTGACGAATAAGAAATGCATGAATCTGTAGAAGCTGCCTAATGCTTTTGGATTTGTCTATCAAGAATTTAAGTTTGTCAGGTGATGGCCTATGGCTGTACTTGGTGGTAGTACTAGTAGCGTATAGTGGTGGGTTGGAGAAAAGGGAAGTTCCAGACATGATTTCAGCCATTGCATCGTCAAAGCTTTGGTTGGGAACTCTTTCAAGACTGTAATTTGTCCAAGACCCAGGGAGCACTAAATATGCAACTGAGAGGACGACAGGACGCAAAAGGCATTTGATCAAGCACCTGCCAATCACCAATAATAAGAATAAAATTACAAGGAAGACTCAAAACAGCTGCTAGAAAGTTGGAAACAATGATAAAACAGGGGAATTATGTTGTCATACAGTATTCCAAACACAATCAATCACACTCATCCCCCCTCCACCCCATAAAATTAAAAAGGAAAAGCTAGACTCCTCTCAACACTGAACCTGCAAGAATGAAATACGCCCAGTAGTTCTTATCAGTACAATCCCACGAAAAAGTAGGAAAAGGAAGCCTCAAACTAAGCGGAAAAAAAAAGGTGGCTACTTTTACTGCTAAGCTTGTTCAATCAAAAGAAAAGATTTTAGCAAACTTAAGTTAGTACCAATCCTTAAAACAAAATACCTACTAGTAGAATGTTTCTTTATCCGTCAACATGCCTTATTTAAAGCAAAAGGTTTCAACAACAACAACAACAACAACAACAACAACGGTAGAGTGTACACACGCCTTACCCCTACCTTGTAAAATCAGAAAGGTTATTTCCCATAAACCATCGGCTAAAGAGAAATACTAAACACCTCAAATAATAAACAATATATATATATGAAGTTATCTAAAACAAAATCGCTTTACTAGTGTTATCCCCCAAGAAGTAAAGAAGAGGAAAATGTAGCTAAAGGCATTCAGAGTCTAACCTTTGTAGTTCAACTCTAAGGTCTCCAGAGTAGACATGAGGAACCCATTTAGAAACAATTTAACACCATAAAATTTGACAATTCTTTCAACAGTGTGGACTCTCTTTCGCTACTTGGAAGAGTAATTGCAGTTCCACTGCACCCAAGAGACGGAAAGCAAGGGACAGAGTGTCAACTGCTAATCCTAACGATTAACAGGGAGTACTATTTGTGTTTCCTGGAGCTCATGAACGACGTCGTAGCTGTACTATTTCCGTCCCCCCTTCGAAATATATACTCCACTCCCCAAATCCTTTTGGATTTTGAACTTTTTCTTTATGTTGAAATATTCCATTTTTCTTCTAAATAATTTTAATTTTTTTTTTTTGGTAAATATAGACGTGAATAGTGCTAATGTTTTGAAAGATTTATAACTTACTGCTCCTTCTAAAATACTTTTAGAGCCCGTTTGGCCAAGGCCTCAAGCTGTCAAAATCTACTTATTTTGAAAAGTACTTTTTTCAGAATTACTTTTTTCAAAAAAAAAAATAGTTTGTGTTTGGCCAATTCATTTAAGAAGTATTTTTTGTAACATTTGATAAACAAATTGTGTTTGACCAATCTTTCTAAAAAGTGCTTTTGAGTGTCAAATTACCAAATAGAATAGTATAAAGGTCTTATAATCAAAATACATCATTCAGTATGAATTAGAAGTATATTTCATAAATTACTATATATTGATAATCCACCATGAAATAATAAATAAAGTCACTCACATATGATAACATTTCTTAATAATATCATCTCTACTTCTATCACACAACGTCTCTATATTAGTAGAAGTCTTGCTTTGCATTTCTAAAGGAATACTAGAAGGCACATCTCCTTCCTCAATCTCTGCAGTAATGTCTTTATTAGCATACAAGTTAAATTTCTTATCGACAGAGGAATATTGTCGGATGAAATTATATATAGCCATGGTAGTTGTAACTAGATAATTCTGAGTGTCAAACTTGAAAGATGTCATTAAGCGTAAAATAGAAATGTAATTTTAAATATATATAAAAAAATTATTTTTGTAAAAATAATAATTAAGTATGGTTTAATTCAAATTCAAAAAGATTATTAATAATAAGTAATACATAATTTATTTATTTTTTAAATTTAAATTAAAAAAGAAATTAATTATTACCTAACCTAACTAACTTTGTACTAAATTACCAAATGGCCTATTGTGATGTTGTCACTTGGCTTAATGTGGATGATTTTTCTTCTTCTTTTAATAATAATATGGATAGATTATACGATGCTATTGTAAATTTACTACCTATTTGTAGGTAATTTTCACAAATTAGATTTGATAAATATTTTAAAGATTCGGAAACTAATAGCATATAGCAGAATAAATTATAAATGATTATTTATAGGAAGAGAATTGATAATCCAAAGAAAGGTATGGATAATTTGCTTTAGTGTGAAAAAAGAAAAAGATAAATTGGAAAGTTACAAGACATTACACAACAAAAAATCAAAAACAAGAAAAGTTAATAAATAATTTGGAAAGTTACAATATGATTCATATATGATATCTTTAATTTGAAAAGAATGGTAAAAACTAGAAACAAAAATGAAAAGAAAAAACTTAAATCAATAAGGGATAATTTGGACAATATATATTTATGGTGAGGATAGTTTTGTCTTGAATAAATTAATTTTTTATTTCTGCTTCTGCTTTTTAGAAAAAGCTAAAATTTTCTGCTTGTTCCCAAAAGCAGAAAAACTGCTTCTGTTGTTGCCAAAAGTACTTTTCCGTCTTGGAAAATAGCTTAAATTTTTTGAAAAGTACTTTTTTAAGAAAAAAATGTTTTGGCCTCCAAGAAGCTTGGCCAAACAGGCTCTTAGAAATTAACCTCTACCTCTAGTCTGTAAACTAGGAGCAGGAGGGAAGAGAATATAAGTCGAGGAATACAGAAGAAAAATTGGAGAACATCGTACTATTGTTAAATTGCAGCACTTGGAAAAACACTTTTAGTCCTTATTTAACATAGTATTCCCTTTGTTCCAGTTTATGTGAACCTATTTTCTTTTTGCTCCGTTCTAAAAAGAATGACTCCTTTCTAAATTTGGTAACAATTTAGCTTAAACTTACAATTCTACCCTTAATTAGAAGCTTTTATAACCACACAAATACTCGGAAACCCTTTTTGCTTTATTTAGGACCACAAATTCCAAAAGTCTTTATTTTTTCTTAAACTCTGTGTCCAGTCAAACAGGTTCACATAAATTGGAATGGAAGGAGTAATACTTTTAGATTAAGTGATTATTGGATGTATCTTTTGTTTTTTGAAAACCTTGTTTTTAATGTTTCGTACCGTAAGCTTATACAGATTCTAATATTATTTTCAGAAACTCCACTTAAATCAAGATCAAGATCAAACCCAAACGAGATGTTACAACTTTTTTGGTTGAAAGAGAAAAGGGTGAAACAAAATCCACAGTAATTGCTTAGGAAAGAAAGATTATAGACGAATAAGACACTCTCATCCTTTATCTTTTCCTGTTCACTTCTCTATTTGGAAACTAAGGGATGGGAGAGAATAAATAGTACTAGTACAATTTTCTCTTTTCTTTACCTTCCTTTCTCTCCTTCACAAACAAAGCATAGATATGAAACCAAGCATGAAACTACTAAACAATTAACCAACACTCTCCCAGCTGGCTTCTGAAGCAAGTCCAAGAAGAGATAAATCGCTATTTACATGATTTTCTCATTAACAGATGAAACATAGAGAGAAAAGCCACTAGTTTGATGTACAAAATAGAGTATAACCAATACACAGTGTGGCGCAAGTTGCTTGCACTTAAAAACATTAGAGGAATGAATTGAACTGAAAATATTGGAGGAGCATTGTTCAGACGTCACAAGCATAACAGGACAAATATATCAACCTACAGAACCCAAAATCACATTAACAGCCTAAACATGAAATAAAAAAAAAAGTACAAACTAAAGAAGGCTCCTCATATTCAAATCAAATTTACAGAGCTACCAGAATTGACAAAATCAATAACCAACTTCAGTTCTCCTGGCTTCTGTTATCGGAAAGCACCGTTTCTTTTGAAAAATTGAACTTGCTAGTTGCACCAAAGATATCAGCAAGTTGCAACACAGTCTTTTGACAGGCAGCACTCGTTGGCAGGACAGCATCTGGAAGGCAAGGGATGCATTCAGGGAGAAATTCTATCTTGTTGAAGGTTGGAGCGTAGAGTGCCAGCGCCGTCCGACAGAATATGAATCTGCATTATTCAGAGTGTTTTTCCGTTCAAAGTTTTTGCTATGGACTCTTAAGTTATGTTTCCATAAGAAACAGAAAAGTATATAGGGTATAGCTCCTTTGAGAAATATAAATTAGAATACTAGCTTGCCAGGTTTACTCAACCCCCATATGTACCTAGCAAGACTGTATGCAGGGAATATGACTACATCTGTATTTTGGGTCTGCTATATGCTTTTTACCTTTTTACTATCTACACTCAAATGCCTATCTGCAAACAGTTTTGTTTCCTTCCTTCTACTGCAAACTTCAGCTTTCTATGCAACTAACCTTCCTGCCCAGAAAAATATCTGCTGTTATTTCTGACAATAACACCAGATTTTTACATTCCCACACGGACTCTTCAAGTGACCATGCCCTTGTCCACACTTTTGAGACACATCAGTAAACACTTAATCGAAATAAAAAAGAGTTCACATCGAACCCCCATGCCCACCACCTAACCCCCAAAAAGCCGAAAGAAATACAATTTCCCAAATCAACTTAACTGATGTTCTGAACCAACACCATTTTGGAACAGAAAATTTGATGTATGAGCGATTCATCAGTTTCTCCAAGTGGATTATTAGATTTTGCCCTTATACATGTTTCAATGTTAAATCAACTACTGCCAACAAGCAGCCTATGGATACACACAAGGTACTTCAAAGGAGATTATCTTTAACCTACTGCTCTTACGTTAAAATCAAGATTTGAAATTGATTTGGGACCTTTATTGGACTGTGATAGCCACCTATGGATTTCTAATCAGAAAACAGATTCAAGCTCCCATATCCAAACAGTCGAGGGTTACTTCAAACTTGATTAATAATATGAGTACTGAAGAAAATGTTGGGGAACAGTAGAAACCGACCTTAAAATGAGCCGCCGTAAAAATGGATCTCCAAGAGTTTGAGACCAAATAGGATTAAGATTGTCTGATGCTGCCAGTAACAAACCCCACTCATTTAATGATGAAGAAAGAAGTTTCTCAGCCTTACCATACATATCCTGAAAGCAATCCATACTTGAGCAAACCAAGCACGTATAAAAGAACAGATAATATGAAGTTGAGGTTTAAGCTAACACACCATGTCAATGTCAGAAACCATGAAACCAAGCATCAAAATGAAAGCCGGTAAAGGAACTGTAAGAAAACTGGTGAATGAGCTTCCACTTGGCTGACGAGAAGAATCCATCGCAGATATAGGCAGTGAAATTGTGGCAGAGAGTAGCATGGCAACTGGTTCTCCCTTCTCTGATCCACTTAAGGCCTGTTCACATTCATGCAAAATAATATTATTCATGCGACTGCAATAAATAAAAGTAAAAGGTTCATTCCCAAAATAATTTAGCCAATGATCAACAATAAACTAAAAACCAGTATTCTTAGACATTTACATTAACTTCCCAGGATATCTCACATATGTGTTCTGTGGCATCTAAATAACTTCAGACATATCTATTTGAAAGCGTACAAGAATATCAAGAAACAACGAGATAGCTCCCACTAAGAAAACAGAGTGCGCTGATGAAGTATGTTTTGTAAAAGAAAGCAGGCTGGAAAAAAGAAAAGTGCAACCTAAATATTGTCCTAGCTTGAAATGACAGGAGAAACCTTAATACACCATCAGAGTTTTTGACTGATACTAAATACCATCATCAAAGTTTGTAGACTATATTTCACACATAGATAGGGCGTCTAAAACATAAAGGGGTGGCATGCAAGCTTGATTTAGAAAAGGCATACGATCATGTCAATTGGAGATTCTTTTTAATCTATTGAGATTGATGAATTTTGGAGAAAAATGGATTGGATTCTGCATTTCAACAGTGAAGTTCTCCATTCTAATAAATGGTGACCCTCAAGGCTACTTCAACTCTCAGAGAGGACTCAGGCAAGGAGACCCACTTTCTACATATCTTTTTGTTTTGGTTATGGAAATGCTGACACAATGTTGAGAAAAGGAGAAAACTTTGGATGGTTAAAGGGCCTTAAGATAGGCAGAACTGGTGAGGAAGGAATGATGCTTAATCATATCCTGTATAACCCTCAGGGGTTGGCCTGGTGGCAATTGACTTGAGCAATGGGGTTTGCTCCCTTTCAAGGTCTCAAGTTCGAAACCCACTGGGTGCAAACAATTTCTGAGGGCCATCGGACTGGGTAAAACCTGAATTAACCGTAGTGCACTTGCGGGAAATTCCTTGCCGAGGGTCTGTGCACCCCCGGGATTAGTCGGGGCTCGAAGAAACTCGGACACCCGGTGCAAATCAAAAAAAAAAATATCCTGTATGCTGATGATTCCCTTCTATTTTGTGAAGCTAATAGAAACCAGATTCTATACTTGAGAGGGATTTTTCTTTGCTTTGAGGCAGTGTCTGGCCTGAAAATTAAACTTGCTAAGAGTAATATATTTAGCAATAATGTTGATGAATGTATTGAAGAGATGGCAGGAATCCTCGGATGCAGAGTTGAAAATTTTCCCACTACCTATTTGGGGCTTCCATTAGGGGTGAATAGAAATGATAAAAGCATTTGGCAAGGAGTTATTGACAGATGTAACAAAAAGCTATCTCCTTGGAGAAAGCAATACTTATCATTGGGGGCAGACTAACCTTAATTAATAGTGTATTGAATGGGGTTCCAACTTACACTATGTCTTTATTTAGTATGCCTGCATTAGTAGAAAAGAAATTGGACTCCATTAGAAGACAATTCTTATGGGATGGGAATGAAAACAAAAGGAAAACACACCTGGTCAAGTGGCAAGTGGTTACTGGAGATAAGAAAACAGGAGGTTTGGGAGTGAGAAATCTAAAACTACACAATAAAAGCCTTGCTTTTCATCAAGTGGCTGTGGAGATATAGCAGGGGAAATGAGGAAGTTTGGCAAAAACTGTTAGATGCTATCTATGGTAAAAGGGAGGGATGGAGACAATATCCCACACAACTAAAATCATGTGGAAGAATCTGGAAGAAAATAAGTGAAGGGTGGGATGATTTCTTACGATGTACAAGGTTAGAGGTTGGTAATGGTGCTAGAAACAAACTATGGCTGGATGTTTGGTATGGAGGTGAAAGTTTCAAAAACAGATTTCCAGATCTCTTTAGCTGAGCTGTGAACAAACAGGGATACATTACTGAGCTTAGTCCAGATTCAGGCTGGCATATTATATTTAGAAGGAACCTGAATGACTGGGAATTGGATAGTTTCTGCCAAATGCTTCAAAATTTGAACACATGCCAAATTGAAGTGGACAAAGCAGACAGTTTAATTTGGGTTAATAGCAGGGATAAACTATTCTCAGCAAACAATTGCTACAAAATGCAATTACAACAGAATAGCTTGGAGATTCCCAATTGGCCATGGAAAATGATTTGGAAAACCAAGGCACCTGTGAAAGCAGCTTGTTTTGGATGGATAGCAGCCAGGGAGGCTTGTTTAACTCAGAGTAATTTGCAAAGGAGAGGTTTTCCCATGTGCAGCAGGTGCTATCTCTGTAATATGGAACAGGAAATAGTGGAGCATCTATTTTTATGTTGCAGGTTTTCAAGGCAATGCTGGGAACTTTTCCTTAACATCATGGGAATATCATTGGTTATACCACAGAAGATCGGTAGTCTTATGGAAGTTTGGCAATCTCAGAGAATTAGAACAAATTTAAAGCATATGGAGGACCATTCTAAACTGTATATTATGGACTGTTTGGCTGGAAAGAAACAAGGCATGCTTTGAGGGGAAGAGGCTGCAGATTGATAAAGTCAAAAACAAATGTATCAAGAACTTATATTATTGGTGTTATAGCAGTACTTTAGACAGGATGGACCAATATTTGGACTTTTTGTATCTTATAGGGGGGAATATGTAATGTGAGTGGTGGGAGTATTGCTGATTTGCTTTGTACTTGTTTTTGTACCATCTTGGTACCTTTTTAATAAAAGACTTTACTTATCAAAAAAAAAAAAGGTATCATAGTTTAAACTCCATGATGTTGAGGGACACAATGATAATCGCATAAATCAAGATACTAAAACTACAGAAACTTACCCAGTAGCAAATGCAGAATAATACATCATAGTCACTACTGGATTATATCATATTTCAAAAACCTTAGGTAGTCCAGTTATCTAAATACAAGCTACAGTAGTTATTCCCGTATAATGATTCCATTGCAACCAAATAAAGCTTCCAAAATCTTCTCTCATCAGTCTGCTTATGTCTGTCAAACCATTACTAATACTCCACCTACTACTTTCTTTTAGTGACCGAAATCCGCTGTTTCAACTTCGCAAGTCAGGGATAATGGACCATACCCTCTACGGCTCTACCCTACTCCACTTAAACAATCTTGTTGCAACAACCAGGTTTTTAAATCGTGAAGTGCGCCGACCATACATCCTGCACTATACTACCTTTGCCAATGAACCAAATCCCTGGGAACTCTATGTAGCACATTTAACAATCGTCAGTCATGTTTGTCACAAGCTCCGTATTGGAAGTATGCACCCAAATGGAGCCCCTCCTCACTTTTATGCAGGGGAGCTGCATATCTAAAAACCAACACCACCTAATTACCTCAAGGCACCTTAAGATTTGCTTCTTAAATCAACCCAATATCATACATTAAGTTTTATGTAATCCCAAACAAGCTAATGTCATGACATGCAAACTAATTATTTTGTTAGCTGATGTTGGAAAATAATTGAAATAGGTTAAAGAGTTTTGCCTCTCTCAGAAATTCTCTTGCAACATGCATAAAACGTCAAGAAAAGAGGCCATTTCTGACCCTAAAACAGTTCATAAGCTTTAAATCATGAACTTAGATCTGACATTTCAGCAGTTTTAAATGCCAATAAATCTAAGTCGAACCAAACCCTTGTAGGTTATTTGTATTTGTGATAGTTTAAAATCTGCAACGCAAGTATCTTCCTGTGTCAGTCCCTCTATTAACATGCAATCATCAGGATGCTTACCGTGAATGCTTTACTGCCGTCACTGTCAATGACCAGAAAAAGTGGTCTTCTAGTGAATGGCAACAAGTCACATGGATAAATCCCATTCACACCTAAAAAGGAAAATAAAATTTCAGGATTAGTTTTATACAGACAAAAGATGACATTAATTTCAATTCAGGAAAAGAAATGGTTAAAAATAGCTTCTTGTGTGATTCACAGTAGAGATATTGATCAGCATTTATACTGCTGAGGGTAAAAACGAAATACCAGCCACATGACAGAAATGGAGTGTAACAAATTTACTTCAACTAGTTAGATAGAAGAATTGATGCTGCCATCAACCTTTGAGTCCACATGTCGCGAAAAAATATCAATAAATAACTCCGATTTTTTAATATGGTACAGTCGACCCCACAAACTCCCCTACTCAAGAGCCCAACAGTGCCTTTACCCAGTTTGCTCCACTTAGAGAAGTGTGAGCTTCATACTATAACGCAAAATGGTCCCAAAGAGAAGTGGTTGGTTCTTTGGATCTCAAGTTTGAGGAATCGACTAATATCAACAGAATTGTGTATTGGATACTGAAACTAGTTTTATTCCATAAACAGATATTGGAATTATTATTGTTTTGACAATGTATAATTGACATACTGAAACTAATAATTTTAATTGCAATTTGATATTTATAGAACTAAATTCATTACGCTTGGTGTCTTTTTTAAATTTAACATAAACCGAGGGCTTCACTTTGATGTAGCCTGAATTTCACTTCACTCTTTTCACTTACCACTTTTTTGAGCTTTCTCTTTTAAAGGCATGGCTACTAACTTTGACTTCATCGTGAAATCAAGTTGATATTACCCTCTTATGTTGAAGGTATAGGTGAAGTCAATCCCCTAACGTTATCTCTCATAGTGTTATCCCAAATCTTTGCATCACTTATTCTTGCCTCCAATTATCTTTACATGCAATCCTTATTTTTTTAGTCCTTAGTTTCTTTTTAGCTGTTTTTTAGTCAAAATACCCTTATCCAATATCTCCAACAACATATAATATAATCACTTTATTTGCTAATCCTCAACCAACAATACTTTATCCATTAATTTATAACTTGAAAAGATTAGCTCCGTAGTGTTAGTCATATCACTTTCCTCTGAAATTATGAAAATGCTTTTAGAGTCACTTATACACAATGTGACAAGACCTATATGCTATTCTACCAGCTGATACAGCAACGAGAGTATGGATACAGAATTGTTTTGCGCCTCAAAGCTGTTTGTGTATGGATAATTGGATTTACATAATGGAGAAAGTGTTCAATACCTCCAGTTCCACGAGAACCAATGTATACGCAACTACTCTGCTCACTTAAGCAATCCTCCCTGGTAGAAGTGGTATTTGCAATTTCAGTATCAGAGATCAGCGAAGATGTAGAGGTGGCTTCTAAGTAAACAGCACGAGACATAAAGCTCCTCCCTGCATCATGGGATGGAGAAGAAAAAAAGTTCTGAGAGCTTCCTGTCAAGAAATTTAAATTGTTAACAGGAGCAGTTTAAATTGAAAAATCCAGTTTTGAAAGAATAACTCAGTCAACATATGAGAGCTTTACACCTGCTACTACCTGCAGCGGACAAATATAGTAAAAGAACTCCATCATGAGATAGCTCCTCGCAGATTGTCGCCAAAACCTGCCAACAAATGGCAAAGTTAATTTAAGGGAGAATAGGCAAAGAGAATGCAATGATGAGGAAAATACAGATAATCCAGTAGCTAAAAATCTCCATATCCAAGGGAGGCCATCTTTAGAGAAGACACTAAAAGGATATTCAATAACTTCCATCTAGCGCAAATAATTTTAGTTGCAATAAAGCTCTGGGTGATATTAATAGAACATATGCTACCAAGAAAGTAAAGCTAATTTCCTAAAAAATAAGCTGTTACCTTTCCCATCTCACATTTGTGCCAAAAGCCCAAAACAAATTTCAGGTTTTCACATTACAACAACAACTGTATCTCAAGTTCAAGCTTTCACATCCACCAAGTTAGTTCAGATTGTACTGATAAGATATTGAAAAATGTAATAGATGATAAAATTGTAGTTTCAGTGAAGCTCAGAGAAGTCATAAGAGTATATTGATCAATGTCAGATGAGAGCACAGAATCTACAATTTGCTTTTTCGACAAACATAAATGCTGAACAAATACTAGGAAAGTGCAACTACTCACTGCTAAAAAATTTGTAACAGACGGGCGATATAAGATGGTCTTGCGAGGGTTAGGAGGCAGAGTAGGATCAGATATATCTTGTGAATAATTAACACGACTGGGTCCAGGAGCCCCATTCTGGCCAATACCAGTTCCAGCCCCACTTGGAGGAATCCCACCCGTCTGATAAAATGACCCACTAGGTTCCCACTCCAGACATTGTAGCATCCGGAAAGCGTCAAGAGTTAGTTCTGAATATTTAACCTGATCAACGCATTGAAAGAGAAACGAGCGAATATTAACACAGTTGATCAAGTATGAAAGTAGGATAATCAATGTTCATTAGTAAGCTGCATAATAAACCCAGTCACTTACAATTGGAATAGAAGGTAGACATGTCGAGGGAAGAAAGACTCACCTCATTGGGATGGTAACTGCACAGCAGCGTATCTCGTAATCTTAGCTTTCTCTTTGCTTCAACAACCTGCGGTAGGCAATCTGGATGAAGATCCAATACGACACTATATCTCAATGGCCTGGTATTCATAAAAGCTGAATCAGCTTTTAGAAACTTAACTATTTCCTGAACCACCAGCTTCCATTCTTTAAAATCAGTTTCCTGGAAATAAGACCATGTAAAGGTCATTCATCTTTTTAAAGATCATTTGTTGAATTTTTTCTTAGCCTATCACAACATCCAATGAGCAATGACCAAGTCAAGTGAGTGGAAGCAGGTCATACCATACAAAGGGCACTTATATTGTTCACCCAACCAAATGAAAATTCCATTAATCAATTAAACATTTCGGAAATTGTCAATTTCATGTTTGATACCAATTTTTTCACTGAATGTGCATTCTACAAGTTGTTTGTTCATCAATTTAATGGTGCAATAGAGTACAACAACAACAACAACCCAGTATAATCCCACTTAGTGGGGTCTGGGGAGGGTAGTGTGTACGCAAACCTTACCCTACCCTGGGGTAGAGAGGCTGTTTCCAAATAGACTCTCGGCATCTTTCCCTCCAAGAACATCCCACCTTACTCTTGGGGAGACTCGAACTCACAACCTCTTGGTTGGAAGTGAAGGTTGCTTACCATCAGAGCAACCCCTCTCGTCTATAGAGTATGTACAAGAAATACATCGCAAACTAAAAGTTTGTGGAGATCAATCATCCATTCCCATAAAAGCAGCCACTTCCTAAAGCAGGAAAAAAAAGGCAGCCCGGTGCACTAAGCTCCCGTTATGCGCGGGGTCCGAGGAAGGGATGGACCACAAGGGTTTATTGTACGCAGCCTTACCCTGCATTTCTGCAAGAGGCTGTTTCCACGGCTTGAACCTGTGACCTCCTGGTCACCGGCACCAACTTTACCGGTTACGCCAAGAATCCCCTTCTTCCTAAATTTTAGACCCTGAACATGCCACATATTTTTGTTAAAGGCACAAATTTAGATATAGAAAAAATGATTTCTACACATGTGTGAGCAAAGGTCTACATTATAAAAGATAAAATGTATATCTGACTCTGACAAACTACCTATGGTACCTTCTTCCGGTGCTGCTGGCGAATCAAAAGATTACATATGTTGGAACAGTACGTATGTATCTACAGGACAAGCATGTGGCCACAAAATTTTTAAGAATTAGGATCACTGACCTGGAACGCCCTCTTGCATTCATCAAGCAACATCTTAAGCTGATTAACCAATTGATACACCATATCTCGCCGATTCAAAACCAAACAAACTGTCATAAACCGAGCAAGAAACCGAAGTTGCTTGCTAGCAAGACTAACATCCTGAAACATTCCATCTTTAAAATACTCCCTAGTCAACACTGCCTCATAAAAGATATAAGACTCAGACAAATAGTTGGCCTCGCTTGTCCTCATGTACTGTCCAAAATAAAGCTGGCCAATCCGAGATGCAATATCCCCAATCTCCCATCTCTTGAGACCAGCTTCCACCAATTTCTGCCGA
Source organism: Nicotiana tabacum (assembly GCF_000715075.1). NCBI lineage: Eukaryota > Viridiplantae > Streptophyta > Magnoliopsida > Solanales > Solanaceae > Nicotiana > Nicotiana tabacum. Next base: position 90,026,884 of record NC_134086.1, on the reverse strand, counting down.
TTCTCTTGTTGAAACTTCCACAGCTGTGTGTATACCTTGAAAACCTTGTAGAAGTATGTATCATATCTGATATTGCACAACCACCCAAATTAGAGACTGTGAAAAAGCCAAAACACTCTTTAAATGAATCAAAGTAGAAAACACTAAAACTGCACAGCATAGAAAAGGAAAAACTATCTCCACCTAGACCTTGTTGCTATAATGTAAAATGTTTTCCATGTGAAATTATTTTCTGGTGCTTGGTTGGGTAAGCCTATTGGAAATGGTTTTTTTTTTTTTTTTTAAGACAAGTCATAGAACTACCGAAAACCTTTTCTTAGAAACATTTTTGTACGACAAATAGTGGGAAAAAACTTATATTGTAAGTGATTTTGCACTGCACTTATGCTCCATATATGTGGTCCTATCGACATGTAACCAGTATTTTCCTCTTTGCTACTTATAATTATCACTAAAAACTACGAGCATTCTGTTCCACATGTTAATGTCCAACCAAACATGGAAATGGAAAAATGATCAAGTAAAACATTGTTCCAAGGAAAAATAATTTAAAGTTACTCCAAATAAGGCCCTAATTATCTGAAGCTACTGCACTAAACTGTCAATAATAACTCCTAAATTCTACATTTAGTGTCATTATCTAATATACACAAGGTTGGTTGCTAAAACGGGTGATTCCCTCTTTTCCCCTTTCCTTTTTCTTTTTTTGGGTTAAATCATTCCATTGAATTATCATCAAAAATATATCAAATAATCATTTAAATAATGGGAACTTTTGAGAGAAATTGGAAACGAGTTAGACCTGTTACGTTGGTAGTAGGGCAAATCTCGAATTTTGGAGAACTTCTTATCGGCTTTAGCAACGAGGGTCCAATAAACTTCGCTCACTGGTATGTTATTGTTATTGCTACTGTTGCTGTTTTGCTGATGCTGGGACATCCTTCCAATTCTCTAATTACTTCCCCTTTAGATGATAGTCAATTGAATTAATGAGGAAAACATCGAACATTTGCTGCCATTGATTCTTCCTTCTTTATTTCTCTTTACTTTTCCTTTTGGGGGGTAAATATGTTTGAAGGTAAAGTCTTCAAATTGATGCTGTTTATTTTCTTTTCCGTTTTAGAGCCCCCTTTGGTGCCGAAAAAGTGCTGAACCTAATTTAAAAAATAACTAGCTACATGTTTGGATAAAAGTGTTGAAATTAATAATAAGCAACTGAATAACTGGGTATACAAAGAGTTTTTTTTTTAAAAAGAAGTATTTTAGGGATAAAATAGTAAATATTTTGTTCAAGCCTAAAGTACTTATAAGCTGAAATTTGATAAGTTAGGGGAGACCAATTTATGGCTTTTGGCTTATAAGCACTTAATTTATAAGCACTTTTAATTTTACCAAACGCGTAGATAAGCCAAAAAATATTTATAAGCCAGTTTGACCCGCTTATAACCAAACACTCTCTTAGTACTGGGATTTGCGAATATGATTTTGTTGTTTAACGGGATTGGGCCGCTGATAATAAGGCCGATTCTTGGGGGCTGAAGTGCATAAATAGCCACTTTAACGCCAATCTTTCCGTGCGATATGCACAAATAGCCACTAATAGCACCTGTCTTTATTTTAAATTCAGTGTTTTAAATGTCTTTAGGCTTTAGTTACTGGTTTAATAAACTTATACCTGACTGGACAAAAATACTCTTTTGCTAAAACTTATACCTATGCTTTTATTAACGATCAGTAGCAGCAGCAGCGCACGTAACGAACTTCACTGTGATCGTCGAATTTCAAAGTATAGAATTGCAGAAGCTTCTCTTCCGATTTCAAACTATAAAATTCAACTTTCTCGTCCAAAAATCGACATAAATTTACAGTAAGTTATACTTTTATGTGTTTCTATTGATTTTTATTTCAACATAGTTATACTTTTTCCGATTTCTATTGATTTTTATACAGTAAGTAGAAATTTGATTATTTTTTTTGAATTTCTGGATTGATAAGGTTAAGGACATCGCGTCCTGTGATAATTCTATAAAAATTGAGCAAATAATATTAAGGACATAGTGTCCTGATTTTGGAAATTGAATTGAAAAAGTTAAGGACGCAATGTCCTTAACTTTTTTGATGTTCTTCTGTATATTAAGTACATAATGTTATAGTTTTGCAAATTATTTTGAAAAAGTTAAGGACACTTGGTCCTGAAGTTTGAGTTTCAAGTTGAAAAGTTCAGGACACTTGGTCCTGAATTTTGACTTACATGTTCAATAGTTAAGGACACTTGGTCCTGAACTTAGACTTACATGTTCAATAGTTAAGGACTTAACTTCAAAGTTCAAGTTCAATAGTTAAGGACATTTCGTTCTGAACTTTGACTTGCATGTTGAATAGTTAAGGACACTTGGTCCTTAACTTAGAGTTCCAAGTTAAAAAGTTAAGGACAGGGAGTCCTTAACTTCAAGTTTCAAGTTCAAAAGTTAAGGACACTTGGTCTTTAACTTTGAATTCCAATTTCAAAAGTTAAGGACACTTGTTCCTTTACTTACAATTCCAAGTTCATAACTTAAGGACACTCGGTCCTGAAATTTAAGTTACAAGCTCATAAGTTAAGGACACTTGATCCTGAAATTTGAATTCTAAGTTCAAAAGTTAAGGACAAAAGTTAAGGACACTTGGTCTTGAACTTACAGTACCAGTTCTTAATTATACAAGGATTGCTCTATAAAATATGTCCTGAGTTTCCCATTCTCTTGACTTGCAGGATGGAAACAATATGCATTATAGTTGTTTTTAATGGTAGATGGACTGAAGACTATAAGTATCTTGATCATCAAACAAAGCTTGTTCTAGTACCTGAGGCAATTCGATTTCAAGATTTCATTAAACAGATCTTTGAAGTTATTGAATTGGATAGAGACAAGTTCGAAGCAGTGATATGATTTGATATCAACCTTGGAACAAGCAAGGTAATACTTGTATCCAAAGATTTAGATCTTCACACGTGTATAAAGTTACTAAAAACTCATTCACTCTTCAAGGGGTGTCGTTTCATTGTTGATATTTCGAAAAGAGTTTTTGGATCAACAAGCAACTTTGAACATGTCAACAGAGAAACGCAACATGGCAATCAAAAAAATGCCAACAGATAATGGAAATAGATATGGTTGAAGCTCAACCAATAATTGAAGAGGTGTTTCAAACACATGTCTAAAGAGAAACTCAACATGACAATCAAAACAAATGCCAACAGATAATGAAAATAGATATGGTTGAAGCTCAACCAATAACTGAAGAGGTGCTTCAAACATTTGATTCTATTCAAGTAGAAGGACAAAGCATTATAGAGATTGACAACAAACAAGCTTTGGGTATTCAAGTCTTAGAGAGTGCACCGGTAATCGAAGAAGTTGCTGAAAAAATCTCTACTCAACTAACTAGACGAAGGTCAAATTTGAAACAAAAAGAATCCCCAACTACGATATTAAGAGAAAATGCTTCGTTGGATGAAATAAAAGTGGGATCAGTATTTGACAAAAAGAAGAGTATAATTAATTATTTTTCGAATATAGCAATTAAAGGACATTTTGAATTCAAGGTTGTTAGATCAAGCTCAACAAGATATTCGTTGAAATGCAATGATGATAGGTGTGGATGGTGTGTGCGTGCTTTATGAATTAAAGATTCAACACTGTTCAAGATATTAAAGATTGAGAAAAATCATGACTGCTCTGTTAACACTATGAAAGCTGATCAAAGGCATGCAACTTCAAAGTTGATTAGTGGTTACATTATCGACAATCTTCGAGACCCAAGGTTTGAAGTTACACCAGCTTTTGTCATGGCAGAAATGCAGAAATACAAAAATTGCATGGACGAGACATTGGGTATCACAAGGTGTGGCATGCTATTTAACTTGCTTCCACTTTAATAAGAGGAACTCCTGAAGAGAATTATGAATTATTTTCTTCATACTTGTATATGATGAGAAGTAAAAACCCGGGAACATATACTAACATAAAGATAGACGACAACAACAGGTAAACAATCAAAAAAAAAGTTTATTAGTCCGTTTTATAAAATTTAGGACATGCTGTCTTTAACCAGTTAACTTTTGAGCTTGTAACCAGAAGTTCAGGACTGACTGTCCTTAACTTTTGAACTTGTAAGTCAAAGTTAAGGACTGCATGTCCTTAACTTTTGAACTTTGAACTCAAAGTTAAGGACTGCATGTCCTTAACTTTATAACTTGTAACTCTAAGTTAAGGACTGACTGTCCTTAACTTTTGACCTTGTAAGTCTAACTACAGGACTACTTATCCTTAACTTTTGGCCTTGTAATCTGAAGTTCAGGACTACCTGTCTTTAACTTCTGTTAACCTTGTTTTATACTGTATTTTCAGGTTTATTTATATGTTTTATGCATATGGATCATCAATATTTGGTTGGAATCATTGTAGACCTGTGATTGCTGTTGATGCAATTTTTTGAAGTCAAAATTTCGCGGTGTTTTAATGATTTCAGTTTCAAAGGATGCAAATAACCAAATTTTTCCACTAGCCTTTGGAATAGCATAATCTGAAAATAACAATTCCTATGAGTGCTACTTTAATCAGCTTCGCAATGCAATTGGGAGCCATGAGAATTTAATTTTTTTTATCAGACAGGCATCAAGCTATTGCACATGGCATTGCAAAGGTATATCCTGGAAACCATCATGGGATTTGTATCTATCATTTGGAGTAGAACCTAAAGCGAAGGAAAGTGAAAAGTGAGGTCATAAAACTTTTCCAAAGTGCTGCAAGAGTATACAGGCGCAAAGAATTTGATTTATACATGTCAGATATAGCAAAAGTAGATAAGAAGACTTATGACTACTTGATGGAAGAACCACCAGAAAGGTGGGTACGTTCTTGTAGTCCACAACGAAGATATGACATGCTCACAACAAACATAGTTGAGTCAATGAATTCTGTCCCATTAGAAGCAAGGGAGCTGCCTATATTAAGAATGATGGATTTCATTCAAGTGAAGCTACAACGTTGGTTTTATGAAAGAAGAAATAAAGCAGAAGGAAGTTTTTATGATGTTTCTTGTTGGGTAGAGGATGAATTGAAGAAAAAGATAAATTTAGCATTTACTTTGAATGTAAGTATTATGTTCTATGTTTAGGTTATGATTTTAATATAATTTAACATAATGTACTAACTTATAATTTTTCAATATTGAAGGTCTTCCCTGTTGATTCATGGCATTCTAGAGTTGAAGAAGCAGGAATAACTTTCTTGGTGGACTTAAACAAAAGAACATGTGATTGTTTTCAGTTTCAATTTGATGAATTACCATGCATACATGCAATTGCAGCTATCGAGATGAGAAACATCAAGAAGTCCAACTTTTGCTCGCACTGGTACTTAAAGGAATCTTGGCTGAAAACATATGAAAGACAAATATATCCTGTAGGACATACTGATTCTTGGATTGTACCAGAGAGTGTTAAGTCACAAATTGTTAAACCTCCATATTTCAAAGTGCCACCAGGTAGAAGGCAGAAGAAAAGGCATATTCCAGCTACCAAGTCATCAAAAAATAACATTCAAGTGTGGTCGTTGCAGAAGAATTGGTCATAATAGAACAACTTGTATATATTCTCCGGCAGTCCATCCATTTTCAAGAAAGCATAGAGAATAGTAGATATATTCACTTACGTTTATCGACTCTTTTAAGTTTTTGCTATAAATTGGATTCATTTAGATTATTCTTATTTGAGTAGATGTCTGAATTTTTAAAAGTTCTTTCTGCTTACGTTCTTTTTATTTCTTTTGAGTTTAAAGTTCAAAAGTTAAGGATAGGAGTCCTTAAGTTTGACTTACAGGTTCAAAAGTTAAGGACATGCAGTCCTTAAGTTTGAATTACAGGTTCAAAAGTTAAGGACAGACAGTCATTAACTTAGAGTTCAAAGTTCAAAAGTTAAGGACTGTCTGTCCTTAAATTTGAGTTTCAAGTTCAAAAGTTAAGGACATGAGTCCTTAAGTATGACTTGAAGGTTCAAAAGTTAAGGATAGGCAGTCCTTAAGTTTGAATTACAGGTTCAAAAGTTAAGGACAGACAGGTTCAGAAGTTAAGGACAAGTTGTCCTTAAGTTTGACTTGGAGGTTCAAAAGTTAAGGACAAGCAATCCTTAAGTTTGAGTTACAAGTTGAAAAGTTAAGGACACTTGGTCCAGAAGTTTCAGTTTCAAGTTCAAAAGTTAAGGACACATGGTCCTGAACTTTGACTTACAAGTTCAAAAGTTAAGGACATTTGGCCCTTAACTTTGAATTTGAAGTTCAATTACACTTAGTCATGAACTAATACTAACAAGCTCAATGGACAAATCAATACTAGACAGAAACAAGGAAATTAATAACATGATGCCTTCATATTACTTCTGAAATTGTAATTTTGCATAGCTGTGACAAAAAATTATGCTATGCCAACAAAATAAAAGTGCCTTTTGAGGAATTTACAGGATATTTCAGAATTCATATGGATTCTTTGCAGCAATTTTATACAAAATATCAACCACAACTAACTTTCTTTACAACTAAACTACAACTCCTTCGGACAACAAGTTTCATTTTCACTATCATTGTCATCGCCAACAATTTCTGGTAGTGTATCATAACCAAAATTTCTTTTTCACTCACCATGTGCCCAAAGATTTACGGCAAGTTCTTTTCTAAAGTCTTTTATGTCTTCAGGTTGGAATTTCTCCACATCCTTTCCAATCATCAACAACTTCACATACTTAATAAGGAATGCACCACAATTAGTCCTAAGAAAAATGTAAGATATGGAGTCAATTAAACAATAAATCTAAAGTACATATAAATTATATAACAAATAACAACACGTACGATCCAGTTTGGTTTGGTGATCTTTGCTACTGAATATCAAATTTGTTGAATGCATTTCCAAAAGACTTGTGATGTTTGTCAAACTATGAGAACTTTAGCAAGTGGGGGATCATGCGTGCATACATTTCAATGTGATTCATCCGTGCCTCATATGACTTACTATATATGGAATAGTACACATCAATCTTTTTCGCATTCAAGTCCAATACCCCTAAAAGAAAATGTGTCACAACATTATCATCTTCTGAAAGAAGCCGACATAGAAAAATAATTTTGTCAACCTCTGTCCAAGTAATTCCACATCTACGACTGTCGCCCCATACATATGGTGTCAGAAACAATTGATTATCACCAGACCAAAACTCATCTGTAGCATTTTCATTGAAATCCTTATACACAAGCACCATATAGTTATCAAAAAGTATATCTATAGTTGTGCAACAAAAATGATGGTCGCGAGGGTGGTAGTATTCCTTCTTTCTCAGATAATATAGGGAAATGTCTATATGCTTCATAAAAAGGCAAAAAATAAAATAAATCCATCAGTCATAAAATAATTAAAAATGATAAATTAAGAATAAAGAAAATAAATGCCTTTCGAATTATCAAACCTTATCATTAAGTACAAAGCCACTATCTGAAAGCTCAAAGAAGAACATTTTACTACTGATTTTTTGATGATACAATTTGTATGGATTCTTTCTCACACCATTATCATCAGCATATATATCAGCTTGTCCCCTGAAAATTTTGAAAATATCAAAGTTCGAAGTTAGTCCTAAACTTAGCCTTTCAAGTTGAAAAGTAAAGGACACTTGGTCATGAAATTTGAGTTTCAAGTTCAAAAGTTAAGGACACTTGGTCCTGAAGTTTGAGTTTCAAGTTCAAAAGTTAAGGACACATGGTCCTGAACTTAGACTTACAAGTTCAATGTTCAGGACACTTTGTCCTTAACTTAGACTAACAAGTATAAAAGTTAAGGACAAGTAGTCCTTAACTTATAGTTCCAACTTCAAAAGTTAAGGACACTTGGTCCTGAACTTCAAGTTTCAAGTTCACACATGGTCATGAACTTAGACTTTCAACTTCAAAAGTTGAGGATACTTGGTCCTGAACTTAAACTTATAAGTTCAAAAGTTAAGGACATATGGTCCTGAACTTTGACCTACAAGTTTAAAAGTTTAGGACACTTGGTCATGAATTTTGAATTCCAAGTTGAAAAGTTAAGGACACTTGGTCCTTAACTTTGATTTTCAAATTCAAAAGTTAAGGACACTTAGTCCTAAACTTAGACTTACAATCACAGAAGTTAATGACACTTAACTTTAGCAATTTCAATATCAATACACTTAGTCATAAATTTAAAATTACAAGTTAAGGACACGAATTTAAGTAATTAACAAATAATGAAATACATTAAGGGACTTACTGTTTTTTGCGACCTTTCCTTTTCTCCTTGCCCAACCACATAATGAATTTCTTCAATAATTTTGCATCATCTTTGGCATAATGAAAAATACATCTACGAGTATATGTTGATTTTATCCAGTCTGAACTCTTGGGAGTATTTTCATTGTGTGCGATCGATGTTCCTGTTTTTCTTTCCTGATCAAAAAGAGATTTCAACTGCCAACTAAGCTTCTTATTCCTTTTACCTCGACCAAGCTCTTCTTCAACATTTCCTTCAACCTCCATAGACAAACCCCCATCAATTCTCATTTGTGTACTTGGAGGAGTAGGAGTAAGAATAGAAAATAACGGACCATCATAACCAGTACTATCTCTCTTTCTTTTCCTAGTATATTGGTTAATAGCTTCATCATTATTTTCCTCTGCAGACAACACTATATATATATATATGCTAGTCGTCAAATGAAGAGACAAAAACTAAGAACATTATTTTTAAATATACTGTCATTTTCAATTATGAATATGATATTTAGGACACAATCAATATCTGTCTTGTTCACACTACCTTCTTGTATTTTTTCAACAGACAATTGAGCTGACATATTGGTTGCATCATTTTCTTTATCTTCCAACTGCACATTTTCTTTATTTTTGCAACTGTTCTCCATGTTCTTCAGTTGCAAGTTTACAAGATTCTGCAAAATATTTACAAGACCTAACACAATTAGTACTTGTTACTAATCTTTGATTAAAATAAACATGTATAAAATTAAAAAAAACATTGTCTAACCGTCTGCAATTGTCAAGATCATCCCAGTTAAATCGTATCTTTACTAGCATTTTCTTGGCTTCCAATATTGTCAGTAAGAGAGCGAGGTGTAGAAAGATCACATGTCACGTCTATGCATTTGGAAACAATCTCACTTATGCTTGTTCCTTCGGTATTTTCTAGGTCTTGAGATTGCACTCCACTTTTCTCTTGATACTCCAATCCAGCTTCTTCCCTTGCAGCCTCAAAAGATTCTGTAACATTTGCAATTAATACCCATTCTATTAGTTCACTAAAACTAACATTCAACATATCATGAAAATTTCATCTAACCTTGATTGGCACAATTTTGAACTCCAAATTTCTCTTTATATGAGAGAGATGTAGACATATCATATGTTCCTTCTAAACATTTGCATATAATCTCACTGATACTTGTTCCCAATAGACTTTCTAAATCCTGAGATTGCAATCCACATTTACAAATTTTTTCTGTTACTCCTGTCTCTTTTGAATTTTCCTGGTCTTGGCATTCTACTACATATTGAACTTCTACTCCATCAATAGATTCTACAAATATTTGTTATCACAAAATTTTTTATATGTATTACACTATTGAATATAAATTTCAATGAAAAAAATTCAAAATCTATATCTAACCTTTCCTAATTTCAATGACGTTATCAGTTTCATCATCTAGATGTGCATCTCTAAAATCGCTTTCAGACTGAACTTCTGTATGCACATCCATATCATCATGTTCATCACCACCTGCATCTTTGTTAATTGTAACAGTATGCTCTGTACTATGACAATGATCATCAACTCCATCTTTAGTAATTGGAATGCTAGATTCTCTCTCTATGTTCCTTTAATAAGGTTTCACATAAATCTTCAACAAAGTATCAATCTTTGATCCTAGACTTTTCTTTAAATCCTGTGAAAGAAAATAAGTTAGAAAGTTAAGGACAGGTAGTCCTAAACTTCAAGTTACAAGTAAAGAAGTTAAGGACAGGCAGTCCTTAACTTAGAGTAACTAGTTCAAAAGTTAAGGACATGCAGTCCTTAACTTTGAATTCCAAGTTCAAAAGTTAAGGACACTTGGTCCTGAACTTCAAGTTTCAAATTGAAAAGTTAAGGACACTTGGTCCTGGACTTCAAGTTTCAAGTTCAAAAGTTCAGGACAGATGGTCCTGAACTTAGACTTACAGGTTCAAAAGTTAAGGACACTTGGTCCTAAACTTCAAGTTTTAAGTTCAAAAGTTAAGGACAGACAGTCATTAACTTATAGTTACAAGATCAAAAGTTAAGGACAATATGTCATTAACTTCAAGTTTCAAGTTCAAAAGTTAAGGACAGGTAGTCCTTAACTTTGAATTCCAAGTTCAAAAGTTAAGGAGAGACAGTCCTTAACTTTGAATTCCAAGTTCAAAAGTTAAGGACAATGGTCCTGAACTTCAAGTTTCAAGTTCAAAAGTTTAGGACATATGGTCCTGAACTTAGACTTACAAGTAAAAAAGTTAAGGACAGACAGTCGTTAACTTTGAGTTACAAGTTCAAAAGTTAAGGACACAAGGTCCTGAACTTAGACTAACTGAAACTAATGATATTACCTTGATTTCATTCTCATTCTTTTTTTCTGATACAGATATTTTCTGATTTATTCTAGTAACTTCAGCATGCAGATCCTTTTTAAAACTCTCTGATAATCTCTGAATCAAAAACCATAAAAACAAAAAGTCTCTTAAGCAAAAAATAATCAAATAAAAAACTAATGCTATTCAAAAGTAGAAAACCTACTTTAACAATTTCCTTAAGCATGGCTTCATCAAATTGTGTGGAAGAAGGCATTGAGCTTTGATCTTGAGAAATTGGCTCATGCACACTCATAGGCTCAGTATCTTCTTTAATAGGAATAAATGGTGCCACTTCGATCAACTTATACAACTATTATATAACAAAAAAATATAAGTTTTCAGAACTAAAACAAATAAACAAAAAAATAGCTAGTAATTAGATTAACTTACATTTTCATTATGGAAGTATTTTTTACACAGAGAATCATACTGTGGAGATTTCATTTCCAAATAACATAACATCCGAGGAAAATCATATTCTCGGAAGTTCACAAATTGTTTTTCCTAAAAAATAGGTAAAACTTCCATAATCCAAACACAAAAAGCAAAAGGAAAGCCAAGTATAGTGTAGCTATCCTTGTCTTTATCTTTGTCTTTCTCATTCTCATTCTCATTCTCATTGGGCTTCAAACAACTCTTCAATAATTTTAATAATGTTTTATAAGAAAGAGAGGCCCAGTTGAAAGAAGAGCAGAGTTCATCATCGTCTACAATTTTCATTATCTGCTCGGATACATTCCTATTCTTCCGGTTCCCCATCAAAACAGATTCAACAAAATAAATTGTTGCTAACTTCACAGCATCATCATCGCTGCCTACAAATGATGTAGTTATACCATGTGAGTGACTAGTAATAAAATTAAACAAATCACCCAACTCAACTCTATCCTTTCCGGGGAAATAGACTTTCGAAAGCCTATTCTCTTTTTCATGTAAACCTTTGATGTCCAGTGAAGAATAACACTTCAAACCAGTAATTATATGAAATGCTTCACGTGTAAACTTAATTTCATGGTCAAAAACCTTGAATGTCATCGAATCAGGGTCATTATTTACAATTTCTGAAAGCAATACACAGTGAATAAGTTTACCACAGAACTTCACACTTTGTAATCAGAAAAGTTTCCGAAAATACCATCCCTCAACTTCTTCCACTGCCTGTTTAACAAAAAAGTTTTGATTGTTTTCTTATACTGTAAATCTCCTTTCCAATAGATCATAAAATTACGCCAAACATCAAACTCGAACACACGATATCCTTCCATTATCACACTACAAAGAAGGAAAAAAAACATAAAAGATTAGCACTAAAAGATTAGGACTTACAATTACAACTTGAAAAGTTCGAGGCATTTGGTCCTTAACTTCAAGTTTCAAGTAAAAATGTTAAGGACAGACAGTCCTTAACTTAAAGTTTCAAGTTGAAAAGTTAAGGACAATAGGTCCTGAACTTCAAATTTCAAGTTCAAAAGTTAAGGACACTTGGTCCTTAACTTCAAGTTTCAAGTTAAAAAAATTAAGGACATGCAGTCCTTAACTTATAGTTTCATGTTGAAAAGTTAAGGACACTTGGTCCTGAACTTCAAGTTTCAAGTTTAAAAGTAAAAGACACTTGGTCCTTAACTTTGAATTCCAAGTTCAAAAGTTAAGGACACTTAGTCCTGAACTTTGACTTACAAGTTCAAAAGTTAAGGACACTTGGTCCTTAACTTAGAGTTATAAGTTAAAAAGGTAAGAACAAACAGTCCTTAACTTATAGTTTCAAGTTGAAAAGTTAAGGACACTTGGTCCTGAACTTCAACTTTCAAGTTGAAAAGTTAAGGACACTTTGTGACGACCCGGCCAGTCATCTCATGAGTTACCGCTCTGTTTTCCCTATTTCTACTTCTTTATGCTTTGTTATCCATTGTTTTGTAGTATCGGGTTGGTCGGATCGAGTCTGGAATGATTTTGGTAAGGTTTAAGGCACTTAGTCTCTTTTAAGGGAGTTTAAGTTGAAAAAGTCAACTGAATGTTGACTTATGTGTTAGAGGGCTCGGATGCGAGTTCCGATGGTTCGGTTAGCTTCGCGAGGCAATTTTTGACTTAGGAGTTTAATCGGAATGAGTTTGGAGGTTCTGAGTGGAATTAGGCTTGAATTGGCGAAGTTGATATTTTGGCGATTTCCGGTTGGTAGGTGAGATTTTGATATAGGGGTCGGAATGGAATTCCGAGAGTTGCAGTAGCTCCATTGTGTCATTTGGGATGTGCGTACAAAATTTTAGGTCATTCGGACGTTGTTTGATTGGATTTATGATCAAAAGCATAATTCGGAAAATTTTAAAAACTTAGGCTTGAATCCGATGTGTTTTGGTTGATTTGATGTTGTTTGAGGTGTTTTGAAGATTGGAGCAAGTTTGAATAAGGTTTTAGGATATGTTGGTGCCTTTTGGTTGAGGTCCCGGGGGCCTCGGGTGAGTTTCGGGTGGTCAATCGGATCATTTTGGAGTTAAGGAAATTGTAGAAAATCTGTTCAGCTGTTGCAGGGATTTTACCCTTCATGTTCGCGATGGGAGCTTCGCGTTTGCGAAGGGCTAAGGAATTGGAGGATCGCGTTCTCGAGAAGGGCTTCGAGATCACGTAGAGTAATAGGGTCAGCTGGGCTAGAGGTCAAGTTGTTCATCGCGTTCGCGGGAGATGGAGCGCGTTCGCGAAGGTTTGCCAGGGTGAAGCATTGCGTTCGCCAGGGCTTGGTCGCGATCGCGTAGGAGGAAAATTGGTCAAAGTAAAATTGTGCTTAGCGAATGCTAGGGTTTGACCGCGTTCGCGAAGAAGGAAATAATGCCTGGGCAAAATGTTTTTAAACTCGTCTTGTCTGCTAGGATTGGGTTTATTTCCTCCATAGTTGGTCATATTTGGAGATTTTTGAAGGAGATTGAAGAGGGATTCAAGGGGAATCATTGGGAGGTAAGATTTTCGGACTTAAAACTTGATTATTATGTGAATTCCACCTAGAAAATCATGGAAATTAAGCTAAAAATTGAAGAGTTAGGGCTTGAAAATTTGGACTTTTGATTGGGGATTAGGAGGACCATTTGGGGTCAGATTTGAGAACTTTAGAATGTATGAACTCGTGGGAAGATAAGGAATCTATTGGTGTAAAAATTTCTAATTTTCAAGACGTGGACCCGGGAGTCGGGTTTTGGTAATTTCAGGATTTGTGCCCTTTATTGATTGTTTTCGCTTGGGCTTTGTTCCCTTAGTATATTTTGATGTTCTCGTTCTGATTTTGGATAGATTTGACGCGCGTGGAGGCTGATTCGAGGGGCAAAGGCGTCGCGAGCTAGAGATTTAGCCGGTTCGAGATGAGTAATGATTGTAAATGATGTTCTGAGGGTTTGAAATCTCGAATTGCACATCGTAGTGCTATATTGAGGTGAGACACACGCTTGATAATGGGCGTGGGGTCATGCACTATTGGGGATTATGACTTGGTCCGTCCCGGTTGATGAGTTTACTGCATATTTGACTGAAACTTATTTGCCATCATAATGATTTTGGCTGAATGCCATATTGGGGCTTTGTGACAACTATTTGAGCCCTTCGGGGATTTTTATTACTATTTCCCCACTGTTTTGACTTATTACTTGAACTCAGTCATGTTATTTTTCCACTGTTTCATACTCAGCCATGTTTACTCAGTTTTAAGACTTAAATGATATTTTAAATAATGTTTGGGCTGAGAAACACTGTTTTACTATTGCCTGAGGGGATTGTGAGTATTTTTGACTGAGTAAGGCCGAGGGCTTATGTTGTGAGGAAACACTGGTACTAATTTGAGGTCGAGGGCCTAAGATATGTACGCCACGAGGTGGCTTGATTGATATGAGGCCGAGGTCCTAGTTTGATGCCACGAGATGGCTTGTTATTGCGCTTGGGCCGTAAGGGGCCCCTCCAGGAGTCTGCACACCCCTAGTGAGCGCGAGTACCCATTGTGATGTGAGATTGAGCCCGAGGGGCTGGTATTGTTCTGAGATGTTGCCCGAGGGGCGAATTTGTGGATATTTTGCCCGAGGGGCGAATTTCTATTTGTTACTTTACCTTGACTACCTGTCAATTACTTGTTTACTTGTTGAAAGAGGATTTTACTTGACTTTTCACTGGCTTATTTTTTTAAAATGATTTTACTGCTTCATTAGAATGTCGTGCGCCTTACGTGTTTTCTTACTTTCATTCGTTATTCACATTTGTTACTCACTGAGTTGGAGTATTCACTTTACTCCCTGCACCCTGTGTGCAGATTCAGGCATTGCTGGTTCTACTCCTGAGTGCTGATTCCTCCAGCTTCAGGCGGCGTTCGGAGATTACAGGGTAGCTGTTGACATCCGCAGCCCCCGTGTCTCTACTCCTTTATTGCTTCTGTTCCTTTTCAGACCTTTGTACTAGTTTATGGTATTAGCAGAATTGTATTATCACTTATAGAGGCTCATGACTAGTAAAACCCCGATTAGGGCTATGTATGGGTGTTCTTCCGCGTATTTATGTTATTAACTATTATTTCAAGTTATTATATCATTTTTAGACTAATCTTAAATGCTTAACTACTAAAATTTTGAAAATGAGAGGTGTCAACTGGCCTTGTCTTCATAAGAGGCGCCATCACGACCGGGTCTGGGTTTAGGGTCGTGACAAGTTGGTATCAGAGCCTAGGTTACATAGGTATTACGAGTCATGAGCAGATTTAGTAGAGTCTTGTGGATCGGTACGGAGACGTCTGTATTTATCCTCGAGAGGCTGTAGAACCTTTAGGAAAAACTTCATATTTTTGAAATTCTTGTCGTGCGAACTTGTTGATCCGAGTACTAAACTTCTTTTGTTCTACTGTCTCATAGATGATGAGGACACGTATTACTGGTCAGGGTGGACGACCCCCAATACCAGCAGCTGTGGCCACCAGAGGCCGAGGACACGGTCGTGGTAGGGGCAGAGCGACTAGAGCAGCACCTACAGATCCACCAGCTTCCCTAGTTCAGGATTAGGTCCTAGTTATGGATGCTTCAGTAGCACCAGCTCAGGCACTAGCTGTGCCCATTGTGATTCTGGGTCTTTAGGAGGCCTTGGCTAAGATCTTATCAGTTTGCACTAGCCTAGCTCAGGCGGTTTCAACCACTATAGCCGCAACTACTTCTCAGGCTGGGGGAGGCAATCTGACTCCCACCGCTCGCACACCTAAGCAAGTCGTGCAGGGACTTCAGACGCTGGGGGCACATCCAGCCCAGCCAGTTGTATCTACTCAGGACTATGTAGTTCCTGTCATGTCGTAGGATGAGCAGCGTAGGTTGGAGAGATTTGGTAGACCTTCAGCCTCCGACCTTCAGTGGTGTAGAGGGCGAGGATTCCTAGGGCTTTTTGGACAAGTGTCAGAGGATGCTTCGTACAACGGGTATTCTGGAGACCAGCGGGGTCACTTTTACCACATATCAGTTTTCAGGAGCTTCTTTCACTTGGTGGGAGGATTTTGAGAGGCGTAGGCCTGTTGGTGCAGCACCCCTTTCCTGGCAGCAGTTCTCAGTTCTCTTTCTGAAGAAGTATATGCCGCAGTCTCACAGAGAGGAGCTTCATAGGCAGTTTGAGTGGTTGCATCAAGGGGAGATGACCATGTCGCAGTATGCGGTGAGGTTTTTTGAGTTGGCTCGTCATGCCATTTGGTTGGTTTCGACAGACCGAGAGAGGATCAGGAGGTTTGTTGATGGTCTTACTTATCAACTCCGTATTCTTATGAACAGGGAGAGGGTATCTAGTGCCACGTTCGAGGAGGTTGTTGATATTGCCCGTGAAATTGAGTCGGTTCTCCGTCAGGAGCGAGAGGAGAGGGAGGCTTAGAGGCTTCGAGGATCTAGCAACTATAGTGGTGCTCTTTCGAGGGGTTAGTTTCAGCACGGCAGATGTCGTTCATTCAGGTCTACTCAGTCAGCTCGCGTAGGTTATCGTGGGGCATCTTCGAGCCATGGTCATCAAAGTTCCCAGCAGGGGCAGTCATCATTTAGTTCCCTTCCAGCTTAGAGTCCATCCCGTGCTCCATCAGCTCAGGGCTCTTCTATGCCGGGTGTATCTTCTAGTCACTCCGGTGCGAGGGGTTACCTTCAGTCCCCTTCTTCAGCATCTAGGAGTTGTTATGAGTATGGCGAGATGGGTCACATGTGGAGGCAGTGTCCTCGTCGTTTTACTAGTTTATCTCAACAAAGAGGTCAGTTGTCGGCTTCAGCGCCAGTTTCTTCACCACCACCCACTCAGCCAGCTAGGGGTGGGGGTCAGTCAGCCAGGGGTCGCCCTAGAGGGGGAGGTCGATCAGGGGGCGGTCAGGCCCATTTCTATACACTTCTAGGCAGACCCGATGCTATTACTTCAGATTCTGTTATTACAGGTATTGTTTCAGTCTACCACAGAGATGCCTCTGTATTATTTGATCCTGGTTCCACCTTTTCTTATGTGTCATCATACTTTGCTCATTATTTGGGTTCGCCCCGTGAGTTTCTTGCTTTACTTGTTTATGTATCTACCTCGGTGGGCGATACTGTTGTTGTAGACCGTGTGTACTGGTTGTGTGTGGTGACTATTGGGGGTCTGGAGACCCGTGTGGATCTTTTATTATTATGTATAGTGGATTTCGATGTCATTTTGGGCATGGATTAGCTATCTCCGTGTCATGCTATTCTGGACTGTCATGGTAAGACAATCACATTGGCTAAACCGGGTGTGCCACGGATTGAGTGGCGAGGTGTGACTGATTATGTTCCCAGTAGAGTGATCTCATTCTTGAAAGCCCAACGTATAGTTGGGAAGGGTTGTCTTGCGTATCTATCTTTTGTGAAGGATGTCGGAGTTGAGACTCCCAGTATTGATTCTGTCCCAGTTGTGAGGGATTTTCCCGATGCATTTCCTGCAGACCTGTCGGGCATGCTACCAGACAGGGATATTAATTTTGGTATTGACCTGGTGCCGAGCACTCAGCCCATCTTTATTCCGCCATATCATATGGCATCATCGGAGTTGAAGGAATTGAAGGAGCAGCTTTAGGAACTCCTAGATAAGGGGTTCATTCGGCCTAGTGTGTCATCTTAAGGTGCGGCGGTTCTGTTTATGAAGAAAAAGTATGGCACAATGAGAATGTGCATTGATTATAGGCAGTTGAACAAGGTAACAATTAAGAACAAGTATCCTTTGCCTCGCATTGATGATTTATTCGACCAGCTTCAGGGAGCGAGGGTGTTCTCCAAGATTGATCTCCATTTGGGTTATCACCAATTGAAGATCAGGGATTCAGATATTCTTAATACAGCTTTCAGGACCCGATATGGTCATTATGAGTTCTTGGTGATGTCTTTTAGGTTGACCAATGCCCCAACAACGTTATGCATTTGATGAACAACATGTTCTGACCTTATCTCGATTCGTTCCTCATAGTCTTCATTGATGATATTTTGGTGTATTCGTGTAGTCAGGAGGAGCAAGCGCAATATTTAAGAGTTGTGTTGTAGCGATTGAGGGAGGAGAAGCTTTATGCAAAATTCTCCAAGTGTGAGTTTTGGCTCAGTTCAGTGGCTTTCTTGGGGCATG